>NW_020884926.1:1413514-1445795 GCF_003945725.1 Corapipo altera
CTGTGCTGGCCCAGGAAAACACCTTTACAGCAGCAACACTCATGTGCACATCGTGAACCTCCCGTGGTTACAAAGAGCAGGAAAACGAGGAGTGGGAGATGCTCTGTCCTGCCAGAACTCCCTGGGGTGAGAGCACTGAGTGCTGCTCTGCTCTCCAAGCCATCCCCAGCTGCCCTGCTGTGGCTCTCCAGCACCATCCAGGAATGTGTGGCATTGTCCCCAGCCCCTGTGGAAGTGGCCCCTTCATTTACCACTCAGGATCAGGTGCTTGGTCAGAGCTGCCCCTGCTGTGCCTTCACCCGGTGAGAGCTGCAGGGGGAGCACAGGGGGCTCAGGAGTCGATCCTTCCATAGGAAGAAAACACTGTGGGCAGAGAGGAAGGTCAGTCAGCACCAAGGCAATGCTCAGCAGTGCCCTTCCTGCCAAAGGAGGTCTGGGTTGTTTAGGATTAGGAGCTCTCTGGGTCCCTTTATCCTGTGTCTCTTTGTTATTATACAGCATGGTAAGAGAAATCACAGGTATCTGAGAGATTTTTCCACACAGGCCTGATTTTTTTGGATACCAGGATTCCTGGCAAAGTTGGCAGCAACTTTAACTAGTGTCAGCTTTCCCTGGGGAGGAACCACACGTATTCCACTCGAGCTTCTGAGCTTGGTCAGCCCAGTAAACCCTGAGGCTGCACAAGTGCCTGAGGTCCTCAGGGATGTGCCTTTTCCTGGGAGCATCCCTATTTTCCTGGCTCTCCACTGTGATACAACAGGCCACAACCTTCCCAGGTAAGTTTTTGAGGTACTTACTTCTCTCTCTCAGCCCCTGCCCAAAGCTGCGGTACACGTGGAGCAGGGCCCAGAACAGGACAGATTTGATGGCAACAGAAATGCAGGAGCCAGTAATGAAAGCAGCCTCCAGAGTGTAGGAATTCCCTTTGCCCCACTCCCTTATCACCTGCAGGAAAAGGGAGACATAAAGCAATCAACACCCAAAACCTGGAAGCCACAAGATCCAATGGAGCACTGAATTTCTGAAAGAAGTGGAATTTGGGGGAAGAAAAATCCCAAACTGGTCGCTTTTAAACTTAATTTCCTGTTTAGATGATGGAGGGTAAAGTGTCCTGCTGTGCTGTGCCAGATCAAACAGGCCTGGAGTAATGGGAAGGGCCTGGTTTGCCTGCACACTGTGAAAAACAGAACCCCAAGGATGGGGGTGGCTGCAGCCCTGGGACTTTTATTGGTGTCTGGAGACTGTGGATGTGGAGCAGGAGAAACCCTGGCCACTGTCAGCATTCCAGCCCTTCCCATGGTGAACAGTCTGCTCTGCCCTTGCCCTTCTCTCTCCCTGCTCCTTTCACATCTTGTGGGAGGTGCTGGAGCCCCACAGGGAAAGGCTTTATCACAAAATAACACCCAGCACTGGACTTGGGTGGGCTTGTTTTGGCTACATCAGGATCAACAGCTGGGGGTGCTGCCTAAGAAATCCTTTAAAACATAACAGCTGAGGCCCTGGTCAAATGCTCTGGCACCACTTGAGACCTCGTGAAGGAAGGGAGGCATTTTTGAGGAGCTCTGTGTCTTGTACTGGAAGATTGTGTTGCATTTTTCCCTAATTATTCTGGACACTTTGCCAGAGACTTCCAGAGCCTCTCCCTGTGACTGAGGAGATCCAGTTCAAGATCAAGCTGAAATGGTTCCTGTCCTGAAAAATGGATCCTGAAGAGGCAGGATGTGCCTGCTGCTCTCTTTAGATCCAACAGGAGGATGTTTTGGGCCCGAGGATCCAGCAGGGAAGAGGAGCCCTCCAGCCTTGCTGTTCCCAACCAGGTGAGTTTGCTGCGTTACCGTGTACAGCAGGTAGATGAGATACACCACTTCAGGGACATTCTGGATCAGAAAAATCCACACCAGGGGTTTCAGCTCTTTCAAAATCTGTAAAATAAGACAAGACACACATACAGCTCTATAACTCATTGTTATATACTCTGTAAAAGCTACAAACAGCTGATTTTTCAGTGGCATTTCAAGTGTTGGTCAGGCTGAGTTCTCAGCTGTAACTTTGCCCTCCCAGGTGGTTTTTTTTTAAGCAGGAAATACAGTCCCTGCTTTCCACTGAGCTGGGCCAGGAGTGATGGTGTTTTTCTTTGGGTATGCTCAGGTTTTTCTCTAAAACAAAGGAATGTTAACAGCCTGAAAGCTCCCTGTGGCTTTTTTCCCTACCTTTGTTTCAGGGCAGTGCAGGCACTGAGGACTGAAATGTCCCAGTAAAACGTGGGAGAAGCAACAGGATTTCACTGTCAGAATTCTGTTTCCCAATTCACCTTGGGACTTGGGAAAGAGGGAAGGGACTTCCAGCCAGTCATGTAAAGACATGAGGCCACCTAACTGGAGCAACTCTTCCTTTTCTTACAAGGACAGAGCCTCTTTTAGTGCCTAAAGGCAACTCCAGGAGCAGCAAAGAACTTGTAATCTGTGGGCAGCAACTGCCCAGATGAACTTTGTTTCTGATGGTGAGGGGAAAGTAGCTGAAAGGTATTTTACATTTTTAATCCCATCAGGAAATCAGGCATCACTCTGATTAGGAGAAAGGTGATTCTGTGTTACCTGAGTTACCAAAGTGTTTTAAAAGCACAGTGCTTGGTGCTGCCTCCATTTTTAGCAAGGAAAGCCATCAAAACAATTGGAAAGCTGTATTTCAGCTGCCAGGAATTCATGTGAATGTCAAAGCAAACAGCCAAGGAGCCTAAAAAAACATTCACCCCCCAAAAAAACCCCTTAAACTCCTTCCTGGTCATAAAAGACTCACATATCTGATGTACTTTGGCCCCGATTCTGCAATCACTCTTGGAACAGTCTCAAGATTTCAGAGGAGGTTCAGTCTAACTGACGTGAAAAATGACATTTCAAGTTCACAAATCCTCATTTTAACCTGGACACTATCCCTGAATTTTGAAGAAGCTGCCCCCATAAAGGACCACCCAACCTTTTTGGTGTGGTTTCCTAAGGATTTGAGGCCTGTGAAGTCTCTCTGTGTCTCTATAACCCCAGTAATTTGGAGGACTGTTCCCAGTTTCACCCAGCCTTGTCAGAGAGGTTCAAACACGGAAGTGTGATCCTACAGGTTTCACTTAAGTAGGTGATCAAGGACTGAGAACAAAACTGTGTCCCTCAGACAGAATGAATGATGATGTGACTGTTTCACCCTCTCAGGTGAGGCACAGATTTAGAAGTGTTGTTGGGGCTCTGGTTTTCTCCATCCTGGCTCCCTTCCCTTGGCAGAGGGGTGTGGAAGGGGGTGGCTGTGGCTCCCCAGGCTGGGGGGAGTACTCAAGGTGAGACCCTGCAGGCTCAGGGGTTGTTTCCCTGGGTCTCAGTTGAACACTCACTGCGATGATGCCGATGGTGACCTTCAGGCAGCCCCACAGGGCCCCCGTGGCTGAGATGATGTTGTGCAGCAGGGTGATCTTGTGCAGGCTGATCAGCAGGATACACAGGCAGAGCTGGAAGGGGCAGAGATGGGGAAAAATCATGGCTTTGAGACCCTGCAGCCACTGAAAAAAACACCTGGGACAAATTCCCAGCAGCAGAAAGTCAGGCAAAATCTTTCCTTATGGAATGGGAAACCAGGACAGAGGAACTCCCCTGTGTGCCATGATACCAACAACAAAGATAAAGCATAAGGTAACACAGTGGTAAAGAATGAAGGGTAGTGGACAGAAGTGCAGACTTGGTGAACAAACTTGGGGTTCACTTCTCATGTCTATAACTCCAGTTGTTACCTCACCCCACTGCCCTGTGGGGCAGGTTCCCCTCTCCCACCCCAGGATCACTTCCCCAAGGGTAGGACACAGCTGGGATGTTGTGCAGGAATAACTTTTCCTATTTTAGGAGGCTTTGGGTGGGTTGGAGCTTCTGGATGTAACTTTTTATGGAGAAACTTCCCAAAAGTAAGTTTCACTCTCCTTTAGTGCAGGACAGTGATAAAACGTGTTGATTCATTTTTATGGATTTTACCTGGGATTCCCTATAGAAACCTGGAGATATGACCATTATTATAAGGTAAGACAGAGGCAAGATTGCTCTGGGGAGTTAATAATTAGCTCAGCTTGTCCAGTTTATTACTAATAAGAGGGGAAAAAAAAGGGAAGGTGGGGGGGCAGAGCTGTTTACCTGTGCCTGGAGATCAAAAGTGAGCATGGAGAAGCAGAGGTTGAGCATGAAGTACTGGGACTGAAGGCTCTCCAGGGCACCCCCCACCCGGAATGCCATCATGCTCTGGCTCTGGATGAGGATGATGGCACAGATCACATCGAAGGAGCCAACCAGCAGGATCAGCACAAAGCGGGCCTGGGGGGACAGAGACAGGGCTGTGACTGCCCAGGGCAAAACAGGGACAGGGGGTGACCTGGGATCTTCTGACTGGGAATAAAGGAGTGAAGGAGTAAGGAAACCAGGCTGCCAGACTGGTTCTAGGCCTCCTGTTGGCATAAACCAACCGGGGGAACCTTCCCCCCTGATTCCAGAGGGTTATTCCCAATAACCTGTTAAATTCCAGGAGACACGGGTTTTGTCTGGGCTGTATTTACCTTGCTGGCATTCACACTAAACCTCTGCTGCTTTAAAGGTGGCTGAAGTGGCAAAACACCCTTCACAGTTGCACTGATATGAGAATATTTACACTAGAAATGATTCCTGCTCAGGAAGCAGGAGTTACAGTAATTCAAGTTACTGTTAAGACTGGTAAAAAAGCCAGTCCTTAATAGTTCTCTTCACATCTTCCACAGCAGGCTTTACTTTGAGGTTCTTGTTTAATATATAAGCTGATGACTTGGCTGCACATTTTAAAGGAACCTGCACCCCTTTGATGCCTGTTCTTTATTGACCCAAACAACCAACCCAATTTGCTGCAGATAAGCCTGTTTAATGATATGTACAATTGATAGATAAACTAAATTGGAAAATTCTCCTCGGCTCCAGCTTCCTAATTTGGTTGCCACCTCTCCTATTGAAGAATAATTTTTTGGGTGACTTCACAGCAAGGAACTTCCTTCTCCCATTTGTGATAAAAATATGATTAAAAAGGAAGGACTTCTGGGAAGCACAGCAAGGGGAAGTTTAACTACAGATCTCAGTAAGGCCCAGAATACAGTCTTTGTATCACATTTAATTGCTATGAATGCAAACAAGATAACATGTGGCAGGTTATCTTCTGGCAGTATCTTCCCCCAGCCTGTTGTATCTTTGTTTCCCTGCAGCAGGTTCCCATAAATCCCATAAAAACACAAGGATGTGTTTATGGAGCTGTGTCCTTGCCTATGGACTGGAGATTCCAGTTCTATCCACAGGTTAAATGTATGTGACTTTAGGCCACATGTGAAGCAGAGCAGGTGAAGTGAAGGGTGTTTTCTGCAGTATCCTTTGATATTTATGTTACTTCCAGATTAAACCCAGGGAAGAGCTCAGAGGAGCAGACCTGCAGCTGTGGACGTGCACACTCTGTTGTTCAACAGGAATTAACTCAGATTAACTGACATTTCTGTCAGCAGTGCCCTCACCACAGACATCCTGCCTTTCTACGGGTTTTCACACCCAACACGAGGGGAAAGGAAAAATGAATGGAAACCAGGAGAGACTGACCAGGAGCTTTGGCTTTTGCTCAGCGGGGAGGACAGTGAAGTTGGTGATGGAGCGCAGCATCACGAGCAGGATGGAGAGCACGAAGACGATGAGCTCCTGGCGGTTCTCCTGCAGGATCCCCCGGCTCACATAGTACACACAGAACACTGGGGGGACAAGGCAAGGGCAGTGCCAGGTGAGGACACACTGAACACCAGGCAAAATTTCCCAATGTGCTGGATCTGGGTGCCAAAAACCTGAGCAGAACCACAGAGCTGAGGCTGCTCGGCCCGGAGCGCCTTTGCTCCTACCAAGGAGCCTGAACTAGAAACTTAAAACACTCTCCCCAGGAAATTAAATAATTAGTTAGACTTTTAAATTCCTTGTGAAGTAACTCTGCAAATAGCAGTGTATCAGCCACCCAAACTGGCAGCTGGGCTGTGTTAATCTACAAGCACTACATTGATTATGTCCAACTGAATATTTGAATTAAATGAAGCAGCACCATTTTTATTAAAGAACTGAAATGACATCATCTTCCCAGGGAGAGTAATTCAGGTGACTAACAAGCAGTTTACTACTCACACACACCCTCCCCCCTCTAAAGTGTTGTCTGGTTTGTGCGTTGAGCTGAACTTGGACAGACTGGATTCAGTTTACTTTTACTGTGGAAATTTTGAAACACCCCACCCTGCAAAATAACTGAGTTCTGCTTTTATAAAACACATCAACCCCCCCAGTCACCTGTCACCATGAACTCTGTGCTGTTCTGGCAAAGCTTAAATAAGGAAAAGGCTTTGTTCTTTTATAGGATGCTCCTGCAAACACTGGGTTGTTCTTCCCACAGCCAAAGTAACAATAGGGTTTTTTTTCCAGAGTGCTGCTTCCTGGATTCCACACGTAAAATCCCCCCCACTTTTGCAAGGCTGGGACATGGGGACAAAGTGCTGTCCAGGTCTTCAAAGGAACACGGTAACTTGAGTGTCTAAACAAACCTTCAGTGACTGAGCTTCCTTTTCCACTGCTCTTAACAGGGACTGAGAGAGCAGAAAATGATTGGCAAATTACAGAGTGAATCACGGGATTTTTTGGACATGCTCTTGACCTCAGGAAGACCTCAAAGACTTAAGGCAGCATTTCCTTGTTTTGCAAATTCAGCTGCTCAATCAGAAGAAATTTTGCACAAATAATTTGAAAATAAGCTCTGATTATCAAGATTTTTGCAGAGGTGGCATATGCACATTTCTGAAATACAGGACACCCCCTTGGTTTTGGGGATGAATTCTCAACAGATTAAATCCCCAGCCCCCCTTAAATTAAATATCTAATTGTAAACCCAAGAGATTGTTACAGCCAGGGCATCTATTTTTCTTTAAAGAAACACCTGTCCTGTCAGTCTTTGTCTACCACACAGAAAACATGGTTTGGGGGAAAAAGAGATGGGCAAGTGTGGCTTCAACTTCCCAGGTCTGTGACTGATTCAATATGCAGGTTCTTCAGGCTGTTCTAACATTGCAGCTTTGTGAGCCCTGTGTGAAGAGCTGCTCATTAAATCAGAGGTTTGGAATTAAAGCATTGTTGGGATTTGTCTAATTATAGAATCTGGAACAAAGCTATTGTCTTTGTTCCCTCTGGGTGAGAGCTGGAAGGCAAGGACTGTGTTACACCCACAATCTCTCCTTTTTCACACTGTTTTGGCAGCTAAGACCTGCTAAAGCCACTTCCTGAAATAGTTTATTATTTTCATGGTAATTTCTATTTGAGACAAATGGACCCAAGAATACAAAAATAAGTTTCTGTTGAAGCTCTCATTGGAAATATCCAAGGAAGTTTGGATCTTCCAGTGGGGGAAAAATATTCAACAAAAAAGAGATTTTTTTTTTTTAAAAATGAGGTTCTTATTTTAATAAAATGCTTCAGCTGAGGCAACATCCTTGCAGGAACTTAGCACAGAGAGATGACTTCACATTTTCTTGTTTGAGATCAGACATTAAAATGGGAACTGGAAGCTTTTCTGGCACAGCTGAACATTCAGCACCTCTCACATAAGAAACTTCAGTTGCTGCTTAATTATACTTTGGGGGAAAAAATATTTTTGTTTCAAAATCCCAAGAGTTTCTTACCAACTCCAACCAACTGGATAAAGGAAATGGTGAAATCCTCCTCGGTCTGCCGGACCAGTGTCTCTATGGTGAGTCCTATGACACTCAGCAGAGACAAAATAGTGACACAGAAGTAGATCTTCACAGGGAATGAGAGCTCTGAACATGGCTTTATCTGGAAAGGAAGAACATTTCTGAACACATATGCAGAATAAACTCGTTGCTGTTCCTAAAAAAAAAAAACACATTAGGGCAAGTTGGGTAAATGAGGCAGTGCAGGGTTTTCCCTTGGGAAAAGGAAGAGAAACCCACCAACTGAACTGAAATTCCAAAATTGCTGAGGAAGGGAGAAGTCTAACTTTATTGCATAATTAATCTCAGCCTAGACTGCCCTGGTTTATACCTCCAGCCTTTCTGCCTCACAGAGGTCATGGCATTATAATCCCATCTCCTGGCCTGGAGATTGTCAGTGCCCACATGTACCCCTGGCAGAGCATGGGGGTGTCCAGCAGGCAACACATTCCCAGACTTTCAGTTTTAGAGAACTGTAAATACAGGGTCGGGGTTGTCAGTGAGGTGAGGTCCTTATTTTCTTTCACTGAAATACTTCAGGTGAAGCAACATCCTTGCAGGAACTCAACACAGAGAGATGACTCTGCTCCCATCCCTGCTCCAGGGACAGGACCTGAGGGAACGGCTGGAGCTGTGGCAGGGCAGGGTTAGGTTGGATCTCAGGAGAAAAGGTTCTTCCCCCAGAGGGTGGTTGGGCACTGGAACAGGCTTCCCATGGAATGGTCACTTCCCATGGAACAGTCACTTCCCAAGGAATGGTCACTTCCCAAGGCTGCCAGAACTCAAGGAGCATTTGGACAATGCTCTGAGGGACAGGGTGGGATTGTTGGGGTGTCCTGGGCAGGGCCAGGGGTTGGACTGGCTGATCCCTGGGGGTCCCTTCCAACCCAGGACATTCCATAATTCTGTCACTCTCTATCAGGATGCTCGTTCTGCGACAAGCCTTGGAGGGCAGACACCTGAACTCCCCGGTCCACCTTAATATGGGCACGGATTCGAGGCACTTTTTCCCATTCCCGTTCCATTTCCCATTCCTCCCAGGCAAGGTAACAACGTGGACACAGGGACCCTGTAATCCCCGGGAGGGACGGAGGGACCCTGCTATCCCCGGGAGGGATGGAGGGACCCTGTTATCCCCGGGAGGGATGGAGGGACCCTGTTATCCCCGGGAGGGATGGAGGGACCCTGTTATCCCCGGGAGGGACACAAGGGACCCTGTTATCCCCGGGAGGGACGGAGGGACCCTGCAATCCCCGGGAGGGACGGAGGGACCCTGTTATCCCCGGGAGGGACCCTGTATCTCCGGGAGGGACGGACTCCGCGGAGATGGCAGTGAGAAGGGCGGGAGAGGCAGCCGGGGCTGGGCCGAGCCGCGGGAGGAGAGGGGGTGTGGGTACTCACGGGCCCGCAGGGCGTGGGGATGAGCTGCCGGTGTCGCGGGGTGAGGTTGGGCAGGCTGGGCAGGCTCGGCCCCGCCGGGCCCGCGGCGCCGCTGCGGGGACACAACGGGACGGTCACGGGGCCGCACCACGCACCCGCGGGGGGAGGGGGGCCGCCCGCGCCCTCCCCAACCCCCGGCACTGCCCCGCCGTGGGCAGCGCGGCGGGGACCCCCCCGCGCCGCGCGTGGTGCCGCCCGTACCTGCCGTCCATGGCCGCGGCCGCGCTCCCGCCCCGCTCTGCCGGGACCTACATGGCTGCGGAGGGGCCCCCGCAGCGCTTCCGGGGGACACCCCGCACGTCACTTCCCCGGCACGGCCGGGGAGGGCTCCCGAGGGTCCCGAGGGGCGTCCCCGCCCCGTCCGCCCCCGCGGGCCATGGAGGGCTCGGCGCGGCGGGGGCTCGGCGCGGTTCTCGCTGTGCGTGTCCCCCGTGACCCCCCGCCCCGCTCCTTTGGGTCGTTTCCTCGTGGGTTCGGTAAAATGGCCTCCCCCGAACGGCCGCGGTGACAAAGGGGCGAGCCCGGGGCGCTTCTCCGCCCCGAGGGGCCGGTGCCCGGTGCAGCCCCGGCGGGGCGGTGCGGGGCCGGACCCGCCTCCCCGCCCGGCGCTCCGGGCGCGGCACGGGAAGGGATGGGATGGGTGGTGGCCGCATCCCGGGAGCCGCATCCCCCGGGGAGCCGCATCCCGGGTTTGCCGGAGCCACGGGAGCGGCGGCGGCGTGCGGGGAGCCCGCAGGTGCCGGGCGGGATGCGCTGAGGGAGGGAGGGAGGGAGGGAGGGCAGAGCGGGCGCTGACGGAGAGCAGCATCCCCGGCCGGCCCTGGGAAGGGGGATGTGGGTGCTGGAGGTCTCTGGAAAGCCCTTGGGCCCGGAGGGGCGGGCGGGAAGGCCGCGGTGCAGCTCCTGTGCCGGGGATGCTCGGGATGCTCCGAGCCCTGCCCGGGATGCTCCGAGCCCTGCCCGGGGACTGGAAGGCGAGCGGGAATCGCCTGCGTGGGGCTGGTTCGGAATGGGCAGGGAAGGCTCTAGGAGTGGGTGACCAGAAACAGCCTTGGAATGCGAGAAAAGTCTTGAAGCTATTTCAATCTTTCGGCATCCTCTCTGTGTGGGAGCTGTTAATAGTTTTGGTATTGTGCTCACAGCCTGTGTTTATCGTTGCAATGTAGTGAAGCTGTTAATAGCCACAACTTGCTGAATTCTGCGCTGTTTGCTGTGCTGGGGGCAATGTTTGGGTGACCTCTTGTGTAACAGATGAAGGGTCACGGACACAAGCCTCTGTTTTTTCACTGTCATATTGGCCTTAAGCACTTGCAGCATAATTGAGCTTTAGTTTTTCTTGAGTAAAGCTGACTTCAGAGAGTTCTTTGTGGATGTGCCTTCCACCTTGACACAACGTTGTTACTGGCAGGGTAGTTAAAGGTTGGAGGAGATACAAGGAAAAGGCAGTGCATGGTGCTGGTTCTTTGGAGCTGGACGATTGAGGCTTTGTGTGTAATCCAAGAGAAACAACTGCCAACCACTGCCACGTTTTCAGCTGTTGGTAAACATCAGCTGCTGGCTGGCCTTGAGGGAGGAAGGCTGAATTAGTTCCAGATGGAGAACTCTTTCAGCCCATTTAGGCTTTCCAGATGATTTAAGCCGGCAGGTCAGTAATTTAGGGGAGTAGTTCTGTTCTTATTTGCTGTTCTGCTTCCTGCCCTGTGTGGAATCAGCGATATCAAACCTGATATCCCAGCGCTGCTGAGGGTGGGAGTTTCACGGTGCTTGATTGCTTTTGGTTTTAATTGACTTGTATAAACAGAAAATATACTGAAAAAGCTGGGCTAACTAACTATTTTGAATGTAGAGGGGCATTTTTTTAAGACCTGAAAAAGGAGGAGGAGCCAAGAATCCATTTTTCTTACCAAATTCTCTTGGAGAATGTGTCTCCTCCTTCAAAGTTTTGTGTTGAACCTGGTTAACACAAACATGGGGTTTAACACGAGGGTGTTGGAGGGTCTCATAGCTTGGTTTGCTGCTGTCATGATTTCCTGGGAAAATGGAAAGAGATAAAGGCACGGGGATGGAAATCTTCAGTGCTTGGCTGTAACAACAGAACCAGAGAATGTGAGGAATGGAAAATTTCACTGTAAAGCAGCTGCTCTGTAGGATATCGAGACTGACAGGAGATATTTAACTCTGTAGTACCTCTTTATGATTCATTTGAGATGCCACATTGGGCAAAAAAAAACCCTGAAGAAAAGAATGTGTCCTGTTCACCTGTTCACATGCTCCCAGAATCAGGGCAGGTGCAGTAGCTCTTGGTACAACTCTTGTATTTCTCTTGCCACTGAATGTTGGTTGTGCTGCTGTTGTTTGATGCACTGTAGTATTATAATCTCATTTCAGATGGCTTTTCCAAGATGTCCAGTAATTAACTTCCCCCACAAGAATCCCTTTTTAAGGCTCATTGTCTTGTCTGTCCACCAAATGTGCTTCTGGAGACAAGCATTTAAAATGTAATTTCCCCAAGTGCTTGTTCACTGAGGAACAAAAGAGCTCCAGTCCCTCAATTCATCTGCATCTGATTCATCCAATTTTCACTTGCTCGTAAGACAAAGGCTGCAGAAATAAAAGGGATAAATTCAAAGTGTGTTTTGATGTTGCAGATCAGCTGCTCAGGTGCAGTTTTTTTGTTTCTCAACACAGACTTTGAACCCCTGAGTGGCACTGGCTGACCCTGCCTGGCTGGGGAGGGATGAAGGTCACAGGGGGGGTTTTGGTGCTCTCTGGACTCTGCAACTGTAACTTGCCACATTTTGTGCCATCTGTAAAAGGAGAAAGCTCTAGCTGCAAACGATTCAATGCCTTTTTTTCTGTCAGATCTAATAAAAAAGGCTTTAAGAATTATTGCAAGTACTGATATTGAATTGCAAGGTACAGCAGTTCTGCGTGGCAAAATAAGTGATGTTGCATTATTTACAAGTAATTAAATAGAGAACAAGTCTGTTTGGAAAGCTCTTGGACATATTTTCCTATTTTGTTCACCTAGGAATTCACATTTACCAGGATAATTGTGTTTGTGATTACTGGGAGTTGCAGTCCTTGATTATTGATTGCTTATTTGACTCAGGTTGATAACAGATTAATTAGTACTAAGGGTACAGGCTCCTGCCTGGATTTGCTGGGTTGGGAATATTTTTCTGCGGAGTGGTTAAAGAAGACCTTAGACTGAGATCAAAGACACTGGAGAATCAGGAAGAGGAGTTAGTTATAAGTGGAAAGGCTGTGTTGATGTGCTTTAAAGGAGAAAGAACTTAAACCCACATGAAGTCTGGGGTGTGTGTGTGTACGTGCTATTTTAGAATTAAAAAAACCTCCCTTAGATAAATTCTTGGTGCCTTATCTTGGTATCACGATATGAGGAGTTCAAAATCCAGTCTTGCAAGACTACACAAGTCTTTTTCTCTTTGACAAAGTGCAGGAGAAATGTGGTATCTTTGCTGCATTAGGGATTTAAAATGTCATTCAGAGCATACACGCTTTTTCCTTCTCTCCCTCTTAGGCAGAGAACATGGAACAGGCCACATGAAGAAGCGCGCGGAGTTTATTTTTGTGCAAGATGTTCTTTGGAGGACCAAGTGCAGGTCCTTTCCAGGCCATGGGAGATGAAGCATTAATCACATGATATTTTTGTTAAGTCAAGTGCTGTGCTAAGTCAATGTTGATTCGTGCTGAGGACAAACATTAATTCCTTAAAGTCACCATGTCGACCGTGGCAAGCGCTCAGACTCCGGAGGCACCGAGTCCTTCGCCCCTGGAAGAAAAGCCAAAGGGAAAATCCCTGTTCCACCTGGGCTCCCTCTTTGCTCACAGGAGTGAGAAGTTTGTGATAGCTCGCAGCGACAGCGTGCCGGAGGAGAACGTCCTCAAAATCACCATCACGGAGACCACGGTCATCGAGTCCGACCTGGGCATCTGGAACTCCCACGCTCTCATCTACCTCACCTTGTGGTTCTTCTTCAGCTTTTGCACTCTTTTTCTTAACAAATACATCCTCTCCTTGCTGGAAGGAGAGCCCAGCATGTTAGGTACACCTTTCCTTTGCACTCGAATGCCAGGAAGATATTTATGTAAGATTTATTTGAGTGGAGCAGGCTCCACAGGCACGAGGATTGTTGGGATCCTGGGCAGGGCCAGGAGGTGATGATCCTTGTGGGTCCCTTCCAGCTCAGGATATTCTATGATTTGACAGTACCAGATCCTCTTGTATGAAGCTGAGGGACAAAGTGGTTCAACTGAAGTGAAAAAGGCCTGGCTGGGAGATGTGGGGAGAGATCTTGGGGCTGGGAACTCGTGAGCTGTGATTATGTTCTTTGAAGGAATTTCTGACACTGTTCTGTCCTCCACTTGCTGAAAGATGAAACTTTGGTCATAGATAAAAGTCCTACAGGAGTTTGTCTGACAAATTTTCTGAGGTTGCTTGATTTGTTGTGTCCCACCACCTTCTGACTGATTTTTTTCCCCCCTCTCATCCTCTTTAGGTGCTGTTCAAATGCTTTCAACCACCTTCATTGGCTGTATAAAAATGTTTGTTCCCTGCTGTTTGTACCAGCACAAGACCCGCATCTCTTACCCCCCCAATTTCATCATGATAATGCTCTTTGTTGGATTGATGAGGTAAATGGGTAAATATTTCCTGCACTGTAGTTGCTAAAATTTCCTATACTAATATTTGTGATTTTTTTTTTTCTGAACAGGAGCTGTATTTTCATGGCTCTCTGCCTTTTTATTCTTGATTAAAAAGTGTTTGGAGAATTTCCCCCCACCCACAAAAATCACATTTTTGGCTCCCTTGGCCTCCCACCACATTTACCTTCTTTCAGAACACACTTCTTTCAGAACACACTTTTCTTCCCATTTACTTTCTTCCCCCTTCTCTTTTGAGGCTGATGTTTGTTTAGTGCACTGGTATTTACCAGCCTTTTGCCTCAAAAGTGATCCAGGCTATTAATATTTATCTTTCAAAAGTCAATATTTGCTGTGTGCTGGGGTACTATCAGTTTGTGGTCTAGGAGAGAATAAGAATAAATTATTTTATTTCCTTTACACCGCAAAACTGATAAAGAATAATCAAATAAGTGACAAATTAGATTAATTTAAGGATTTACACGATGGTAAATATGCAGCATATCTAATTTACACTAAAGATGGATAATTGCAGATAAAATTTCCGTGGTGAATTACTGTTTATCAGCAGATTTTTACTTTTTCTACTGAGCCTAATTGAAAACTTTAGAATTATAGTGCAATTCTTTCTATGCTGGGTGTCTGAGGAGCTCTTAAAGCATTATTTTATTTCCTGCTTCGCTTCTTCTGACGTTCTAATTAATTTCTTAGGGTTTTTTTTTTTTCTTCATTTCTTCTCCTGTTCCTCTCCTGCAGGTTTGCAACAGTTGTCCTGGGCCTTGTGAGCTTGAAGAACGTGGCAGTTTCCTTTGCAGAAACGGTGAAAAGCTCTGCTCCCATTTTCACTGTCATCATGTCTCGGATGATTTTGGGGGAATACACTGGTGAGCACTTCACTGTTGCAATGGGATTTAGTTACTCTGATTTATTTTTTTTTTGGCCACAGAGAAGGAAAGCTCACCAGAATATAAGAAATGCAGCTGGAAGAATCATTCTGAGCTCAATAAGCAGAGTATATGGGAGTAAAAAAGGGTTTGTTTTAATGCGGTGTTAGGTAATTTTTCTGTCAAGAAAACATTATTATGCCCTTAAATAACTGAAGTTCAGCATGTTAATTGTTTTAAAGACAATTTAAAATTCTTGAATTTCTTCACTCTGATTTAAAAACAACCACCAAAAAAAGGCCCCAGCCAACTGGCTCACCAGGGTGTGATTTCACTGTGACTCCAGTGCAACCTCTTGCTGTTTGCTTGGAGAGGTTTTGCTTGTTCCCAGCTGTCAGTCAGAGGGGTGGCACAGTTCAGGGGGCTTTGAGGCTGGAATAAGGCACAGGAAGGAGAGTAATTCAGTCACAGAGTGAACAGAGAGAGCAGAACTTTCTTCTGGCATTTGGTGAAAAACATGAAACCAAGACAGTCTCCAGGGCATTTTTCTTCCCAGAGGAGATATTTTATCACTGAGTTTATTTCCATGTTGTTTTCAAGACTCTCCTGCTGTTGTCTGAGGTACCTCTCTGCTTTTAAATCCTTTCACATGACAGTTGTTCCTTCCTTCAGCTAAAGGCAGTAGTACCTGCCTATCAAGAGTACCTGACATGCTGGAAATGCAGGAATTAAGCTGAGTTTTCCCCTTTTCCTTTGCAGGATTGCTGGTGAACCTCTCCCTCATCCCTGTGATGGGAGGGCTGGCTCTGTGTACAGCCACTGAAATCAGCTTCAACATTCTGGGGTTCTCAGCAGCTTTATCCACCAATATCATGGACTGGTAAGGGATAAGGAGAGTCATGTGTGTGGAATAAAGGGATTTTCTTTAGTGTTTCTTGTAGTTAGTTCTGTACACTGCATTTAAATGTTGGTATTTAAAATGCATTTTTAACAGGTGATACAATTTCTCTCTCATATCCACGAGCAATAATGAGATTAAATAGTATAATCCCATTAGTTAAAAAAGACCAAACCCCTTTCTTTAGTTGTACAAAATGCATTTCCCCACCTGAAGGAAAAAACTGTCATTATAAGGGATTGATTGATTTTTTTTCCTAACTAAAATCCAGGTAAATGGTGATTTTTTTCAATTTTTTTTTTTTTTCCAGTTTGCAAAACGTCTTTTCCAAAAAACTTCTCAGTGGAGATAAATACAGATTTTCGTAAGTATTAAAAATATTTCAGGTTTGATTATGGATGGAGTTTGGGCTGCATGTATTTATGATTGTATTGCACCAGACTGTTTAAAGACAGCCTTAAATAAAATCATTTTATTGGGGAAAGGAAACTCCCACTGCAGCTGGAGTTTCATAATCAGCTACAACTCCCAGCATAACTCCCAAAAAATTACATTTTCACAGAAACCAGTCCTTATTCTGCAATCAGAAACCATCCCTTAATATTATTAGGCATGCAGAAAACAACTCCAGAACTAAACTGATGTTTTAACTACGAAACATAAACCAGGAGTAAAGTGCTAAAAAAACACCTTTATATATATATACATGTTTTACCATGGGATAAAATGCAGGTTTTGGTCTTGAAAATATATGCCCTCTCAGCCAGCACAAAAGGCAAACCCCTCTCTTTGCTTTGAAGAAGGAAGCTTTTAATCATTTTAATTAGTGGTTTTTTCTCCTTTGTAGAGCCCCAGAGCTTCAGTTCTACACGAGTGCTGCTGCAGTGGTTATGCTTATTCCAGCTTGGATCTTTTTCATGGTAATTTGAATTCACCTTTTGCAAGGGATTGGGGGAGTAAAAAAGAGAAGATTTTCAATGAATAATGTAATGCAGACATGAGTTGATTCAAAATGCCTGAGTTTATCTCAGGATTTTTGAGCCAAATGTTGTCCAAGTGCATTTGAAGTTTTAGATAAAGACTTGAAAACAAAATCTTACATATTTGTTGGCTTTTTGTCGATATTCACATGGTGTACAGGAACATTAACTCTTTGAAAATAAAATTAAGCTAAAGTGAGTGTAATACAGCAGGTTGAATATGTATCCTTTAAATTGTGGCATTTCATTGCTGTGCATCAGTGTTCAAAAAAGCAAACAGGCCGAACACACTGGGAAGTTCAGTCAGATGAGAGCTGCTTTTCTGATATATTTTAGGGGAAAATTTATATTATCCTTTTTGTATGTTTTAGGTTTTGTTTTGCTGAAGTTTAAATGTAAAACTCTTCAAATTTCTTTTTTTTTTTTTTTTTTTGCCGTTTAGGATGTTCCTGTGATTGGGAAAAGTGGGAGAAGCTTCAGCTACAACCAGGATATTGTCATACTTCTCTTGATAGATGGAGTCTTGTTCCACCTCCAAAGTGTTACAGCCTATGCCTTGATGGGAAAAATTTCTCCTGTGACTTTCAGGTAAAACTATCAGGAGCACCATTTCACATCCTTTTCTCCTTGCTCAGTATTTCTGCTTGAGAATACTAAGCAGGAGAGGGTGTGCAAAGAATCGAAGGAGGTAAATCATGGAACGGTTGGGGTTGGAATTGGAGTTTGAGTTGGTGTTTGAAAAGAAAGGAAAACAGAGGTTGTGTGTGGGATCTGACAAAGGGGTTTTTTTTCTAACCTTGGTTTTTAATTACCTTGCAGTGTTGCCAGCACTGTGAAACACGCCCTGTCCATCTGGCTCAGCATCATCGTGTTTGGGAACAAGATCACCAGTCTCTCGGCCATCGGCACCGTCCTGGTGACCATCGGGGTCCTGCTCTACAACAAGGCAAAGCAGCATCAGCAGGAGACCCTGCACAGCCTGGCCACCCCCCCCCAGCCCACACAGGGTCCCACTGAGGACACAGAGCCACTGATTCCCAAGGATTTGGAACCCTATGATTAATATGGCCATTTGTTCTTCAGATCGAGTGCAACTCAAAGGAACTCATCCCAAAGGGGGTTGTTGCTCCAGCTGCTGATGCTGTTGGGTTCCTTGGAGTTCAGGTCAAGCCCAGGACCTGGAAGGATCCAGCAAGCCTTGCTCCCCTTGATCCCGGGACCTTCAGCAGGAAGGACCTGGGGAGGATCCAGTAAGCCTTGATGTACTGACCAACTGATACCCCAGCCAGGACCTGGTGTCCTGGACCGTGCTAAACGTGGGCTTTAGTGTCTCTCCTTGACTGCAAATAATGACCAAGCCTGTATTAGTGAAAGAACTTCAGTGGCTCGTGGGAAAGCAATTCCTGCCTCCCTCCCCATCAAAGTAATGTGAAATCGTGGGCCCCTCGCTGTGTTCTGCTGGCAGTGGGGTGGAATTGGGGCGTAACTGAAATTCCCGGTTGTTACTCCACATTTCCTGCATTTTGGGCACCAAAACCTGCCAGAGCTCAAGGAGCGTTTGGACAACGCTCTCAGGGACAGGGCGGGATTTTGGGGTGTCCTGTGCAGGGCCAGGAGTTGGACTGATGATCCTTTCCAGCTCAGGATATTCTGTGATTCGAAGAGGGAACCCCCCTCTCTCCCCACAAACAACTTATTCTGGTGTCTGTTTAATTGGAGCAAACTCTGGGAATGGGTCTGTGCCCCAGAGCAGTGATGAGCAGCTATTTCCAACAACAAATCTACGGATGAAAACTGATTTTTCTCCTAAAATTTCATTCTGATCACACATTGACAAAACTGAAATGCAAGTATTCACACACACGTACGTGGAGTGGTGAATTAAATACTTGCACTTGCTTAGAGGTAAAAAACACTGAAAACTTCGATGATAAAGGAAGCAGGAGCTCCGTATTTCTCTAAGGAACCATTTTAATTTCTTGCATTTTATTATGCATTTCTGTTATGAGGAAATAAGTGGGTGGTTTTTTGTATTATTTCTAAGAGCGCAACAAAACGCTGCCTTTTAGAAACTCAGGGTTATGATTCTGACCTGTGTGTAAAGTATTTGTGTAATTTCTGATTATGTAAATAATCTGAGGTATCTGTGACAGATGGAACAGAGGTCACTGAAGGGAGGAACATTAACCATAAACTGAGGCAAATCTTTATTTCTGCTGCTCTTAAGTTGTTTTTTTTAAAGGAGATTCTGTTTTGTGGTAGGTCAAAGATTAAATCTTAACTTTCCTTTTCCAAATTCTCAAGACTAGTAATTAGTTTTGGCAAAAAAAGCACAACTAGCTACAAAAGCATTCAAATGGACTTTTTGGGAACATAATTAACAGTTCAAATGAGTGGATTTTAATAATTGCCACTCTTCTGGAAGACTGTAGCATGGATATAGTGGTAAAAATAATTGCTAATAGGAAGTTTCCAGTAGAGTTCCTATGAAATTTAGGCTCATGGTTACATTTCCACTTGTGAGGAATTCCAGAGAGAGCAAAGATGTGTCCAAGAGCCTCTCTGGAGCAGCTGTCCCTGTTTCAGTAGTTTGTGCTTGTTTGGTGCCAATGCTCACTTCAGTTTGCATTCCCATACCTGACTGGTTGCCTGGGGCATATTCCCCTAAAAATGCCAGTTTTTCCTCATTCTGTATGTGATGTGTCTGTGGTATTTTGTTTCTTTTGTACTCTTGTCACTTTTATAAAAGCTGTGGACTGTGGTATGGAGCTCTGTGGGGTTTTTTTTTGTTTGTTTGTTTTCTGCCAAATACACTGAGATTTTTGAAAGTATAACTACCAAAAAAAAAAAAAAAAAGTGTGGTTTGCATTGTATTTCTGCTTCTGCAGACAGAAATCGCAGCTCTGTTCTCCTCTAAATCCCACCACCACCTGCTTGAGCTTCATTTTAAACCTCAGCTTTTCCTAGTGCTGAAAAAACTTTTGAGTGACCCAAACCCAGCCCTGGGAGGATTTTGGAACTTGTCATTTTAACGCCTGAGTGGCAGCACAACAATCCTGTTCTCCTTGGGGTTTGTTGACCTTGGGTGCCTTTCTCTGCCCTCTGTTTTTATTAGATTAAACAAACCCACCTCTCGACTGCCTGCTTTTAAGGCCTTTCCTTCCTCCACAGTCATACCAGTAAATCTCCTTTGCTGGCTGTGTAAACAAGGAGCATTTTTTTTCTCTTTGTTAAGAATCCACGGCGAGTGTCGGCCCCCGGTTTGTGATGGCAGCAGTTCCATTTCTGCCGGAAAAAATCTTCTTTTGGGACATTTTTAGGGTTTCTTTCACTTCATTTCTCACGGCCACACCCAGGCAGCGATGAGGACGAGGGTTATTTGCTTTACGTCTGTCAAATACAGAGGAACAGCACCCTGAATGTGAATTCCTTTAAACGTGAATTTAAATTTAAACGTAACTGTAAGGTGTTACTGTGTCCCAAATGTCACCGTTTCCCAGCCGAAGCGAGGGATTCATAATTAAGGGGGGGCACATAATGAGTTTCCCTGCGCTGCCTTCAGCCCATTCCTGTGGCTCCCCCTCAGGAACTCCCCTATTTAGAACCGCTGCGTTTGCGCTCAGTTCACGTCGCTTCTCCCTCACGCTGCATCGATATTGTTGTGCTGGCCGTTCCCCTCATGTGACTTGTTTGAAATCGCTCTTTATTCGAAATTTAACCTGTTTACTGGTAATTAACGGACGCCTGCGGTGACGGCGCCTGCCCTCCCGCCTCTGTGTGCCGGGTCAGTACCCACGGGCAGAGCTGGGCAGTTAATCACCGCACTGCCGCTGCAGGAACCGCTCAATTAACGTCTCATTAGCGATTTTTTAATATTTTTTTTGGTTAATTACTTCCCGGGCGTCATCGCCGCGCCCGGCACGGAAGTGACGCGTTAGAGCCGCGCTGGTCGCAGTGCCCGGTGGCGGCGGCGGTGAGTGGGACCGGGGGGCCCCGAGGGGACCCTGAGGGGACGGGGGGGGACACGGGGAGGTCTGGGGGGTCCTGTGGGGCTGAGGGGGACCGGGAGCACCGGGGGGGCTGAGGGGGACAGGGCAGCGGCCACACCCGTGGGTGACACGGCTCCGTGAGGGCCTGTTGGACCCCCCCGGCCCCGGCCCTGAACCCCCCGGGGGTTTGTTTATTCTGCGGTGTTTTCCGCAAAAATCGGGTCCATTCCCCGCTCTAAGACAGGCCAGTAATGACACGCTCGATTGGCACATTGATTATTTATTTCCGAGCCCGGTGCTGTTCCATAAACCGAGCCCCACAGCTACCACAACTTGTGCTGTTTAGGCATCGTAGCAACCAAAGGAATTAGCGTTTATTTGCTATGAGTCGCACAGTTCTCTTGTAAATTAGTATTCTCTCTTGTGCTGCTTGAGGATTCTCTCACTTCTCGTGCTAATTATGGCCATGTTCAGTCTCTGGTTTGGGTCGGTGGGTTTCTCGGCTCAGTGGTCTCTGACTTGGTTGTTGCTTTTCCCCCTGCCAAATTAGAATTACTTGTTATTTTTACTACCTTTTACTCTCTCAGAGCTGATTTCAGCTACTGAGTTTGGTTTGTAAGTTTTTTCCTTATCTTGGCAGTTCTGTCCCATAAATTCTTCCTTTGTGTCCACTGGCACATCCTTTAGTCCCAAGCTTTGTTAATCCCCCCCTGCCCCAGGTCTGAGATTGTTGAAGAACGTGACACCAAACCATAGCCACAAACCACGTTTTTTGTGCTCTCCAGCAACTCTGTGTTTCTTCTTCTGGGTTTAAACTTTCTGGGTTTAAAACAGGTGGTTTTGGTTCAGCACAAGTCAACCCCCACTTGGCTTTGCTCGAAGGTGGAACATCGAGTGTTTGCACTGCAAAAAAAAAATAATCAGTGTAAAATAGATTTATCTGTGCTGGACTGTGTGGTTTGTGTGGGTTTTGTTGACGTCTCCTTCTTTTTCAGACTTTGTTTTTTCAACTCAAATGGGTGATGAAAAGGATTCTTGGAAAGTGAAAACTTTAGATGAAATTCTCCAGGAGAAGAAGCGAAGGAAGGAGCAAGAGGAGAAGGCAGAGATAAAACGTATGAAAAATGTAAGAACCGGTGCCTGTATTACTGGAAAACTGCATTTTCATTGGCCTTACATTTTATTCTGTGCTTTGTTCGTAGTTTTTGGTCAGAAAAGGTAAATAAATTGATGTGATTAACTGGAAGTTGCAGTTCAAGGAAGAGCCTTTCAGAGAATAGAAGAGTATAGAAAAGTATAGAACGATGGGATTAAAATGAATTGGAGTAACTTTTATGTTACTATTTGTACAGCTATGTAGAAAATAATTCTTCTGGGAAAAAAAGCCCATGTAATAGTTAATGCAATCAGTGTTAATTATGTTGAATTAAAGCAGTTCAGCTTTAGTTGCAGTCCAACTGCATTTGCCTGGTTACAGTATGGATGTGGTTTATAGATGAGTGGAGGTGAGCAGCTGGGGATGGATTTTGAGCCAGCAGTGGAAGACTTAAGTAATATTCAATTTTTTTTTCATTCTGTGACACAGAGATTAATTGCCTTTTTCCCTTCCCTGTGTTCCCATCAGTCAGATGACAGGGATTCCAAGCGGGATTCTCTTGAAGAGGGGGAGCTGAGAGACCATCGCATGGAAATAACCATCAGAAACTCACCTTACAGGAGGGAAGACTCCATGGAAGACAGGTAAGAATGAGAAAATCACCTTGTTACCTGAGAAAGAGTTACTGAAGTGAACTTTTAGGCAGAGGATTTAAAATATCTGAAGGGAAAATTCTAATTTTTTAGCGTGCAGATGGGCCAACTCCAGGGTAACTTTTTGAAGCAGTGGTTGAGGCTTAACAGTGTGTTGTGTTCCAGTTTTGGTTCAGGGCTATTATGGAAATCAACTTGAACATAAAATAATAAAACCAGGGATCTTTTCCAAATGGGGAAAAGAGGAAATAACTCACAGTCTGACAGTACCTGTCACCTCCCTGAGTTTATTTGTGTGCTGTGTTTTAGGGGAGAAGAAGATGATTCCTTGGCTATAAAACCACCCCAGCAAATGTCCCGGAAAGAAAAAACCCACCATAGGAAAGATGAGAAGAGGAAAGAGAAACGCAGGCACCGAAGTCACTCTGCAGAAGGTGGTTATTGCTGCACTTGGAAGCTTCTGGTTTCTGGGAGCTTCCCAAAGGGAAACCAAGTAGGCTCTATATAGAGTGAATAACAATAAGTACAGACTAAAGAAAGGTGGATAAGACAAAGGAATTTAAACTTTTATTATTTCTTTGCCTATGTTTAGTGCCCTTATGGCAATGACAGGGATATAACTGTGGTTGAGAGGACAGGAATCACTTTGGGACAGGGACACTGAGTTCAGTTTTACTCCTTCCAGTCTGATAAGCTTCCTCCTGGCTTCACTGAGTGAGTGGGCTGAACTCTGATCTTTTTAACCTGTCTGCAAAGGAAAACCATACCCTTTCCAGAAACATTCACGTTGTCTTCCTGCTACTAACAGCCGTTTTCTACTTTAATGCAAGTATTTGTGCAAGATCTTCTAATCTTTGGATTCTCCGACCCCCCTTTCAGAACAGGATTTTCCCACTGAGAAAATGACAGAGAACATGGAAATAGGTTCCCATAGGTTTCATCCTCTCTAGTTTTGCTTGGTAAAAATGGGAGCACTGACTACTCTGACTAGTAACACTCCAAAATTAACTTTTGTTTGTTTAGGGAAACATGCCAGAGTGAAAGAGAAAGAACGGGAGCATGAGCGTAGGAAGAGACATAGAGAAGAGCAGGATAAAGCCCGTCGTGAATGGGAGAGACAGAAACGGAGAGAGATGGCAAGGGAGCATTCCAGGAGGGAGAGGTACAGCTATCCCTGCCTCCCCTGTGGCCACCCAGCACACACATGAACAGCTGCCTCCTCTAATCTATCTCTAACCATTGCTCTGAAAGGACAAAAAAAAATCCAGAGGGAAAACTTGCCCGGTGCCAGTATTCCTGGGAATGTGGTGTCCATGGAATGGGTTCTTGGCTTTAATTACTTTTTAAGTGCTTCATTGCAAGGGACATTCCGAGGTGAATTCACTGCTGGTGTTTCACCGTAATCGAAAGGTTGGACTTGATGACCTTGGAGGTCTTTTCCAACCTAAATTATTCTGGGGGGGGGGGGAAAAAGGTGCAAACTGGATTTGCACATTAGGGGATTAATGACCTGAACTTGCTTAATTTCTGTTGAAATCCTGCTAGGGGTGCAGAACTCATGGTCTTTGAAACACATTTTTTAAAGGATCAGCTGAGAAGCTCCATCTTTTTTTTGCCTGGTGAACAAGTGGTGCTGCTGATAATGAAACTGAGCTCAGTGGTTCGTTACAGCAAACCAGCTTTCCCTCCCTTAGTGGGCTGAATTGGTAACAAACAATAATTATTTTCCAGAGACCGTCTGGAGCAACTGGAGAGAGAAAGGGAGAGGAAAATCCGGGAGCAGCAGAAGGAACAACGGGAGCAGAAGGAGCGGGAGAGGCGAGCGGAGGAGAGGCGGAAGGAGCGGGAAGCCAGGAGAGAAGGTGACTGGCTCTGCAGAAATGTTCTTCCTACTCACCATCACTTCACTCCCTGCTGACTCAGTGGTGGAATGGAGGGATAGAAAACTTCCTTTACTTAGGGCAGTGCCAGAATTTAAAAAAAATTAAAGCAGGGGGAGGCCTTTTATGTGAGAGGGAAAAGGAAATGCAGGTTCTGCAAGGGGAGATAAAACAAGGTTATAAAGTTATAGCCTTAAACATCCTGGCAGGTTGATTAGTCAGTGAGACTTTGCCTCTGTGTCAGTCTGGTTTCCTGTAGAAACAAGATTTCTGTCAGTGACACTGTGTTTCTGTGTGTATCCATCAGAGTCTAACACAGTTTGATAGAAACTGAAAGCTCAGAATTCAGTGTTTTAAGGATTTTGGGGAAATAAATTGCAAAGGGAGGGAGAGGTCATGTAAGTATTTCACCCATGGAGGATGTGGTAGTGGGAGTCAGGTGGGGAAGATGTGGTAACTGAGCAGTTGAACTTCTACACATGAACCTCACTTTGCTCAGCATGTCAGGTGCTTGCAGTCTTAAGTTCAGATCATTTTTGGCTGAAGAATCTGTTTGTCTCAGCTTTCAGAGGTAAAAATCAGAGCCTATTGCTGTAAACAAGTGACAAAGATTGTTCAAGAGTAGCATTAAAAAACCATATTTTTGCTTTGCTTTCTAGCTCAGCTCGTACCAAACAGCTCCTTTTTGTGCTTGGCTTTGTGCTGGCAGTGCTCAATCTACAGAGCCTTTCATTTAATTGGTTTTATTGCTCTAAATGTTCTGTCAGCTCCTTCTAAACCTCAGCTGGTTTCATTCTTTTGCAAATCTTCCACTTCTTTCTCTGGCATTGATGCCTTAGTGTCAGGGTGTTTACTGTGCAACATGCAGGGCATCTTGCTTCTGTTTTCCAAGCGTGGCAGCAGCTTTCTCTAAGTAGCACAAACCCATATTATTTTATTTGAGGTAAATCACAGTCCTTTATTCTCCCACACAGAGTTAGACTCTGCTCCTCCCCATTACCCTTTAGTTTGTAAGGAAAAATGAAAAGCATTCCAAGCAGGTGACTGTGGCAGGCAGGAATATTCTCAGCAGGGCAGGGAGGTGTAACAATTTCTTGTGGTTTTGTTTTCCCTAGTTTCTGCTCACCATAGAACAGTGAGGGAAGAATATGGAGACAAAGTAAAAATGAGACCCTGGAGTCGCAGCCCTTTACGCCAGCAGAGAGAGAAGCTTGAGCAAGGAGAGAGCAGGAAACCAGGTAGAACCTGCCACTCTACAATGTCTTTGCCTTGGGGGCAGCAGGAGCTGGGCTGGGGTAGTGTTTAACTTTTAGTGTCAAACATATATCCCAGGTACTCAGTTAAAAACCCACCTCAGCCACGGTGGCACGACCCTGGAACATTCATAAGCACTTGTACTGGTTTCTGAAGCAATGCTGGTTTTTGCAGGAATTGTGCCAAGTGACAAATGGAATGAATCTTTCCTTTTTTAGCAGTAGGAGGAGTAGTTTAAAAAGTTCCAAAGCGAGTGACTTCATTCAGTGGTGAAAGAAGCAGCTGACTGAATTTTTAAAATCTGGTAGTTTAATTCCCTTGCAGATGGAAAAAGGATGGATTTGTTTTATTAGGAGCTAAGCTACCTTAACAACTTACCTTGCAGGGATCAGTGTAGTTTAAACATCACTGATATTGTCATCTTGTAGAAGCAAATAAATGCATAAGGCAGTGTTCTGGTTAGATGGGGAATTTTGATTTCTAAGTCAGAAAATGGTCCTTCCTGTGCCTGGAAGGTTCTAACTAGGGGTAGAAAATTTGCACAATTGACATAAAAATGTCTTTGTTTGAAGAAGAAAAGCTCTGTGTCTGCCCTGTTAACATGTGCAGCTGTGAAAATAAGTGTGTCCATTCAAAACAAGCTGATTTCAGAATGGAATCAGCTGGAATTCCAGGTGGAGGCAGCAAGTCCTTGGAAACTCCTGCCTAATGAACCATCAGTGATTGACATGGGCTATGTCATGGTGAGCAGAGTCTGCACAGTGAGCCCTGACAGTCACCACATCTGGACACACATTAGGGACACTCCTTGTTACCAGGGTGTTTTTCCCCTTTTTTTTTCCTTTTTTTTTTTTTAATTAATTTCAGGATTATATCATGTTTAAAAACCAAAAGGCCAATATTCCATATTTTTGGCAGCTGATCCTGCACCACTGCAGTTCAGAAAAGCTGTTTGTCACTGAGCAGAGCATGGAATGATTTTGTTTTTCCAATACAGAATGTTCAGCACTGATTTAATGCCAGCTGAAAGTGCAGCACTTACCTGGGTGTTCAGAGTGTTAAACTGATGCTCAGTCAGCACCCTGTTCTTAATTTTTGTGGTTTCAGCAGTGAAAGAAGAGAAACCAGAAGAGAGAGATCCTCTTTCTGACTTGCAAGACATCAGTGACAGTGAGAGAAAAACCAGCTCAGCAGAGTCTTCCTCAGGTGATTAAATGCAGATGTAATGAATTGTACAAGTGTAATTAATTTTTCTGCTGAGGAAACACTGTCATTGGTGTGTCCCTGCTTAGTTCTGTGTTTGATTATTCCTCAACAGAATCAGGATCAGGCTCAGAAGAGGAGGAAGAAGAGTCCAGCAGTGAAGGTTCTGAGGAGGAAGGAGAGGAAGAAGAGGAGGAGGAGGAGGAGACAGGAAGCAATTCTGAGGAAGTGTCTGAGCAATCAGCAGGTGAGCAGCACAAAGCAGGGCCCACAAGGGGCTGTGATGACTTTGTTTCTCATTCTGTGCTGTTTTATTTGAACATTTTCCTTTTCTCTTAGTCTAGGGTAGGCTGAGACCTCACAGGTCAAGATAACTAGAAAGAAAAAAACCAAGTACAAGTCATTTTCTATCCTTTTGTATAGAGGTAATACCAATTCTTCATCTAAGAAGCCAGATGAGAAACCTGAAAGCCATTTTTGTCTTCCTAACTGGTGTAAGGCTAACAGATTAAGTGCTCTTCTAACACATCAAATATTCTGCAGAGAACAGTTCTGCACTTCTTTGGGGGGTGGTGAAATACGAATGTTTCTGTGATTTCGAATTATTTTCAGTTGCAAGTTTCAGATTTATTCTTCATCCCAGTACAAGTAAATGAACATGATACCAAAAATGCAGTAAAGAAGTCTGCATACAGGCATTCTGGTCATTACTGGAAAGGCACAACAGGCTGGGTATTTTTCTTTAAAATCAGTTACAATTAATAAGCAAATATTCATAATCCATCCCCAAATGCCCAGATCACTGGTAAGAACTGCGTTCCCTCTTGGAAGCATTTGCTGTCCAAGTGAAGCAGGAGTGCTTGGTCAGTAAGAGGCAGTGCAGAGGTGAGGTGGAAAAGCATCTCAGCAGTGATTTGCCTCCCGAGGTGCTGCAGGAACGTGGGGTGGATTCAGCTGAACTCGATTCTGTTTTGCAGAAGAGGTGAGCGAAGAGGAAATGAGTGAAGAGGAGGAGCGGGAGAATGGAAACCACATCCCAGTTGGTACAGTGCAAATCCCGACTGTTTTCGCAGCCAAATCAGTCTATTTCTACAAATACTTTAAATATTTTAAATTTAGTTCTTGTTGCAGTTTTGCCACCATTCTAAGGCATCATATACTTGGCATTTTACGGCCATTCTTGTGTCAGAATCAGAAATTCCTTGAAATCTGTTCCAAGGCTTAGAGGCAATCAGATCCTTGTCTAATGAGCTGATGTTTCCTTCTTTTTCATTTTGGGCCTCTTGTCCTGTCCTCTCCTCAAAAATCAGAGTGAGATATCCTGGCTCAGTTTTCTCCTTCATTCCAGTGTAAAGTTTTTATTTTTCTGACACTGGAAATTGTGTGTCCATGGCTGTAAATGAGTCCTTGAAAGCATCACCTCTGCAAAGAGGAGAGATTGGGCTTCTCAGCAGTGATCAGTGTCTAACTCCCCTCATTTGGCTCAATCTGAATGTAATTATTCCAGACAGCTCCTCTTTCCACCACTGATTCTGACTTTTAAAGTTACAGAGTCGAGGTTCGACCGAGATTCAGCGGGAAGTGAAGTGGAGGAGGAGGAGGTAGGGGAGGGATCCCCTCATTCCAATGCCATGACAGAAGGGGACTATATTCCTGACTCCCCAGCTTCCTCTCCCATTGAACTGAAACAGGAGCTTCCCAAGTACCTTCCTGCACTTCAGGTAGGGGAGGACTTTTAAATATAGATAAGAATGTCATAATATAATTGATGCTCTGTTACCTTGGTATTGCTACCTGAAAATAGGTCCCTGTGAGAGAGGAGTTCTGTTATGGTGAACAGGAGTCTGATGGGTGGTTATTCTTTATGTAGCCAACAGCAAAGTGGAGAAATATGAATAAAAAGCAGATTTTTAATAATTGAATTATGTGAAAGATATCAGTGTAAGGTGCTGAGTTCCTGCCTTTGCCATTGTGGCAGAAATTTCAGATTATTCTGTGCAAAAGTGAAGGAGTGAAGATTTAATGAAATAATTTAGTTAATAATTTTGTAATAATTTAGTTAATCTGCTGAAACACAGACTCTGTCCAGGATTCCATTAGAAATCCTGTAAAAAATAACCCCCAAAGATGGTGTAGCCATAATGATGAATTCTCTTGGTAAATCTAAGCTGTGAAGTTGCTGAAGTTTGCTGGGTGCCTTTTTAAAAAACCCAAGCAAAACCCTCCCCCAGATGCTGGAGGAGTAAATGTTGTCCCTGTATTTTTTTCAGGGATGTCGCAGCGTGGAGGAATTCCAGTGTTTGAACAGGATTGAGGAAGGAACATATGGGGTGGTGTACAGAGCAAAGGACAAGAAGACTGGTTGGTATCAGTGCTCTCCTGTTCCCTTCAGGGGATTTGAGGGCTGCACTTGTGTGCAAATTATGGTTCTGCATTTTTCATTGAGGAACAAAATCTGTTTAAAACACTTCTTTACCAGCAAGCAGGTCATTGTCGAGGCAAAACATAGCACAGTAAATTAAATACTAAACAAATCGGTGACAGAACACTGGGAGACCCCTTAATGTGTATTAATTAGCTGTGTGATGGGAAATGTGTTTTCTTTGCAGATGAAATTGTGGCTCTGAAGCGACTGAAGATGGAAAAGGAGAAGGAAGGCTTTCCCATTACTTCTCTGAGGGAAATAAATACTATTCTGAAAGCTCAGCATCTGAACATTGTCACTGTCAGAGTAAGGCTACAATCTTCTATGTCACAAGTATTTCTGTTCTTGAAATATTGCCTCAACTTTTAAATGCCTTATAAGATGTTAGCAATCCTTGCAGAGCTCATGGGCAGTTGTGTGCTCCTCATAAGACTGTATAGGCATTACTGTCTCCATAACCTGATGTTTTGCAAAAATAAGGTGGTTTTTTAATAGAAGAATACATTTTCCATGGATT
Organism: Corapipo altera; assembly: GCF_003945725.1. Taxonomy (NCBI): domain Eukaryota; kingdom Metazoa; phylum Chordata; class Aves; order Passeriformes; family Pipridae; genus Corapipo; species Corapipo altera. Next base: position 1,443,182 of record NW_020884926.1, read on the forward strand.
TTACCAGTGGCAGCCTCCATCCTCTTGCCGGGATCAATTTAAAACATTGATTTTTGGGTGCTTTTTAAACACCACGTGCTGGTTTTGACGGCCTGTTTCTGTGTTGTAGGAAATCGTTGTGGGCAGTAATATGGATAAAATCTATATTGTCATGAATTATGTAGAACACGACCTCAAGAGCCTGATGGAAACAATGAAACAGCCCTTTCTGCCAGGTACTGTTTGCCCCAGTCTCCTGAAATCCTCCAAACTGGCCCACACAAATGGCAGTTCTGACGTCAGGGAATGGCTTTGTACAAGCACATGTGGTGCTCTGGAATGTCCCATGTTCCTTGGAACAGAGCATTCCCTGCATTTTCTGTTAGTGCTGTAAAAACTGGCACAAATAAGGATTGGATGGGAGTGCTGATACTCCTGGTGATGTTTGGCTGATGAATCCAGTGTGGAGGTGTTCAGAGGGGGAACTGAGGGAATTTCCCCTGTGCTACACTGAAAAGTAACACTGGGCTTGAATTTTGGCTGCTTCCTATGAGAGGCAGTAATTTCTGAGCATAATTTGGGTGCATTCCAGCTACCCAAATGAATTTTGCCTTATTGGCAGCTCTCTGGGTTTAACTGCTCTTGTACTGTGACATGTTTTTATTGTACAAGTTATACTGTGCTTTTAACTCGACACCCCTTCCTGCCCCCTTCCCTGTTCTCCAGATGAAACAAAAATGAAAGGCAGATTTATTCTCATAAATGCATTTGGCTTCTTTTTGTCGTTCCAGGCGAAGTGAAAACCTTGATGATTCAGTTACTGCGAGGGGTCAAACACCTTCATGACAACTGGATCCTGCACAGAGACCTGAAAACCTCCAACCTGCTGCTCAGTCATTCAGGCATTTTAAAAGTAAGAATTCCATGGAAAATAGCACACTTGGGGAAGAGTTTGTGCTGCAGGATTACACTGTGTCATAGTTCTGGCAAGAGCTGAGAACTGTGTGTTGTGTGTGGATGTTTCTGAAGGCTGAAGCCACACAGTGGCCAGAAAGGCACTGACAGTGAATGGCCAGTGCTGGAAATGTTTCTAATTGCCATTTATTTTTCTTCTAGGTTGGAGATTTTGGGTTAGCCCGGGAATATGGGTCTCCCCTGAAGCCCTACACCCCCGTGGTGGTGACTCTGTGGTACAGGGCTCCAGAGCTGCTGCTTGGAGCCAAGGTTGGTTCCTCCCCTTCAGCCTGACTGTATTTTATAAATCATGAACAAAGGATGAGCATGCTTGGTTCTTTGTGTTGATTCAGAGCTGGAAATTCTGAATATTCAATATTATTCCTCCTAAAAACACAGCTAAAAATCTTCCATCATCCCCAGACAGAGGGTTTTCCTCCTTTGGAATGATGATGTGGTCAGTGCTGTTGGACTTCTCATGGATTTGGGCAAACTGGCAGTTGGGATTTTAATTTTTTTTTCTTAAACTAATCTAAAATCTGTGACACCTGAGAGCAGAACAAGGTCCTGGCAATGTTCCCTGTTGATTAAGTGAAATCTGGGTGAAATCAGTCGGGTTTTGCAGGGCTTCAGTGACAAGAACCATGCCAGAAAAAAATCCTGCTTTATCAGCTGTGCTGCTTTGTTTGTGCTTGGAAAAGAGAGGCATCAGTGTGGAGACTTTTATCCTGAAGTATTTGTGTACATGGCTATTGCTCATAATTCACAGGAATTACAACCTTTAAATAAATACAGTTGAGACCTGGGCCTGGGGTGTGGGAATGATTGTGTGTGTGTTCTGGTCAGAGTGTAGAATCCTTAAAAAAACCTCCAAAACAAATAAAACCCCCAAACCACAAACCCCCCCCTCCCTCAACAGTGAAAGTATGTCACAGATTTTATAAGGCATAATTTTATTTTCCTTCTTTCCAGGAATATTCCACAGCCATAGACATGTGGTCAGTGGGGTGTATCTTTGGGGAGCTGCTGACGCAGAAGCCGCTGTTCCCAGGGAAGTCAGAGATTGACCAGATCAACAAAGTTTTTAAGGTAATTTTTTTTAACGATTTTTGGATTCTGACTGGTTTTAGAGATGAGTAGTAAGGAACTAAAAGTGCATGTTGCTCTGTGACAGAGATTCAGCCTTAATAAAAGGCTCATTACTCAGAGTAGACCAAAACCACGATCTGTGTGTTGTCTGTTTTCTTTGGCTACTTCCCAAATCCTAAGTAAAGGGTTGCACTCTTGAGTTTATTAAGGAGATACTTTAATTTATAGGATCTGGGTACTCCAAGTGAAAAAATCTGGCCTGGGTACAACGAGCTTCCAGCAGTGAAGAAAATGACCTTCACAGAGTACCCCTACAACAACCTGCGCAAGAGATTCGGGGCTCTGCTCTCCGACCAGGGCTTCGACCTCATGAACAAGTGAGTGCAGCTTCCAGGGGCTCCTGGGGAGTGGGTGGGCAGTGGAGCTTGTTCCTGGGTTGTGAAAGGTTGGAAACAGTCAGCCCCAGGCTGAATTATAACCAATTAGTAGAACTGTACCCAATACCCAGTCATAGAATTGTAAGCAATTTATAGAATTAAAACCAATACCCAGTCATGGAATTATAACCAATTTATAGAATTAAACCCAGTAC
>NW_020884926.1:1445805-1479503 GCF_003945725.1 Corapipo altera
TACCCAGTCATGGAATTATAACCAATTTATAGAATTAAACCCAATACCCAGTCATAGAATTATAACCAATTAATGGAACTGTGCCCAATAGCCGGTCATAGTATTATACCAAATTAATAGAATTAAACTCAGTATGCAATCACAGAATTATAACCAATTAATGGAACCGTACCCAATACCCAGTCATAGGATGATACCAAATTAATAGAATTAAACCCAATACCCAGTCATAGGATGATACCAAATTAACAGAATTAAACCCAATCCCCAGTCCTGCGATTCTTTGTTGAACACCAGTAAACTCTCAGTTGTGTTCTGGGCGGATTTCTAGTTTGGGGGCTCAGATCCCTTCCCAACTCTCCCCAGCTTCCTGACGTACTACCCCGCTCGGCGGATCACGGCGGAGGACGGGCTGAAGCACGAGTACTTCCGGGAGACCCCCCTGCCCATCGACCCCTCCATGTTCCCCACCTGGCCGGCCAAGAGCGAGCAGCAGCGCGTCAAGAGGGGCACGAGCCCCCGGCCCCCCGAGGGAGGGCTGGGCTACAGCCAGCTGGTGAGCCCATGGAGCTGGGGCAGCTCCAGAGCCTGAGCTGGAAGTGCCTCGTTAGGAGGGAGCCTGGGACTCGCCTTTTGAAAGTTCAGCTTTTCCCCCCCGTGCCTTCCCAAAGGGCAAATCCATCACTGCTGTGTCCAGGACACAACCAGGCCTGGTTTTGTCCCGGTGCAGAACACTCTCTTTTTAAAAGTGTACCTTGTTTTACACTTCCAGCTAAGGCTTCAAAATTTGTTTGGGAAGTAAGTCTGCAGCCTGGTGAGTTATACAGGTCTTGGGGGTAGAAATATCCCTGGTGAGTTATACAGGTCTTGGGGGGTCGAAATATCCCTGGTGAGTTATACAGGTCTCGGGGGGAGAAATATCCCCAATTTATTCCAATATTTGGGGAATTCAGAAAAGGCCAAGCTCGTGTTCTGTCTGTCCTTTGGGGTATCCATGGGACTGTGCTGCCCATGTAAGTCTGGCATGTTCAGAGTCTCAGGTGCCTTAATTCCAGTTCCCCGTCTCAGCAAAGTTGTACAATTCTGTGCCCAATTTAACAGTTTAAGGAAGCTGAAAAGGTTATTTAGCCTTGATTTTTCGGGGTATAAAAATTGTCATGGTGCAAACGCAGCGTGAGTTTGATCAGATGCTCACTAAGTGCAGTTTACACTTATTTATACAGTGTGTTCCCAATTTTTTTATCTTTTCCATGCAGTCAAAAGCAGGTGCAAGAACCAGGAACACTCGAGCTGCCTTTAGCAAAGCCAGCTTTTGAACTAGCAATGTTTAAAGATTACAAATAACCCTGCCCAGAACCTGAGCTGTGATGCCACGACAGCAAACATTTGTTTCTCTTTTAGAGATGCTTTACTTTTTGTTGGTTTTGTTGAGATTTTTGTGCTGGAGAGGTAAAACCAGCCACTGGTCAGTGACCTGTGCTTGCTTTTCCCAGGGTGATGATGATCTGAAAGACACAGGATTTCATCTGACCACCACCAACCAGGGAGCATCTGCTGCAGGACCTGGCTTCAGCCTCAAGTTTTAAACTCAACGTGAAAGAGGGAGGGGGAAAAAAACCCCCACAGAGAAAAAGAAGCACCGTTCATGTGAGTGGATTTGAGTGCCCCAGTTCTGTTCTTCGTGTCAGGGGGACGAGATGTGTTTGGTTTTTTTCCCTGTGAAAAACTCAAACCTTATCACGGATTCCAAGGCTCTGTTTTCTAAATCCACGTGGAGTATAACTGCTGCATTCCATTAGAGGACTGGAGTTACCTGAAAACCCCAGGATCATCACAAACTGTGACAAAGGACAACTTGAACTACAGTCCTGGAACAGTTTCTGGTTTCTTTTTAGGGGTTTTTTGTTTGTTTGTTTGTTTTGTTGGGTTTGTTTTGGTTTGTTGTGTTTTTTTTTCTCCTTGTAAATTTGTAGAATTAAAATACATTTTCAATTGTTTAACAGTGTGAAGGATTTCATTGCTTCACCTGCAGCAAAGTTGGATGTTGGTGACAGTAAATAGAGTTTATTTTTTATTTTAAGGGAATTGCTTGTGTCTGAATATATTTGGGGCAGAAAAAAAGTGCCAGTTATGAGGTTTCTTTCCTGTTACCTTTGAGAGAAGAAGCCTGGGGTGCACTGCTGAGCTGAAAACTGTTTGCTTTGTTCTGTCCATGGATTTCCAGTGGTGCAAAAGAAGTTCCTCTGTTGTTTTATAAATCAAAAAAGATGCAATATGGAGACTTGAAACTTTATTTTCTGCAGAAGTTCTTTTAATATGCCCTTTTTCCATCAAAAGAAGAGCTTGTGTAGTGATTGTGTAATGCCACATCTCAGGAAAGACCAGAGGAGGAATTCTGTTGGAATATCACATCCCTTGCAGTTCTTGATTTATAATGGGCTCACTCTGTTCTGGGAACAAGGGAGGTTTGGAAAACACCAAATTTTCAAGCAGTCAGAACTGGGCACCAGGCCAGGAACAGGATTAACAGAAATCATAAACATTCTATCCCTCTCAGTACATTTTGAAGAGTTTTTCTGAGGGTAAAGGCCTTGGAGCTGGAAGGGGGAGGTGCTGAAGTTGGGGTGAGGTTTGGAAGCAACTGAGTTGTTTTCCCTGTGCAGGAATGTTTCTGTTTCTGAAGGAGAAACAGCTCTGTCACCAGTCTGTCACTGAAACATTCCCAATTCCAGAAGATTCCTTGGAGAGGGAGCTCAGTAACCCCTTGAAAAGCAGGAGTCCACTGAAGCAGAGCCTGTGTGAACTCAAGGATTAAACCATGAGTGACTGCAGAGTTTGTATCTGACATGGAATTATTCCCTTCCCAGCTTCCCTGCACTGCTGCCCCAGCTTTGCCAACCACTCCTCGTGCTCTCTTCCAGCTGGATGTGGCACATTTCCCTCATCCTGGGGGAGGACAGGGATGGAAATCACCTTGTCTGCTCATGGCTCGGACACCTGAGGGACAAGTTCTGAGCACTCAGGGCCTGTTGGGATAAAAGTAATAAATACAAACCCTGGGAAGGGTATCTGGGGGGAAAAGATGTTCTGGGGATACTTGACCTACCCATGGTGGACTGTGGAGTTGAGACAGGGCTGCTGTGCCCCACACCCTCCTCCTGAGCAGGAGAAAAAGTGATCCTGGGGCTTAGACTTGTGTAGAACTTCTTGTGTTGCAGAGCACCAGGGTCTAAAACAAGGGCAGAAACACTTCCAGAGTATTAAACTGCTCCTTTTTCCTTCCCCAGTCTGCCTCCAGTGCAGCCCAGCTGAGCCATCCCGGTGGCTGATGGAGTTCTGCTCCTGTTTTCCAGCAGTTCCCAGGGATCCACACAGTTCAACTGCACCATCTGATACTTTTCTTTAAAAAAAAAAAAAAATTTTTTTTTTTTTTAATTCTATGTACAGCACATACTTGATAAATTCTTTGTCATTAAAACTAATTTGGAAGAGTTTTTACATTCCAGTCTCAGAGTCTCTGTTGCCCAGGGTGAGGAAGCAGCTGATGGAGAAGTTCAGTTGCACTACTGGAAATTAAATATAAAAAAAATGCCAAAGAAACAATTTGAAACAGAACTAGCAGGAACTGAAGGAGCTCATTCCAGGGCCTTGTCATCAGTGCTTCAGTCTGATTCTCCAGGAATAAGTAGTCAGGATCCTTTCTTTTTTCTTCACTATACAAGTGTAAGTTCCTTCATTAATTGCATTTGCAATGATGCTCATGTGATCTTCATTTAAGGATAAATAACCTGGATATGAGTATTCCAGAAGCTCCTTATCTTTATACCAGCTGTCATAAGAAAAACAACAGAAATTAAAACTACAAATGTCTAGCACAGTTCAATGTGTGTGTTAGTTGTTCTTTCTCCCAATAAATTTTTAAGTGCAGAGCAGAGATGGGACTTTAGGAAAACAGTTGAGTTTTACTCTGTATTTCAGGTGTAACAGGGCACAATCCTGAGTAATTGTGGAGCTTGAATCTCACTAAAAGTTAATGGGAAAAGTTAATGGGAATTTGGGTCCTCAGTCTAAACCAACTCATGGGCCAATCTCTCAGCTTTAAATAACATGCTTTTGTTTTAGTAACAGCTCAATAACAATGAACTAAAACAATTTAAGATTGTTTTTTCTGGTTTTTTCAGAATATGGGTCAGGGAATTTGGCTTGATTGTAGGAATTAGCTTTGTGCTCTGTATGAGAATTGGATTTTACCCTTTTTTTGACCTCCTGGTGGTTTCTGAGGGCTCTGCTTTCAGGCCAAAGAAAAGCTCTGCAACGTCCTGATCAACCCCTCTTCCTACCCTGGAAGGAGCCAGTGACACCCTCCAGATTATAAACAACTCCATTCCCAGTCACCCAGGTTTGCCATCCTCCCTCATCCTTTCCGTGTGCGAGCTGCAGAGGCTCCCAAGGACTGGGAGGAGGGATGGAGCACTTACTAGACTTTGCCTTTTTTATGGATGATCTTCTGCCCGCAGCGGAAGGTGACGTTCCTGCCCTCAGAAACCGTCTTGGTCTTGGTCCTTGGCGGGGGCAGAGTCGGGGGCACTGTTGGAAATGGGAATTCTGTCCCCCCAGAGAGGAGAGAGGGAAGTGGCAGCAGTTAGTGAGCAGCTCTCATCAGCAAGTTTGGTCCTTCCAAAACACTTGCACAGAATTAGGTTGTCATTTAAGGAGCCTTGAAAGTATGAATTTGAAAACGAGCGATTCTTGGATGGACACGTAACATGATTCACATGCAAAGATAAAAACTTACTTTGTGGTGTGTAAACTGAGATGGATAAAAATCAACTAGTCCACAGCTATGGAAGAGGATATGAACAGTCCCCAAAGTGTTATACAAACTCATAAATGAGTTTGTAATTGATTGCATCTCTGCATTAATCTGGCCTAAAAAACCCCAGTGCTGTGCTGGAGAAAGAGGTACCAGTTCCATGGTACATCTTAAGGCCAGTTATTTGTCTGAAGTTAATTCCACAGCTGCAGCAACTTGGCCTGATCCTGCATTAGTCCCTTATCTGGATCAGTGAAACTGAGAGGCTGGATCAGGATTAACATCCTTTATTTCCTTTTCTGGGAACAGCTCAAGCCCAGCTGTGCTTGAGATACCCCTTGTGTTTCTGTCCCCTCCCTGCCTCAGGAACTGCCCTGCAGCCCTTCCCTCTCCCTGCCTGTGGTATTTGTTCCCTGTCACTAGTTCAGTTAAACTAGAGAGGAACAGGACAGTTTAATGTTCCATAAGAGCTGCCCCCTAATTCCTGGCCTTCACCTTAAATACCTGAGACCCCATCTCTGTCGTGCTGCTTAGAGCTGCATCACTTGCACCCACTGATCTCTAGCATGAAATTAAAATCCTGCCTCTCCCTAAATAACTCTTACCTCCTCCCTCTGCGCAAAACCCCTCCCCAAATCCCAGAAGAAACCTTGGATACCGTAGCAGAAGTCACAGGTGGATGGGCAGTGCTTCTTCATCAGCTTCCTGCGCTTCTCACAGAAGCCTTTTTTTGCCCATGCTGGGCACATAAATAATCTGTCTTTACAGCCTGAAACAGGAGGAGAAACGGGCATTAGAGGGGCTGGGGGAGGGAGTTCCTTCTGAGAAACAAAACAACATTTCACTTAATCAGATCCCTGAGTGTAAATGGGGGAGCTGGGACAGGGAAGAATCTAAAGGAGAAGCACAAACAGAGCTGGGATCTGACACCACGAGAGCTCCACAGGATCCAGAGCCCTGGTTCCTCACCATAAAGCCTGTGGATTCCCCACACTTCATCCTGGGAGATGGTCTTTTTCCCAGTCAGGGTGGCATTGATGTGCATGAGGGCGTTGGGGTTCAGGGAGTGCATCAGGCCCAAGGCGTGGCCTATTTCATGAGCTGCTACATGGACCAGGTCTGTCAGCCAAACACCTGGAAGGAAGGGAAAACCAGCTGGAATTGTGTGGTAAAGTGTGTTTGCTAATCTTAAAACCAGAGGAAATAGTTTAGCACTAGCACGGTCCTGTCAAAGGTTGCCCCAGTTTCATCTTCTTTGTTGGGTCCAAATAAAGCCAATTAATTCCACATGGTCCTAATTTCCAACAGCAGGACACAGAGCAGTGCCAGACCCCAAAGGAGCAATGTTTGAAGGCCTGTCCCTGTGCAACACTCACTCTTGTCAGGTTCCCACAGCCCTGGGCTGGAACTGGAACTGGGGTTTTTAGCAGGAACATTCCAGTCTGAAAGGGCCTCCACTGAGCTCTGCATCCCCCTCAGCCCACAGGACAAACTCAAGCCTCTTGGCAGCATCCTGAACCCTGCATCCAGCAGGGGTGGATTTTAACTGAAGGCTATGACTGAACTATGGGATAATTCCATGGAATAATTCAGCCAGAAATGGCCCTGCCACCCCACAGGGTCCCTTGGCCCAGCTGAGTCACGGGGCAGAAGAGCAGCTTCCAAACCCCCACAAAACCACAGCTGGCTCTGTTGCCTCTTTCCCACGTCAGGTAAATCCCAGACTGAAAGCTAAATCCCAGGCACTCCCTGTTACCTTTCTTCCAGCTGAACCTGGTGTTCCCCAGGATCCAGTACTCGTGGTCATCGAAGTGGATTTCTCCGTGGGGTGGGAAGAAGGCGTGGGCCAGTTCCCCCGTGGTGCCATCGAAGCAGTGGTGGGTGAGGGACTCCAGACAGTCCGTGTGGTTGATGGAGTAGAAGCCTGTGGAAAAAAAAACCCAGCAGATTGAGTGGATCTGGCAGGGTCAGTGAACTCCTGAGTCACTAAAAAGGTCTCTGATGGGATCTCACGTGTTTTCCGACCTCCGGAGCCACAAAAGCAAAGACAAATGCAAAGTAACTGATGGCCACGTGCTGCCTCTGGATTTAGAGCTGTTCCCAATGGACACAAATAAGTTTACTTCCCAGCAGGGAATGCTGAGCTTGTCTTGCAACATCACGTGGAAATTATTTTTTTTAAGAGAGAAGCTGAACTGATAACCCCGGGATGGAACTGTTCTATTTTAAATGTCAATAAGCAGGGGCAGAGTTACAGTGAGACCTGCTCCCCATCTCTTTGTCAGCACCACAGCAGGGTCACAGTGCCTCCTGCATCCCCTGGAACTGGGGACCTGGAGCTCACAGGGAGCAGGACAGACCCCTGGAAGCACATCATGTGCTCTGAGCAGGGTCCTGCAGCACCAGAGCGAGTTGCGAAACGATGGGGAGTCTGCTGGTTGTCTCAGTCCTGCTGCCACATGCACAGGAAATCAGGATTTCACACAGACCATAAATCCCAGGAAGGATTTACATCTGAGGTTGAGGCTGAGCAGAAAAAGCTTCAGCGCTGATGTTTTTCCAGGCCCCAGGAACTCCAGAACAACTGCAGAGCAAGAGAGGGGCAGGAGGGAGGGGAGGGAGCCAAGACAGTGCTCCAGTGGGATCAACAAAAGGGAGACCAAACCCAGGAACAACTGGAATCCATCTCCTGCTCTGGCTCTGTGTGACCCTGGGCATGGCACTTCACCTTCCAACATTCAGATTCCCAATCTGCAGGACAAGAATCTACAGATTCTTATTCTTCTGCGAAATTCCCCATTTGTGGAATAGGAATCTCTGGATTTCCCCATTTCTGGAATACAAATCTGGGGATTTCTGCATTTCTGGGACAGGAATCTGTGGATTTCCCCATCTGTCCCAGTGGCAGAGTGTTAATTCTTAGCAAATCCCTAAAGCTTCCTGACCGCAAGGTTCACAGAAAGCGTTAATCATGATGATGATGATGATATTTCCTAAATATTAGCAAGGAATTTTAATAAAAATCAATAAAAATTAACAAGCAATAAAAGCTAAAATAATAAGTATTAAAAGCTAAAAGTAGTTTCTCTGAAAATGGTAAGCAATAAAAGCTAAAAGCAGTTTCTCTGCCTGACTAAAGGCAAAGGATGCCCCAACTCTCCTCCAAGAGGCCGAGCCCGCCCGGCACAGGAGGAACATCTCCTGCCTCCCACCCCCTGCTTTACACACTGGAAGTCAATCCCTGGATCCCTTGGGGACTCACCGATTTTGAGGTCGCTGGGGAGGTGCCGGGGGACCTCCCTGAAGCTGAAGGGGGACACCTCGCTCCACATGCGGAACGCGGCCGCCAGCCCCCGGCGCGTGTCCCGGGCGCTCAGCAGGTTCCTCGGGAAGGACAGGATTCTGCAGGGACACATGACAGCTTCAGGAAAAACACCCTCCCCTCCTCAAACACCAGCTGGAGGCCACTGTCAGACAGACAAGGATTTCTGTTCACTCCAACAGGTTCAAATCGGGTGTTGTCTGAACTGGATGTTACCCACGTTTAATGAACCCCCATGGGGATGAATAAAGAGCTGGTGTTCTCTACAACCATGTGCTCTGCACTACAGCTTTTGGTCCTCCTCTCAAGCACAGCACTTAAGACAAGGTTCTCTCAGATAACCATTTTTATCCTGATGTCTCCCAGTCTGCCGTGCAGGGCTGCTGGAAGAGGAAACGACTGCGTTCCAGCAGCAGGGAACTCCTGCTCCTGACACTTGGGCTACCATGGATGTGAACAATGGTGTAAAATACTCCCAGGTAGAACTTCTGAAAGAGAGCCCCAAAGAATATCAGACTTGTATTCCTATCAAGTTATTTCCTTTGGAAAAAAGCTCTAAATCACATGGGAGAGAGACCCAAGAGAGGTTTTTGGTTAGGCTACGGGGTGAGCTGGGGGAAAACTCCTGGTGCAGGCCCTGTTTGTACCATGGGAATGCACAGATGGCTCCTGGAAACTTACCTTGGCCCACGGGAAGATCTGCATTCAGGGAATTGCCTCAATGGGGAAAAGTTGGGTATATTCTCTATCCCCTCTGGTTGTTTTTTAGCTATGCTGATTATGTTCTCCCTTCGTCCCAGCACATCCTAAAGGGAGCAGAAGGTTTCATATCAAGCCAGGCTATTAATGAGGGGAAACCTGGACAATTAAGGTTCTGGTGAGGCTGAGCCTGTTTGGGATGCTCCTGTAAAGGAGCACAGCATTCCCTCACCCCAGGATTGTCAAGGGCTTTTTACTGTTTATTAATAATCCAAGAGCTGAAATCCTTTCCCAAAGACAACAGGGAGAGAGATTCCTAAAAGCACCAAGAGCTCTGTCCTCCTGAAATCAGAGAGATCTCGAAATCCCAAGAGGGATTTCCCTCAGGGATGGTTTAGGTTCAAACAGAACTGTCAAAAACATCAGCATGACAGAGTTAGTCCTCCAGTCACGACCATCTGAGGGAGGTCCCTGCTCAGGAAGCCTGAATCTGCCCTGAACGGTTTCACTGAAGTGAGAGGTGCAGCATTTGTAGGATTATTCCTATTTTAGAGTGGCTTTAGCAGCTCTCCCTCCACAGGGCTGAGCAATAACCACATGGGCAATACCCAAACCCATGGCAGGAAGAACTCAGGCCCCAGGATCCCTCTTACTTGTAGGTCAGGTTGAAGTGGTCCCATCTCAAGTGCCCCGGGGTGATCGTGTAGCGTTTTCTCCGCGCTGCAGGACGAGGGAAAGCTGGGCTTTGCAAAGCTGAGGAACCCTCTCTGTGCAGGCCAGGGGATGTGGCATCTTCCTTAAAGACAAAGCAGCAGGTTGGAAGGGGTGGGAGACACCCCAGGCCTGAACAGTGTGCAATAAAAATGACCAGTACAGGACATCTGCAGGCTGGGGAGCACAACTGGAGTTGCCTTGGGGGTGTCCAGGAGACAAGATGGTCCTGTCTGGCTGCACCATCCCACCCCAGGGCACTGCAGCCACCCTCCTCTTGGATTGTGGTACAGATGGAGCAGAAATGAAGCTTCAGGAGGCTTCTGGCCACGGCAAGTGCTGCAGCTCTGCCTGGAAAGTTTTCATTTCCTTTTCGCTTTCCTGTTGCTCTCCAGCCTCGCCACAGAAGAAATGTAAAGCTGGAAAAATGACTAAAACAGGCAGCTCTTTGTGCAGAGAGCTCTTTATAAGAGCTGTGCTGTGGATCTGAAATGCCTTCAAAGTAAACAGCAGCCCTGGAAACCCTGGAGAGGATTTAAACCATCGAACAGTAAAAGACATCAAATTTAGTGACACGTCTGACTCCAATTAGAAAAGCCTTTTCATCCTGAGCAGTGGAGGTAAAAGAATGGGACCCAACATGGTTTTCTGGATGGCTTCCTGCTCTGTCTCCTCTTTCCAGGACTAAGACACTGAATATCTGTGAGCCGTCTTTGCTCCAGAGGCACCAGGACACTTGCCAAGTGACAGGTATGGCAGCTGTGGTACAAAAGCTGCACCAGCTCGAGTCTGTTCAGCCTGACAGCACATTCCACAGGAAACAAGAGCTGTCCTCATTTTCCTCATGGAAGAACCGAGGCTCTGAGAGCCAAAGCAGCACGTCCCTGGTGTCACAGTGAGGCAGTGGCAGGGGAGGACAAGAGCCCTGAAGCGACGGCTGCCAGATGTGCCCGGAGCACCAGCACTTACCATCCTGAGGGATTCCATCCCAACAGCAAACCAGCCTCTTTTCTCACGTCTCACTGCCACTCTTCCTTCCACCCTGATCTAACCTCAGCCTCTTTCTTTCCCAGAAGGACAGTTTTCAGCCTTTCCTCCAGCTCAGCCCTGGCTCTGACTCACCATCGGAGCCCAGCACAGTCTTTGCCCACAAGGAACTCGAGGGACATCCCTGAGAGACAGAGGTGGAACCAGCACTGCCCCTCGAGCTGAAAGGCTTTGGCAGGGGGTTGGATCACAGCTTTGGGTCACTCAGCTCAAGGCCCTGCCCCTTCCTCCCCAGGCACAGGTGATGTGGGTGCAGTGGCTGTTGTCCCTCTCCCTTCACCTCCAGTGGCTTCTACTCTGAGAATGCCACTTTCCCTCCTTATGAAAGGAAAATTTTGCATCCTTTTGAGCAGCACAGACAAGGTGGAGGATCTGTTGGAGCTGCAAGAGAAGCCTGGAGAAGATTAGCTCATAATTACAGGATAATAAGTTATCTTCCCCTTTTATTTTTTTGCAGTTCTTTCAAGCAGTGGAGAATTATGCAAATCCTTTCTGTCTTTGTTGTTTCCTCTGCAATCCCGTGCCAGTATTGGGGTTGATTACATTATTAATGTAATCTGGCATCAGTCAGGAAGAGCCCAGGATTACTGGGAATTCTGTCAGTCTCTGGACTCCAGCTCAGGAGATTTGTTAACTCACACTGGGGTGAGCAGCTCTCTGTCCCTGTGCTGGATGCTCCTGCTCCTGAGCAAAGCCAGAACACTGAATTTGCTCTCTCCTGCAGCCCCAAGGGAGAAAAACGATTGTCTTTTCTACAGCCATTGAGCTCAAAACCCTCAGGCCATTCATTAGTGCTGAACAGGCAAAGGGAAACAATTAAAATAATGTGTCACTAGTGAACTTATCCTCAAAATCCACATCAAACTGAGGGTGACCCAGGCCCAGCATCAACCCCTGAGACATGAATGTGACCCACTGGACCAAGAGAGGTGCAGAGGCTGAGTTCTCAAACCTTCTGCCCAGTCTCTGTTCTCCTTTAGGCTCAGTTCTACCCACCACTGGTGCAACAAAATGCTTTTAATTAAGAAAAGCCTTGCAGAATGAATTGGGGGAGGGTGGGGAACCACCCAAAGCACAGTTCAGATGTGGGGTTCTGACAGAAATGGAGTGACCTCGTTAAAAATTCACAGTATAACTTCCATCAAAGGATCTGTCTGGATGCCAGAGATCCAAGACTTTGGGAATACACAGAACTGAAGAGGTCAGACACTCCCAGGAAGAAACTCATTCAGCTGTGGGTTAAGGTCTCAAAAACTCCAAAATGCTTGGGAGGTACTGGAAGGGCAGGTGTTCAGTTCTCCCTCTCAACAACACACATAGTTGTTGTTGAAATTATATATGTAATCTCAAATATATATATGACACATATATAAAAATATAAAGGCAGATACTGACCAACATCCCTGCTCTCCATTATTCCCCCTTGCAGTCAGACCTCCAGTAAGTTACTTCACTGAGCTGTAACGACTGTAATTAATTCCCTTCTCCCTCCTGGCCACGCAGTTCCCCTCTCAAACCACACAATAACATAACTCTGAATCAGGACCAATTAATAACAGCCCCGAGCATGTGATGCAAATAAGGGGGGCCAGTGCCAAGAGCTTCATAAACACAAAAAAAACCCCAGGAGAAGATGCACTTAAAGATTTTTTTTTTTTTAAATATAAATTTAAAAGCCAAATTTAAGCTAAAAGCAAAAATAAAGATCAGCTCCTGAAAGTCCCAGAGCCTTGCCAGAGTTCCCCCTGGATTCAGATTGTCCCAACATGTCTTGATAATGGATGGACCTTGAATGAGAGTAAATATCAGCCAAGAGTTCTGTAGGACCCAGTTTAGGTCCCACACAAGCCCTGAGTTCCTAGGAAAGCTCAGCTGCTCCAGAAATCCCAGGACATGCAATGCCACATCATCCCAGGCTGGGAGAGCAGAGGATTCACAGGAACAGCCAAAGCTCTGGGGGAAAACAACCCAAATTTTTTGTGCCTCCACTGTTTGGTTGCCCCAGACTGCAAACACCTCTGACAACCTGACTCCACTGGGATGCACCATCACCTTTAGGGATCCTTTGCCAAAAGGGACTCAACCAGCCCTAAACACACCTTGTTGCCCTACAAGATATTTCTCTATTTAGATCAGATATCTCTCTCTATTCAGATTTCTCCCTGAATGCATCCACCTTCCAAACAGAATATACAGGTATTTGATACCCCACACCCCTTCCAGGCATTTGAGAATCAGATCCCTTCTCCTACCTGACTTTCCTGAACTGCAGCTCCAGCTGGATATTCCACAACCGCCAGCAGAGCCACCACAGGGAACAGGCACAAAAATCCCACCACGGTTCTCCAGCCACTGCTCTTTTTTTTGTCCAGTGAGGGGAAGCCTTTCCTCCTGTCTGCACAAAGTTCTTCTGCTTGATCCATGTCTCTCTTTAATAGTTTTTGGAGGGAGCTGGGACAGGCACTAAGACATCCCCTGCACTGAGCTCATCTTGTGCTCACATTTGGAGCATCTGTGAGGAGCCCGTTACAGCTCCTGCCAAAGCTGTGCAGAACCACCAGAGCTTCAAAAAAAGCTCTCAAAAAATTAAAAAAAAAAAAAAAAAAAAAAAAAAAAAAAAAAAAAACTAGACTTTACATTAAGCCTCTTCCCAATGTGCCAGAGATTCTCTCAGGCTCTGCCAAGTGGGATCATGTTACTGCAGCTGAAAGTTGGGCTGGCGGAGGAACAGCAGCAAAGTGAAACAAGCTGGGGTGGACATGAACTCCTTTCTTTAACTGTGTAATCAACAGGGGACAAATCTGCAGTTGTCAGCTTTATGTAATGAAAGAATTGGGGGAGGGGGCAGCACAGGGAATCCAGCAGCCAGCATCATGCCCTTGGAATGTTTCATTAGGGATGCTGAACGCTGGAGAGCTGTCATTTGTCAAGGGCTTGTCTTCAGGAGGAGAGAGAAAAACGAGATGCAGCGAGAGCAGGCAGGGCTTTCTCTGCTTGGGAAACTGCTCGGGGAGTTTACAAACTCACAGAAAAGTAAACATCAGCTCCCTCTCCCATCGAATCTGGCAAAGGATCTGCAAGTTTCTGGTGTACTTGGGTTATCACACTGAGGCAGACAAGTATTTTCAGACCTGTACTGATTTTGGGGTCACACAGACTAACTTGGGTAAGTGGCTACTTTGTCTTGAGCTGGGAGGTTCTTGGAGGCATCTCCAGGCTCCAGACTTGAATCAGTTCAGGACTTTTTAAAAAAAGCTTACTCAGAAATTCTCAGGTTTTCAGAGACAGCTGCACTTTCCTGTGGGGTCACCCCCTGGTCCTGAGGGGGGGAGTGACCTCAGCTCCAGTTCTGCCCAGCCAGAGGAAAAGGAACTCTGCAAGCTCCCAGTTTCACAAGCAAATGCCAGGGAGGAGGGGAGGTAGGTCTGTTGCCAGCCCATATAAAACATTCCTTGGGGGTATCTGAGGCATTTGAAAGGTTTCAGAAAATTCTTGTAATCGTAATAAAGAACAATTGTTTCATTTGCATTTTTTCCCCCTAGTTCATGAGCTTGCAACATTTCATAATTTTCATGTATTTTCAGACTAAAGCTGGCCTGGAGCTTTTCAAACAACTCAGAATAAATAAGACCAATGAGTCTGTGTGTACAATTGCATGAAAATTTTCCCTTTCCATTCCCACCAAGCTCCTCTCCCCTGGAGAAAACCCATGTTTTCTGCAGAGAGAGGACAACGTGCAGCAGTTGTTCAGATACCAGAAGGACAGAATAAGGGGTAACATGGAAGGAAGCTATGGATAGAATTACAAAGGGAAGCTGGAACTGTGATGAAAAGCAGAAAGCCAGGGTACAGGGCTCTCTACCTCCCATGGAATTGGCTCACCTCAGCTGCTGCTGCAGCTTTCTAGGGATGGTTCCTCCTTCCCCAGTAGCACAGTTGGCAGAAGGAACGTGCCTGTGCATGAACCCTCTGAAAAAGCCCTTTGTTTGGAGCTCCAAAGAGAGATGCAAATGCAGCTCCGTTTGTGGTTTGAGCTGCAGATCAAAGCACCAAGTGAGAAAGTGGGAACAACAAACTCCTGAAGGATCAATGCCTCGAGTCCCCCTGAACAAGCTGCTTTCTGTAGGTGAGAACACACCTACAAAGACTGATTGAGAAGGGAGTCTTGAAGGAAAAACTGCCTTGGAATGAGGTTCAAAACCTTCAGCCAAGAGCTCTTCTCCAGTAAAACAGCACTGGCTTGAAAAGAAGAATATTGCTATCAAAGAGTGCTGGAAGAACACTGAGTTTCAGCCACAGAACTGCGCAAGAGCTTCAAGTGCCTCTGCCTTTCACCCAGCCAGGAAGAGTCAGCAGTGCTTGAAAATCAACTTATGCACTGCACATCCACCTCCTGCCACAGGCCCTGAGCACCTCAGAGCAGAGGATCTCACACCAGTCCTGACTGCATTTAACCTGCACCTTGCAGGGTGAGACCCATGGCACCGGGCAGGAGAAAGACTTGCCTGAGGTAGAGGGTGGAATCTTGAAGAAGAGCAACCTGAAATCTTCTAAGCACACAGTCAGGGCCTTGTTTCTGTGAAGAGGAGCACAGGAACCTGAGCTTTAAAGCACAGATTGGGAACTCACACAACCACAGCCCGAGGGAACCGGGAATTTCCTTTGTCCCAGTGTAAAGAAAGTTTTTGTAAAATACTTCCCAGCACAGAGCCTTGCAGAGCTACTGTACAGAGCTTTAGTAACAGTGCATTCTTAGGACCTCATTGTTTCTAAATACTTATTCATGTAGTTTCTAAAGGTTAGCACAGCCAAGAAAGCCCTTTTCCCAGGAGTTACTGGAATATTCTGGATGGGAAGGGACCATACTGCATGTGAGCCATTTATCTTGTGCCACATGCAGTGGCTGAATGGGAATCTCTACCTGCAGAGACGACTCACAACCTCTGTGACATTTAGGATCCTGCTTCCCTGTCAGGGTAGCAAGCAGGTTACACCTGGGTGGATCAGGAGTGAGAGCAAGGTCTCCTGGAAAGCCCTTAGTTCACTCCCCCCCCTGTGCTGGGAATGCTCTGTGCCCATTCACCCAGAAATCCAGTGCCTGTGCATCCAAGCCCACCAAGCCACTGGCTGCAGGATGCTCTAAAAACTCTCCAAGTTCAAGCCAAATATTTGCTGAGAAAGCACCTCAGCAGCAAGGCCAAGACAAAGCCCAGTTTTCAGGGCAGTGAGAGGTGGGCAGAGCTCTTGTGCTCCTGTGCTGAGGCATTCAGGGCTCACAGATGGAGCTCGTGGAGCCAAGGGAGACACATGAACCCACTGCTGTGCACAAACAACACTCCTGAGAAAGCCTCTGTGCACCTGGATCCACCAGGGCACCAGCTCTGGCCAGAATTCCCAGCGTCACTAGTGAAAGTATTCCCCACACTCAGCTCTGAGGGAGCTGCTGCAGCCTCAGAGTTCTGCTGAGCTCGAGAGGTCTCAGGTTCTGGAGCAAGGATATTTGGTTTGGACTCCAGGCAAGGACTGTCATCCTGACTATATTTGGACAGAAAAACATTCCCGGCTTTGGTTTCTGCACAGTGTCTGAAAGCAGTGGAACACATTACACTGAGGGAACCCATATGGTGGGATGGGGAAAGGGAAGGGAGGCAGGCACAGAACTGACTTTGCTTTGTCTCCATGCTCTTGGCAGTGCCCAGGACCTGGATATCTTTTGAAGGGAGCTGGGATTGTCCAAGCAAACAGTCAGGGATGCATATCCTGAGATCCCTGCATGCACTAAATGTCCCTGGAGCAGCAGGCTCTGACCAGCTGTCAGGAGGGAAGGAATGTTCATGTGGAATGTTGCATAAAACCCACAATGCCCAACTAGAGACTACGGAAAACATAAAGCCCTGGATCATTTGCACAGCACAACACGCTTTCCTTGTTCAATCACCTCAGCCTGGCTTTGCTCTTTTCACTTAATTGCTGAAATGTTCAGTTTAAAGGGGGGCTGCTGTGTAATGCACAACATATGGCTCCATTCCCCAGGGCAAGCTTCAGCTCAAATACAAATACTTTTTCACTTCTGTGGATTATTCTTAGTATTTCTCCCCTTTCCTTTATTCAGCACCGTTAACATTATATGTTATTTTCAGCACTATTTCCAGCATCTCTGCTCCATCCCAGAGAAAAGCCAGCCCTGGTGCCCAGGCCAGGGAGGATAATGGCACTGCTTCACTCAAGTCCCCAAAACAGCACAGGAACAATCCATTACAACAAATACTACAACAATCCACAACAACAAACTTGTGCTAAGAGATGCCACAGAGAGAACAACCATCAGAGCTAGAACTGCAGCTGCCTGACTGTCCCAAGGGAATCTCACCTCTCACGAAACCTCTTGTTTATTCATGGATAAGATCCCATTATTCAGGATTAAAACAAACCACCCCCATCAGCTTCCCCTGCTGTGGACTGGGAGTTCTACACGGAGGCGGGAAAGAAGAAGAACCTGATCTCTGCCCCTGTCTGATGGCTCAAGGCACGAGGATCAACATCTCATCTCCAGGGCACTGGTCCAAACCCAGTCCCAGGCCAGGAAGGGGGAAAGCACAGGGGTGAACATGATTTACCACAGATCAGCTCCTTGGTGGCCCATGTGAAAAGAATTAGGAAACCCTCATATAGCTCTTACTTTTAAAAGCACTTACAGATTTAGCCCTGCAGCTCAAAACCTGGGGGGGAAACAACCCAACAACCCAACATTCCTGCCCGGGTTCCTGTGGGAATGGCAGTTCAAATTTGTGCTTTTTCAGTGGGTCAGGCACTAAAACAAGGATTGTATGTGCTGCAACAGGGAGCAACGTTCCACAGGGAGGGGGAGAAAAATAATTATGCTCTTCAGCCCCCAAACATTCTCCCGCTTTCTGTCGTGCAGCCCCTCGTGATCAGCATCTGCTGATGTTCCTAGAAAAGTCCACGGTCTGATGAATAACAAATGAGCTGAAAACAAGGGCTCGCTCCAGCTGGCAAAGAAAATGGAATATTTTGCTTGACTGTCAGTTGGAGCTGCAGCTCACAGAGGTGCCTGCACTGGCCTGACCTCGTGTGACCAGAGAGCCCTGACCCCAGGCGGGAGCTCAGCCAGGGCCACGCAGGATTTCAGGAATGAAAAAGAGGGAGAAATTCAGAAATGGGGGAGAAATTTTTCCTCAAATCACAAAGATAACAAAGTGCATCCACGACAGAGGAAGAATTGCTTCCCTGGGTGGGGATGGTTTTGTGGTTGAGGTTGTTATCAATAACCTGTAATCCACTCGTGGATGGACCAATCCTCCCAAAATCCTGGGAGCAGCACGGACCAGTGGGAACGGAATCTAAGGAGAGATGGGCTCCTTACCTGACTCTGCCTTTCAGCAATCTCCCTCTCTACTCCCTCAGCCTCACATGGTCTGTAAAACATGGATTTTTGGCCACACTTCCAAAGGAAGAGCTTTAGAAACCCCTGTGCCAAGCATGAGACCAGCTGACATCTTGTAACTAAAGCTGTACACCTGAAAACCTCGGGAATATCTAAGGCACAGAGCTGCATTCAGGAGATGACAGAAGGTCCAGTGAAAACCAGGAGCTCCCCAGTTTGTTTGTGGGAGAGCAACTGGTGATAAACATCCAGCAGAAAAGCTGCTCACTGTCCACTCCAGTTAAATAATGACAATATTTGCCTTTAAAGGAGTATTTGCTCCTGCTCTGGCACCCCCTTGCCTCCCTTCAGCAGCAGGAACAGCCTCCCTGCTCCTCAAACCAGCAAGAAAACCAACCAGGAGCAAAAGGAGAGAGAGGAGGAACATCTTCCCCCACCTTTCCTGTCTTATATTCTCCAGCTAAATTGGATTCAGGCTCATCAAGGAAGATAAAAGAGCAGGAGTTCCTTCCCTCCTGCAAAGCCTCCCCCTCCCATGGAGCTGAGCCTGGTGTAGGGGGGGCAAAGTTTGCCAAAAACATACTTGGTACAAAGGGGCTCCTCCTCCTGTGATCTCCTGTTCCTGGGGCTCCACTGATCATCCTGGGTCTTCTCTGGTGGGTGCAGAAATTCCCCTTCTTCTTACTGGGAAAATGAAAGGGTTAAAATGGTGCTTCCTCAGAAGCAACCACAGCAGGAAAATTCAGGAAAATAAGAGAGAACATGTAAAAATAACAGAAAATAAAAGAATATACTCCCAAAACAAACACAACATTTATACAAACCATTTCTGTAGCTCTTAAGCAGGTTTTTTTTTGCTGTGCAAAACTCCCAATGAATTTCAGACATGAAAACAAGCTCAGGAGACCTTAAAATGGAGCTTGAGTTTTGCAAAAAGTTACATCACAAAACTGAGGGGAGCTCTTCTTTCCCTACAAAAATCTCTTTTCATTAGACAGGACGAGAGAAAAAAAAAATAATAATTTTTAAACCACCTCAATTTTCTGCAACAGCTGCACAGCTCCCAAGTCAAAGGCTCCAGTTGTCCTAGGATTTTTTTTTTTCCTTTAGGGAAAATAATCACTTGGAAGCCTCTCTTCGTTTAGCACCCAAAGAAACTATTAAAAAAAAAAAAAAGAAAAGAAAAAAGCAGCAGATGCTCCATGTTGTTTTTCCTGAATAAAATGACACCTTTGGGCTGATACTGAACACTTTGCCACCTCTGTCCCCTCTCCCCACATTCAACACACATGATGGAACAGCAGCAGTTTTTACCTTTAGCAAAGTGCTTTTGGATTTATGCAGAGCACGAATTTTGGATTTATGCAGAGGCTTGTAAAAGAAATGTGTTTAAAAAGAAACTCTTAGCATGGGGCTGGGGTAATGTATAGCCTGGGAAATTATTCACTTGCATCAAATAGTGGTTAAAGCAGCTCCTGGATGATAAAAATGGCTCAGATTTGTACTTTTACACTTGTGCACTTTGGTATTGCTGCTCCCCTTCCCAACACAGCAAACGTTCTGGGGAAGTTTCTGACTTGCTCCAAAGGAATTTCCATGAACACAAACTTCCAGGACACAAGGAAACAAGAATTTCCACCCCTGATTTTACATCAAAGCTGATTCTGCAACTCAGCTTCAGGTTATTTGGGTGTTAAATCCGACCCGAGCAGAGAATTTAAGGGTTAAATCTGATCCATTTTCACAGCCCCCCCCCAAAAAATACCTGCTGAAACTGTAACAACCTCAAGTGAACCATCCTGATGAATACAACCTACAGGAATCCAGAATTTGTGAAAGAACTCTCTCAACATACCCCTGGGTTGTAAAGTTAATAAACATCCCTGTAACTGCTACCCACTCCACGGAGCTAAAAAATTCCTTTAGAAGCTTTGCCACCTCTTTGCAAAAGGAACAAAGAGAGCAGAGGAACACAGGAGGTTTTTGCTTGGTTTAAATATTGCTCCAAATACGTAACAAACAGTGTGTTTGGGCATGATTGTGTCATCAGAGAGAAAACACCCCACACAAACACGTATGTGCACAGACACACACGTGTGGCACACGAGCCACACTTCCACCAACAGCTACTTAACAAGATGACTCAGTGGATAATATTTCTTCACTCAGTTGGAAAACACAATACAGCTGGATCCACATTTCAGCTACTGTTTGTACATTCATTTTAATGCTCAGGAAAATATATACTTTATTTTATTAAGTTTTGCTGCAAAACAAAGAAACAAAAATGAACCCCCCCTTTTTTTTTATCTTCTCCTCTCTCATCTCTTAATTATTAACTATTTATTTTCTTTACACTTTGATTGGAGTATTTAACACCTGCCTTTGGCATTATGGATAGAAAGCTCAGGAGTCTCTGAACACACAGTTGTGCCAAAAAAAAAAAATAAAATAAAATATGGAAGAAGAGTGTCACTTAGAGGTTAGAAATATTTGTTGTAACAACATATTTTCTTCAATCAGTGTTCACTACTTTATCTCTAAGGCACATGCTCTGTCTTTAGGACCTTATTACATCCAGTTTGCCTCTGTTCTGGTGGAGTCCACAGGTTCTGGTTGAGAGAGGACACTCTCAGGACATCCCTCCCTGCCCCTGGCAGGCAGCTGGGAGAGCTGGGATCTCCTCAGGGGAAGTGCAGTGTGTGCTCTGCCACCTCCTGCCACGGGATGAGGGGTGAGGAACATCCTGCTCCACCTGCCAAGGGATGAGGGGTGAGGAACATCCTGCTCCACCTGCCAAGGGATGAGGGGTGAGGAACATCCTGCTCCACCTGCCAAGGGATGAGGGGTGAGGAACATCCTGCTCCAGCCTCTCCTTCCAGGGCAGTCTGGGGAATCCCACCCTGCAGGGTACTGGCTGTGGTGCAGTTCTGGAGCTGGATGCCAGTGGGGAACATCTCCACGTGGAATTCTGTCCGTCTCTCTGCTCCAAAAGGGCTCTTTTGCCTCGGGCAGACGGGTCAGAGTTGTTTATGATGGAGGAGCAGCACAGAGGGAGGGAGTGCCGAGGAGCCACCTCCGACACCAGCTGTGTGTGTGACACCTCCCTCTCCTCCAGGAGGGCTTTGCAGGGAGGAGCCAAACCCCCAAAACGCAACCAAGGAGGGGGCAGAGGGGGGAGGCAGGGGTGGGCACACCCCTAGACGAAGATGGGGATCCTCTCTCGGATGGCCTGGCGGCAGATGGGGCACACGGTGAGGGCCGTGCTGCAGTCGGGGCAGGAGCCGTGCCCGCACTGGAACACCAGCTTGATCTGGTCGTCGATGCAGATGGGGCAGGTGATCCTCTCCTCCATCTGCCGGTAGCGGCTCTGCAGCTCCTCCATGAGCTTCCTCTGGTCCGTGGATTCCGAGCTGGGGCTGCACTCCACCTCCGTGCTGTCTGCGGGGCACCAGGGAGGGTTAGTCAGGGTCACACTCCGCCCCTAAACTCTCCTCACTGAGCCTTATCCAGGGATTCCTCAAATAAAAGCCCGGGGGATGCTTTTCAGACTTGGCCAGAAAGTGCTGCTTTCCTCCCTTCTGGTTTGTGTGTGGGTGGGTGGGTTTGAGGCGGTTTGGTGGGTTGGTTTTTTTTTTGTTTTAAAGGAAACAAAATGTTGGCTGAGATGTCCTGCCTTGGTGCTCTGGAACATGAGAATGCTCAGAGCTGGGCGGGATGTTCTGCCACGCCAGCCCAGGAATCCTTCCAGTGTTCTCCCTGTTCACATCCAGCACTCAAACTTCTGGTCAAGCCCTTCAGGGCACACATGGTCAAACTAGAAGAAACCACTTGACATCACCTATCTTGACTTCTATACAAATAGGGTCACTTCATCAACTCTGTGAAGTGAAAGAACCCCAAATGCCAGCTTAGCTAAACAGACTCCTCCTGGTTTCACCTTAATTCAGCCCCACTGCTCATGTTCTGCTCCTCTAACCCTTGATTAGGGAGCTCTACAATTCAATATAAATGCCCCTTTCCTCAGCATTCTGGGACCACTTGCACATCAGTGGTGCAAGGAGTGGTTTCAAATCCGTGAAGGTGAAGTGGGTTTGGGGACAAGGCACTGAAGACATCACTGACAGGGAAATCCAGCTGGTATTTTGGGAGACCTTGATGTTCCTCCTCCAGCAAAAATCTGCATGTAAATGTCTCATCTGGAACTGAGCTGAAGAGCCTTATTGAAACAATCCAGCTCAGGGATTCCTGGAGAGCTGGGTAATGCCAGCCCTGCACAGGCACTGTGATTTCAGCCAAGGCACAGGCAAGGCTTGCGCAAAATGCAATTTTTCCTTTCTCATAAATTTTCACTGTTAAGCCACCACATGTGAAAACAGACTGGAGAGCCTGATATTTGCTTTCAATGCACAGAATAAGCCAGACCCAGGCAAAGCTTCCTTAAATGTCCTGTCCTGTGTGTGCAGGTTGAGCTTGGCCTGTGACACCTGAAATGATGTTCTTTTTTTCCCTCTAAAGGTGGGCAAGGCAATAGGCACACATACACAAGCCAAAACAAATTAACTCTCTCTGCTATTCTACTGAAAATCATCAATGCTTCTCAAACCCACCCTGTACAGGACCCCTCCCACAGCACTCACAGCAGGAACAGCAAACATTACCTTGTTTCAGCTTTTTGGTTATTGTCACTTGACATTTGATGCACTTCTTCATCCTCCTGGAGCATTCTAGCACAAATGACACGAGAAGAGATCACAGTTAAGCCCCCTGATGTCAGAACAGAGAGGAAAGCAATGGACTCAAGAACATCAGCTTTGAACAACCTGAGGCCTCCCTGGGTGATTAAGAGATTGTTTCTGCACGGAACAAGGCCACAACCTGCTTTTTGTGCCTTAAGTCTCCTGGTTTAATCTTTCCTAGGTCAGCAGCAAACACAACACCTTTAAGTCCTTGATGCTCTGTGGCACTGGCACTGCTGCACCGTGGATCCAAACAGCTCTGGGGGAAAAGGGAGCAGCTCTGGCACACGAAAATCCCAAATTCCCTGGGGTCAGACTGTGAGTGCCTTGTAAGATAAACTTGCTGACATCTTTGAGCAGGCTGCCATTAAAACAACTGAAATGCAAACAGCAGTGAAAGCCAGAGAAGAGGGAAATCCTTCTCAGGAGGTTTTTGATGCATAAAGCACCGACAGGTGGAACTGAGGCACCTGCCTTTCCTTCTGAATCATGCAGGCATCTACCAGAACAAATAAAGCTGCCTTGGGTTCCAATCAGCAGGTGGGCAGAACATTCTGTGCTTCTCACAGATAACTTTGGATGTCTTGCCTAAGCTGCTGAAATCATGCTGGGGTTGTTTCAGGACACAAACAGCACAATGGCTCACTCTGTGTCCACACAGAGCTTGATTTATGGGAGCCCAGCTAAGGAGGCTGGGTGGTGGAACGGG
The DNA here is from genome assembly GCF_003945725.1 of Corapipo altera. Lineage (NCBI taxonomy): Eukaryota > Metazoa > Chordata > Aves > Passeriformes > Pipridae > Corapipo > Corapipo altera. The sequence goes on from NW_020884926.1 coordinate 1,469,251, forward strand.
AAAGAAAAACATGGAAAGAGGGAAAGGAACAGGGGAAGGACTCACCTTCACACACAATACTGTGCTGGCACGGGAAGAAGTGGATGAGCAAGGCCAGCTCTGAGCAGACCAGGCACTCTGTGGGCACGGCCACGCTGGACACGCTGAGGTTGGTCATGGTGTTGGGCGTGGTGTGCACACGGCGAAGGCTGCAGGTGATGGTGGAGCTCTCCGAAGAAACCTGCTGTTCCCTGAAAGCAGGAACGGCACAAAACGTGAGCCACACACCCCAGATCCTCCTTCAGCAGCTTTGTGCTGATCCCTGGCAAACACTCAGTGGCATAAACTTGTGATCCCTCACTCGCCGCCCTATTGGGACCGGCTCAGCTTGGATTCTGACTAGTTCTGCCTAAAAAGAAAAGAGCAAGGATGGTTCATATTTACACAGGTTGAAAATGCCCTTTTGGAGGGCAGCAGTGAGGTACTGACAGTACAAACACGTGCTGAAACCAGCATGCTGTTCTGAGAAATGCCAGTCTGAAAGAAATTACATTCTTTAAGCAAAAAAAACCTCAATCCAACATATGCTTCACTGACAAAATTCTGGTGCAAGATGTTTAAAGGGATACATTTCACCTTTCTTTTCCACAGTGGACCAGAGGCATGGCCAGTTACAGCACTGCTGTGTGCTTCCTCCTCCAGCACTAACAGGACCGAGCCTGTGCCCTCAGATCAAACTCTGCTTTCATGTTTGCAAAGTCAAAATGCAAACAGATGTTTTCTCAGAACCCGAGATAAAGCCATCTTTGACTGGCTATACTCTCCCTTTTCTCAGCTATTTCTCTTATCAGCTGGAAAACAAGCATTTATCCGGCTCTGGAACGAATTCTGTGGGTTCTGGTGGCCACCCTTTTGGTGCACTTCCTCTCTGCTTAGACTTTAAATACCTGCAACTGCAGAATCAAATGAAAGTAAAACAGAACCCAGAACGACTCTGCAAAGTTGCTCTTGGCTTCAGTGGCCTGACTCCTCAGGTTGCCTCAGGGCTCTCTGTGAAGTCAGGAGGCTGAGTTTGCACTGAGTAACATTAATCAGCTTTTCCCAACACTTTCCAATGGCAGCACCCAGCCTCACATAACCCCTCCAGAAACACGGGGCAGCAACCAGCTCCAGAAGAAACAGGAGGTGCTCAGACTGACACCCCAAGTGTTCCAGAGATGCTCCATCCCTCCTGGAAGAGCTGGAGGGAGCACTCTGTGGTTTGCAGGGGAGTTTTATCGTCACTGGCTTGAGCACAGGGTTTACCTGAATTTCTGTGAGAAGTCTTTGACAATCTGGACAATCCTCCCATCTGTAATGAGGTCTAAAGGAGATTTTCCTCTGTGGTTTGCATAATTGATATCTGCTCCTTCTTGTGCTAGGTAGCAGGCAATTGCAGTCCCCACATTCAGCTCTACGTTTCCAAGAAAGCCAGAAGCCTGCAGCTAAAAGATGTTGAGGAACACACTCTGTTAGCACAAAAAGTTTCTGTTACATGGACATGACCTGTATCAAATTCTAAACAAAGTCTTACACTCTGTACTTACAGTTTGAAAGTGCAACTTAGCATTAGTTTTTGAAAACACAAAAAGATCCTTCAGCACCTAAACAGCAGATTCAAATTTACATTCCAGGGACAGGAGTGCATAAGGCTGGTCCTAACTGGTGATAATCAATACAAATCATAGTAATGGGCATTCACTTCTTCAGGTGGTGAAAAGGAAGCAGGTGAAGACACCACAGCACACACCAGCTGATGAACAGCTGGCCCACAGAGCCTTAAGTGACATCTATTTAAAAAGCAAAATTTTTATGTACATGACCCAAATTGAAGTCAACAAACGTTTCCCAATGACTTAAAAGACCAGAGTGTGTAGGTCAGGGCAAATAAAATTGGACATGAAGGACCCTACAGTGTCTAGATATGATGTTACTGTAAATAACATTGGGAATGACACACACAGATCCCTCTAAGATTTCCTGCATCCAGGACCAGCTGTTGGCTGCCTTTGGCCATGTACTTGAGCCATCAGCTCTTGCTACCACAAGAATGGCAGTTTGGCAATGAGCAGAATGGATGACCAATGCACTGGGTTTTTCCAAGCACCAACAGTTAGAAAGGAGGAATGGATGGTTTTGCTTATTCTGATCATTTGAAATAAAAAGAAAAAAAGAAAGGAAAAAAATCCATGCTGGATTTTCCAGTGCATTAAATTATCCCCACACCCTCAGCATGTGCTGCACTGATTTCTAGAACCAAGGTCTTTATATCCATGAATAGAGAACAGCACAGGGAAATCCAGTTCAGGCTTTGTAACAACTCTGTCTTTATCCTTCAGCCCGATCCACCTCACCTCTCACACTCTGCTGTCCTCCCGCAGATAACTGGGGTGGCTGTGGTTTGCTGTCCTCATATTTTCCATGCCATCAGACAGAAATGAATTGCTGTGGTCCTGGGGCATGAATTAAACCCAGGACTCTTGGCTCTGCAAGTGGATTCATGACCTTTCCCATGTCAGGAAAGAAGCACAATGCTAATAAAAATATCGGGGGAGACGGGATGAATTGTTGTCTGGCTATGTCGAGTTCCATGCTATAAATTCAAGCACCCCCTCAGAGGACCTACTTGCTTTCCCACAAGCAGGAAGGTTTGTTCCCATTTGTTTCTATGCTCCCCATCTGCTCTGGCTTGCCACAGTTTCCCTGCCTTCCTTCGCCCCCTCGGATCCCGCCGACATTCCCACAGCGAGCGTTCTCCTGCGCTGGGTGCTGGAATTTCTCCTTCTCCCAGCTCACCTTGGCAAGGAGGGAGGGCCCCATGTCCCCCTCGCGCTTCTCCATGGCCAGGGCCATGAGCTGCTGGCGCTCCAGGGCGATGTGCATGGCCGTGTCCCCGTCCTCGTCCTCGGCGTTGACGTCGCTGCCCTCGCCCACCAGCAGCTGCACCATCCCCACGTGGCCCTGGATCACTGCCAGGTGCAGAGGGGTCTGGTTACGGTTGTTTTTGAGGTTCACGTCGCAGCGGCCCTGGAAGGGAAGGGATTGCACCAGACTGAGCTGGTGCTGCTGGGTTTGGCTGCACAACAGCCCGGTGAGGTCCCGAACCTCGAGTCCGTCTTCACCAAACATTTTCCAGCAGGCTCCAGTTCCAACACGCTTTGTTCTGGCCAAGATACTCTTCTCCTCTCTGCCAGTGCCAAAGGAAAACACCCCTGGGAATGCCAACCCTTCTTCTTCAGTCTGGCAAATGATGCCAGCTCTTCAAAGAGACATTTCTGTGAGTCCCAGTAGAAATGTGGGGTGCTGGGAGTTGGGCAGATGGGAGTGGAACAGATGGGAGCCTTTTGTTCGTGGTGGGTTTGTTTTGGTTTTTTTTCCTTACCTCTTTGATGAGAATTTCTGCCACTTCCATGTGATTGTTGAGAGCAGCAAGGTGCAGGGCAGTGAAACCATCTTCCTTCTTGGAGTCAACCAGCTGCCGAGCTCTTGCCAGAATCTTCTTTATGGCTCTGGAGTGTTGGAGGTTAACAGAGAGGGAAGAGTTACTTTATCAGGAAAAAAGGGGTTATGGATGTTCATATTTTAATAGGCAGCACCACGAGCTGACACTGGTGATGCAGAGCAGTCCCTCTAACTCACAGATTGAATTACAGGAATATAACAAAAGCCCTCAGTTATCATTTAATAAAGTAATAAAGGGTAAAGTCACACTGCTTTGGAAATAATGAGCGGATTTATCCTTGGAAGAGTTCCAGAGGCTCTCAGTTAGACACAGTCTTTACTACAGACCTTCTCCTGCCCTTCCAAGTGTGAACCCAAACACTTAAGGAAACTAAGCAGACATTTTCAAGCCAAGCTAGGGAGGTAGGAGAGAGATGGGATGGGGAAAGCAGGCAGGAGTTTGCTGTGAAGGCAAGAAGGAGGGCAACAGCTATACCCAGCCATATCTATTTTCTTCCCATCTATCCAGAACTACATCTGCCACCTTGTTACTGCTGAGACAAGCATGAGCTAAGATCTGCAAAAGCCATAAAAATGAAAAAAAAAAAAAAGGTCACTCACAGCTTGTTGCCTTTCAGAGCAGAATAGTGGAGCAGGTTGAAGCCTTGGCCATTCTGGACAGTGAAGTCTATGTTGGGTACTTCAGTGAGAATCTCAATAACCACTTTGTAGTCAAGAGTGATGGCATAATGCAGGGGGGTGTCTCCCTGGGAATCCTGCACATGGACAGCCGAGCAGGACGCAGGTTACCCACCTCAGGAAGCCAAGGGAAACCCCCTAAGAGCTGCTGACATTCCCAGCTAGCTTTGAGACACTGACCCAGCACAGTCCAGCCCCAGCACCACACAAGCACAGCCTAAAAATGGGCTGGGTCCAAGCCACCACCACTGCCTGTCTTCAAAATCTCAGCCCTCCTTATTGCTGGCAACAGGAGTGCTGCAACAACAACACTGGGAGCCCAAGTCCAGCAGAGACTGTCACTGCACTGAGCTGGGCAGACCCAAACCTGGAACTCCAGAGCACTGAAGGAATACTTCAGTATAAATAATCCTATTTAAAGGAATATTTCCTGTGCAATGCACAGCAGTGCATTTTAGGAGAACAACTTTCAAACTCAACAAAGCACCGAGTGGTTTAACACATAAAGAAGCACCTCCTCACCCCCCCAAAAAAAAAATAAGGAAAAAAAAAACCAACCCTCAAATACCCCTCTACCCCAAATCCCCCCCAGGTCCAAACTCACCGGGAGGTTGACATCACAGTTGAGCTCACAGAGGGCCCTCACCACGTCGGTGAAGCCCTGGCTCACAGCCACGTACAGCGCCGTGCACTTGGCATTGTTCAACAGGTCTGCACTGGCTCCTTTGCCAATGAGCACACGGGCAACCTCAGCTTGGTTTCTGATTTAAAAGCAAGGAGCAAAACAGGTTAGAGCTGATCCCGTGACAGTAAATTCTTCCTCCTCGAAAGGCAACGGAGCTTCTCGGGTTTTGGATCCCTGCGGCTTCATCCCACTTCTCATTAGTATCAAAAAAAACCCCCACACAACAAAACCTTCCTAACTTGTGCTCTAGAATCTGCTCCCTCTGTTCTAAATCAACAGGAATTTCCCACTTTTATTGATGAATTCTTCCCTGGCGACGGACAAAACAATTAAAAATTCCATCTTGCTCTGGAAAACACATGCACTTACAGGAACCAACCAACCAAAGTGATCTCAAACCAACCAAACCACCTCCCCCCAACCCCTTAAAAAAAAAGTCTAATCACCAAAAGCTCTCTTTCTGATTCACCAAAACCTCTTGTTCTGATTCCCCCCAAAATTCCCAGCATGGAAACCTTGCTCTGGAGGATAAAGGAGTGTGCTAAGAAATGTTCCTGGGGGGCTTAATCTCGAACACCAATTTCTAATGCAGGGTAAAATCAGAGAAAAGCCTCCACCAGCCACACATCCTTCCCACAGACTGTCCATTTATATCCAGAACATAAATTCTGCAGCCCTTTAGATCCTGCACCAGAGGCAGCGAGGAGTCAGGCATCCTACCCGAAAGCCGCGTAGTGCAGCGCCGTGTCCCCCTCGTCGTCCTGCAGGTTGACGCTGGCATGTGCCTGCAGCAAAGCCTTCACCACCTCCAGGTGCCCCTGGTAGGAGGCAATTTGCAGGGCAGTCCTGCCCTGGTTCTTGGCATCGACCTGTGGGAAGGGCAGAGGCAGAGCAGATGAGGAATGACCTCGTGCCGGGGCCGGAGCGGCTGCAGAACAGCTGCAGGTTCCCAACTGCCAGGCGGGCTCTGGGCCCCGCTGGCTCCACTCCCCGGGCACCAACTCCAAGCTGACCTTGTCCCAGAACGTTTCTGAAGGGGAAGGGGACAGCACATGGAGGCGAGAGGGGAGAAGTGAGAGAACAGAGCCAGGAGCCAGGGCTCTAATTGCAGCTCTCTTGCCAAATCACTCTGTGCCTGCAAGCACAACACTTCTTGACACCTCTGCCAACAATTCCTCTCCCAATAGGAAAATGTGTGAGGAAATCAAATTAGCTTTGCATAAGGCTCTGAAGGTGCCAAGTCCCCCATTGTTCTGTGCTGCTGCAGGTACTTCACTGGGAGCAATGGCTGGAGGGAATATCACAGAGCTCAAGTGCTGCAGTGAGATTTGTTGAGAATTAAAGAGACTGAAGAGCAAGGAGAGGCTGTGTGAAAGGCAAGGAAAAAAGGGAAAAGCAGCTATTGAAACCAGTGGGAGGCTAAGGAGAGGAGATGAAGGAGCTACAAAACCTCAGCAGACTGGCAGGGAGAACAAGTTAATGAACAAGTTTTTTTTTCTCCCCCTGCAGCTGGTTCTATGCAGCAGCCAGGGCAGGACAGGTAGGACTTTCCTTGGAACACCCAAATGATGGGAGAGTCATTTAGACAAGGAGGCCACTGTGCTTTTTCTTCCATTTGCACACAACAGACAATGCTGATAAGCTGGAGAGGTCTTGGCAAGCAACTCCAACCTGCACTAAGTGAGCCTCAAATCCAGCCCCCTCTTGCTGGGTATAACACTCTAAGAGAAATAACTAATTTGTTAATATGAGTATCAGAATAGAAATACAAATCCAATAAAAGTAACTAATCACATAATGGATTCCTTACTCCTGGCACTTCTTTATCTGGGATCAATTTGACAAGTGCAGGTATTTGTCTGTTCTTCCCATCTCCAGAAGCCCCATTAACTTTGTAAAATAAAGAACTATAATAAACACCAGACAACTATCTGCTAAATCAGCTTCACAGGGGTTCCTTCACAACTGATCCCACTTTTGCTGGTTCACACATCCAGCTGCTCCCTCCAGCCACACAGACACAGCCTCAACAAAACTTCTTTTTGTTACCAATGGTTTCCAAGGACACTGCTGAAATACTTTGTTCTCTGGTGGTTCTTTTTTTATCTGTTTATAAAGCCTGAACCCCTCCCTGAAGGAGCCTGACAGAGCAGGGATTTCAGGAGACGTGATCCTGAGTTTGGCAAACTGCAAACACAGAAAATTGTTCAGCAACAAGTCAAGCCCAGTTCTCTGCTCCAGTCAGACATGAGATAAGACACTGCACAGATCTGGGCAGCTTTTCTCTTTCCTGATTCCAACAGTATGATTTTGCAAGGTCATCTAAGGACAGACACTGCCAGACACAGCCCATGCCTTCCTTTTCCAACAGAGACTCGGGTATCTCCTCCTGTTTTCATACAGATAAACCCCTCTCCCCCTCATTCTGCAGGTGCAGTGTCCACACAGGAAATCTGGGAAAAGCCAGCTTTGGAAATGTGCTGTAAGGACTTAACTCTAGATCAGATTTAATGCCACAAACTAGAGGCAAAAAAATATGCACATTTAACCCTAAATTGAAGCAAAATAACCTTCCAGCTCTTAGGAGATATTAATAGGTCTGAAAAATCTATCATTTTTCTCCCATCCTTCTCCCCAGTGGACCACAAAATTTTATGACAGAAAAGCAACAAAAACCAGCCATTCAGGATGTCTCCAGAACTTGCCTTGTCCGGGTATTTCTGCAGGAGCTCCCGGACCTTGGCTGTGTTGTTGAGGGCTGCACAAATGACCAGGCACCCAGCATGCTCTGACTCTGTCTTCTGGGACAGCAGCTTCTCCAGAACAGCCACCAAAGTACCTGAATGAGGAACAGAAAGGACCTGTAACTCCACAGTTTTGGGTGCCTGAGAGGACAGAGGTGTTACAGTTCTCCAGACAGAGCAAAGTGAAAAAGTCTGGGCTCGTATCAAGTTGTCTTTGAAGTCTACCTTGAGCAAACAGTGTAAGATCCATCTACAGAGCAAAACAAAACAACCCTGGCAAGTCTGTCCTCTCTCCCACGTGATCCTGACATCTAAAGGATGTAAGTATGGTGAGGCCACGAAAAAAATTTATGAGCAGATGTGCAAAACAGACCAAAAAACCCCTCTCCACATCATGTGATCCCAAATTCAATTTCAGGGTGGATCAGGCAAAATAATTGTGGATTTCACAACACTTCCACACACGGTCCTGGGACTATTTCACAAGCCTTCAACAATTAGTATCCTAGTACAGGAAACAGGATGGACCAGGAAACTGAGACAGAACGAGGCAAATGCTGAACCCAGGGCAAGGCTGTGGTCAGCACTTCCGAGTCCTAAATTCTGTATTTTCCTGTTAAGGCCAGCTTTGCTCGCCCAGTAAGGCACAGCTGGCCAGCTTGGTTTGCCCAGTAAGGCACAGCTGGGTTTTATTCTGTATTTTCCTGTTAAGGCCAGCTTGGCTTGCCCAGTAAGGCACAGCTGGGTCTTGGAGCTCTGTCCAGGGAAGAACAGCTGGAGTTTAACACCGCCCAAAGAGTTCCAGCAAAGAGTTCTCAGGTCCCTGAAGGGTCAGACATCTCTCTCACTCTTTGACTCCTTTGCACTCTCTGTGGTCATGAGATTTGCCTCCTCCTCCCTCTGGTAGGCTGTCAGGCAGGCAGGGTTGAAGGTCCAGGACTGCCCTCCCACCGACACGCGCAGATCTCCGTCCCCGTAGACCTTGATCACCTTCCCGATGTGCCCCAGGGTCTGCAAGGAAAGAGAAGGGGGTTTCTCAAAGGTCTCAGCCCCAAAGCAATGTTTTCTAAGAGGGCTTCCCCAAGCTGCAGCCCTGCTGTGTGAGAAGAACTGGACAGGGACACACTCACAGGCAGCTCCCACTTCGAGGGCAGCAGAGGGTTCTCACCAGTTTTACCCAGGAGGGTTTCCCAACCACCTTATAAATGTCTGGGGAAGGAGGTGGTGAAACAACAAAACTTGGTTTGAAGAACACAGAGAACTGACCAAAGTGGGACTAGGAAAGGTTTCCTCTGGGTGTTTAATTGCTCCTGGAGGAGCAACTAACCTGTATCCTACTTTTTAGCCACACTGGTCTGATCAGACCATTCTTCCACTTGGACACTTCCCTGCCTCATTCCAGAGAATCAGGGAGGGCGTAAGAGGACTTGTTTACTTTGGTCAGCAAAACCTCTTATCTGAGCTGGTGGCAGCCCAACCCTTGGTCAGACTTGCCCTGTCCCTGTTTGCTTTGGGTGCTGCAACACAACTGGGTCACCAGGAGCCAGCAGCAGGAGGGAACAGGGACTCTGCAGGGCCCCAGCAAGGTCTGGGCACTCAGTGACCAGCAGGAGTGTCTGGGGGGGCAGTGCAAGCCCATCACCATCACTGATTGCCTGGGCAAACTCCTGGGGCTGGGGTGCACTCACAGGGGCCATCTCGTCTGTCCACTCGCCGTGGCCGGGCTGGAACCGCTTCACTGTCTCCATGTCATCGATCACCCGGACCACATCACCCACCCAGAACGTGTTGAGCTACAAGAAAAGAAAGTCATAAGCTTCTGGGGAGTGAAGCCACAAAAAAAACCCCCAAAACAACCCCAGAAACCCAACCAAACACGATGCCTGTCAACTCAGAAAACATCCACTGACTCAGAAAACAAGGCACTGCAAACCATTAGCACAACTGCAATCACTGCACTGCCAAAGAAACACAGTCCAAGGGCTGGGGTAACTCTCTTTCAAGTCAAGTGCACATTTAAGTAGGGAAATAATTTGCAACAGACAGTTTTCTAACTTTTTGTTGTTCTTCAAGCCATTTATAATTAATGCCAGTATAAAATTGTGGGGCTTTCCTCGGTCCATCTCCTCACTACACCTGACCTGGTACTGGTGATTTTAATTCACTTTAATAAGGGAGTTAAATCTGTTTTTTATTTAAAAGAGAAAAGGGAAACCAGAGTTTATCTGTTCTGGTAATATGCCAGATGCTCCCTCTGCTCACTGAGCTAAGAAGGGAGCACTGTCAAAACACACTTTTCAAAGCAGACTAGTTCTGTGCAAAACAGTCTGACACTGCATTTTCCATTGATTTTGGAGTTTTTAGCATTGTGACCTTGTTCAGGTCTTTCAGAATTTTGTGGTCTTCCAGCAGCTTCTTCTATATCTAATTATCTCTGTTTCTAATCATCCACATTTCAAACCTCTGGGGAAGGCCAGAGCTATGAGCTTTAGAAACGCAGACACAAAATTAGAAGAGCTGGATTAAAGACTCAGGTCATCCAGAAGAATCAAAGAGAAGTGAGACAAAGGTGCAAAAAAAGGAGAATAACACGGAGACACGGGAACAAGGAGGAAAACAAAATCAAAAGGAAGAAAACGAAATCAAAAGGAAGAAAACGAAATCAA
>NW_020884926.1:1479513-1492918 GCF_003945725.1 Corapipo altera
AAATCAAAAGGAAAGAAAACGAAATCAAAAGGAAAGAAAATGAAATCAAAAGGAAGAAAACAAAATCAAAGGAAAGAAAACGAAATCAAATGGCAACTATGTGGAAAAAGGTTGAAAGGCAGCTGCAGAAGGATGAGCTACTGTAGGTAAACTGTCATATCAAAGAATCTGGAATTAAGAAATGGAATTTACCTGAAGAAATTACATTTGAAATGCAGAAGTTCATCAAACTGGCCAGCCCAGCAGCCCAACTCCCACTGCCTGCAACCATCTGCCTGAGCTCTGCTGGGCTGCAGGGAGCTCTGCCCAAACCCACTGTGTTTGGCCCAGCAGGGCATTCCTTCAGCACCTGCTTGTGCCACACCATGTCCCAGCACAGCAGGTTGAAGGACAGCATTTCCCTGCAGCATTCCCAGCCCTGGCCCAGCCCAGCACATACCTTGGTCAGGGCTCCAGGATGGAAAGTCCAGCGGGTTTCGCTGTTGAACTGGACCCTCACGTCCCCTCTGTCCGTGATCCTGTGCACGGTCCCTGTCTGGCCAATGAACTTTTGATAGGGGGGAAAAAAAAGTAGGGGAAAGCCCCTAAATAAATCACATTGCTTAATAGTGGGGAAAGCAGGCATAGATGGCTAAATTACCCAGCATTTCCAATCTACAGACTAACAGTGCTCCCAAACCTGCCTCACATGAGATGCAGCCATTGTTTGTCTACAAAAGCAGGGAAAGGCTCCTTAAGAAGCTCCTTTAAAGTAGCAGCATATTGGGGAGGAGGGGGGTAGGAATACAAAGTGCAAAAAAATCCTGGAAAATGCAGCACAAACTGTCCTCTTCCCAAATGACAAAGGTGGGCAGAGATCACAATATTGTTCTGCATTATAATACCAGCAAAGCACATCCTGAGAGGGAAAAAAAAGGGGCATGGTAGAGGAGATGAAATAAAGTATAGTTGTGTAGTGCAGTGCTCTAGAACTGTTGGTTCTGGCAGGTCCTGAGCAGCTCATAGTTTAGAAGGAGGCAAAAAGGACCAATTTCTGAAATGACAGGAAGTTACTGTTTTACATCTCATAAAAATCTCTGTTTAATATCCCCCTCTCTACACCTGCATTCACCAACAACAGGAATTCAGGAGCACAGAGGTTTTAACAACCAACAGACACTGGGAACCACAGAGCAGCATTCAAAAACTACAGCTTTGGGGATGGAATAAAAAATTCCTGGCTCCACTGGCAGCCTTCCTGCCAGAAGATGCCAAGTCCCTGCCTGCCAGGCTGAAGAAAACCAGGAGGCTGATGCTCAGTTAACAGATTTCCGCATGGAAACTGAAATGACACAGTTTGTCTCGACATTTTAAAGCCTGATTTCAAAAAGCCTGCTCACCTACAGGGCAGGTTGGGCCAGGATACATATATAAAGTGACTTTTATAATTTTATAGCACTGCTTCATGCTGTTCCACAGTAATAGGTGTCACTTCTATCTTTACTTCCTCTGCTATCTGGGTTTTTTTAGACAACAGGTGACAGCAGAGTGAGAGCTCTTCAATCTAAAGACAAGACAACAGGCTAGGCTCCAAGAATATCATATGGGCTGAGAAATTTTAGCCCTGGCCAGGGACAGAGCCCACTGTTGACAGAACACATAACTTCCATTAGCAAAGAAGCCAAGTAAGGAATGGATCCAGAACCATTCCAGAAACCAGAAAAGGTCCACGGCTCATTTAAAAACAGACAAACCTGCCATTATTTTTTTGCTCCCAAGACTTCTGAGCAACTCTTGTGCAGGGCTCCACAAGGCAACTGTCACATAAATCCGAGCCTAAAAATAAATCTGACTCCAGTGTCCTACCACTAAAAAAATCTGTATTTGGGCTTCAGTTAACTCAATATAAATGCAGGAGGTACCATGTTACACAAAGATGTTCTGGTAACTTCCTAACCAGTGCCTACCTGTGCAGGCTGAGACAGTGACTGATACTTTACCCAGAGGAGTAACCAGCCTCATACCTCTGCCATTTTGGGGTTCCAGCCTCCATGGCCCTCCTGCATCTCCCTCAGGATGTCGATGTCCAGCAGGCACTTCACCTTGTCCCCGTGCTGGAACGGGTGTCTGTCTGTGCTCTCCTTCCTCTGCAGCTCAGCTGGTTTTCCTGGGGAGAATAACACCACCCACAGACATGCAGGAGGCAATAATACACCTTTGTGCCTCACTGGCTTTGTAACAAGGGTCACAAATTTACATTAATTGAGGTAGAATGGTGCAAAAACACCCCTTTTCTATCTGGGGTATGCCCTAGGTGGAGAAATCAAGAGGATTTACCTCTAATTCTATGAATTAAATATGAGGCAGCTCTAACAAGACACATTCTGTCCCTTCCCAGAGTGGGGAATGCCTTTGAAGGACGCCTCTCATGCCATGGCAGACATCAGGAGCTGTTCTTAGCAGCTCAGTCACCCACAACTGGTGTTCAGCAGACACACCCACTCAGCACCCAAAATAAGTTCTCTTCCACAGGCAGCCACATAACTTGCTTTGAGGAGTGCCTTCCCCTCCTACCCTTCCCGTGCAGAGGGAGGCTGTACCACTGGGATAAACTCCCCGTCCAACCCTTCCCTTCCCTTGTGCTCTTGTCAAGCTGCTCAGGGAGAGGAAAGAACGAGAAAGGCCTGATCCTGCTGCTGCAAACACAGGAACAGATCCCCTATTGTTTTCTTTCAGGGGAGCAAAAGATGGACCCTGCAACTCATTAAAATAAACACAACTAAATTATGCATTGGTAAAGAAAAGTCCAAAAGTACAAATAGTCTCCTTTCATCAGAGTTAAATGTGAATTGCAGCATGTTGCCAACACAGACATCACCTTTTCCAATCACTTTTTCTAATCTCTCTCTCCCAGGCAAGTATTTGGCAGCTCCATTCTCAGAACTCTCCCTTTGGTCACGTCCCCTCCAACACACTTTTGGGTCCACCAGAGCAATGATATTTGCTCTGTAAAAGCACAGTGAGCACCAGCTGAACCACTGCCTGCCTGAAGAACTAAAAGCTCTGGGTTAACAGAACTGACACTGGGTTGAATTCTCCATGACAGAGTGGGAGTTCCCTGTATTTCCAGCAGGGAGTTGCCTTGGCAGAAGATCCCTCGCTGGGACACGGCTGTGGGCACCTGATGGTTTTACCACAGCACTATTTCATTAACCACTCTGAAATCCAGCAGTAGGTTCACACACAAGCCACTTCTCTTCAATGGCACATATGATGTAGGAACTTTACAAAACCACCTGCTGCTTTTCTGCCCTCCAAGCAAAACGGCTTTAGTATCTCCCGACGGCATCTGAATTTCCCAGCGGGCGACTTGTCTCTACACACCTAATTTCGGGAGATGCTCCTTGTAGTAGAAGCCCCCAGAAGCCTCCACGGTGCATTTCAGGTCCACCTTCCCCTTGTGCCCCACCCTGTAGACGTTGGTGGTCCCGTCAGACCATGTCACGCTGGCCACGCTGCGCCCGGTCTCCACGTCCCAGCCGCGGATATCGACCACGCGGCCGGTTTTACCTTCACCACCTGAGGGGGAAAAGGGAAAAATCAGGAAAGTTAAATCGTGACACGACTCGGTTTGGCCAGCTAGGAGTGTGTTAAACTCACTGAGAGCCAGCCAGCCATCTACTTTGGAATACAGATGTGGAAAAAAGCTGAATTCTGTGTAGAATTCCTCCTGGTGTGCGTGGCCTAGGTTAGGGAACACACAGTGTCATGGCACCACACTGTGGCAAGACAAAAAACAGTGATGTGAAACCCACCCAAGATCTTTAATTTCTCCCCAACACCAGCCAGGTGGAAGAGCATCAAATAAGGTTTGTTCTGGTACTTCTCTTCACCTGCCCAAGCAAGGAGCAGTACACTGGAGAAACCCAGAACAGGAGGATATGTGTGTGGAGATAAGTCTGGTTGGGCACATGGGACATGTTGCCATCCAAGAGACAGCAGTCTATGAACACTGAACCTAATGAAGTCAGTTTGCAGATTCCCAACCCAACTGTGCTGCCAAGTCACTTGGGCAAGTCCCAAACGGGGACAGCAACATCTGTCTGTCTGAGTGGACAAAGAGCTTCTAATTGCCTCTAAAGTCTTGAAATTTAACAGCTTAAAGGAGTTTAATTCCTCATCTAACTGCACATCTGACTAAAAAGCACAACACAAACCAGTGGGCTTTCGTGCCAGACCTATCAATGACAGGAGGAGCAAACTGCTGTGGGCGGGGGCAGCTCCACCAAAACCAGGGCACTGCTGCTCAGAGACCACCTGGGGGGCTGGATTTAGGGTTTTTAGGGTTCTTCCCACTGGTCTTGCTGGTGTAACTGGTTTCAGGTCACCACCATCGTAAGCAACACGAGTCTCAGACATGTAAATGTCCATCTGATCTCAACAGGATGGATGAGCTGTATTGAGCATAAGCTGCTTTTGCTCTCAGACCCTGCAAGTATCCACGTCCTCCACTGAACCCAGAGCTGCAATAAATGGCAGAGTCAACTTTGGAAACCTTTGAACTTCTGACTTAATTCTTAAGGGACAAAAGGAGCTGTAAACATTACAGTGTGAACGGGGCTCTGGAATAGGAACGGACAGTAACAGCTTCCTGAACCCCGCAGCACTAACAGAAATTGGTATCAGTGAATTAAGTACAGTCATTACACTCAAGAACAGCTCTAAAAAAGGCATTTTTGTCCCTCTGCATTTTCAGCCTGAAGTTACAAATCCTACTGAAAGCAGAAACCATTCTCCAGTAACCACAGTAAACAGCTCATTAATGTTCCATGGGAAACCATCCTTGGAGCATTTCTCCTCACTGTTCTTAAAAGTCTCCAAATAAGGATATTCCACAGAACTCCAGAGCAGAAAGGAGTACTGTACACAAAGTCAGACAACCCTTACTCCCACTGTAAATGAAAGTTTTTTCAGGAAAAGATGGGTCTTTGTTTATCATCATGTACACTTATAGTTTTATACAAGAACTTCCAGGGTGGTTCCCAGGGGGGGATTTCATATCTGTGAAACAGGAGCAGGAAAACTTCCCTCCCACACCCTCAATGAATGCATATGGTTTATGTCACAGATATGTGACAAATAATCAATCCAAGGAAAGAAGGAATATTTAATACTCTAAACAACAGCAACCTGCATCCTCCGAGCAGCTCCCCAGAAGCTGCTGCTCAGCACATGCACTTTCAATTTGCCAAAAAGAAAAAACAAAATTTTATGTGATTTATGTTTAAAAACAAATCCAATGGTGTGTTTTACAGGACATCCCAAAAGCAGCTTACCATCCTGGTTACCCCACTCCCAGTCAGGGCCACGGACCACTTTAGCCCCCTGGAAAGTCCCTTTTAAGGTGATGCGAGTCAAATTCTGTCGAGGACTCACCAGGACTCTGGAAAAAAATAAAATAAGAGAAAACAAATGAATTTATTGTTATTATTGACACTGTATAAAGCTCAGATCCAACTGAGGTCTGTCATATGAGGACTATCCCTCATTTTAAGGGGACACTGATGGACTTCACTGGGGTGCCCATTGCATTAATGCTTTGGAGTCACAGGGAGTTCAGCACATCCCATGCCCTGACCTGCACAGCACAGTTCACCTGCTGAAAGGCAGAGCAGATCAGACCATGGCTACAGCATTCCCAGGATCTCCCAGCCCTTTCCATGTGCCCTGCACTCCACGCTCCAGACACACCCCCCACTCCAGCTCACGGACAAAGGGAAGGTACCTACGTGATAGTGAACAGGGGGTCTGATGTCCTGTTAAAGCAGCTTCCAATTCCCATAGTGTCACAGCAGCTCCTCTGCTGGCTCTGTGCGTGCTCTGCCTGCTCTGCTCCCCAGCAGAAAGCCTTCTCATGAGTTACCCAAGCCACCAAAATCCTCAGAGGGCTGTTTGGGCTGCTCACCCGGGGTACAATCCACTTTTTGAGGCGACTGCCAAGGTGCCCCAATCCATACCCCTGGAGCCTGACAGGCTCTTGGCAACTCCCAGAGCAGACAGAGCAAACCAAGTTCAGCAGCTGTTCCACAGGGCAAGGGGAGGGGAAGCTTATTGGGGGTAGGGCTGACCTCAGAGCACTGTATTTATTTTCCATCTAATACCTACAGAGAGAAGGTGGAGACTCAGAAGGATAAAAAGCTTAGGCCTGAACTTACTGTTTACTTATCCACCAAATGCTTAAGTCTTTTACCTTTCTTAACCTGCTGACGGATCTCCCACCTCTGGTTTACAACCTAATGTGTTTAAAAAGAGGGAGAGATTATTTACACAGGCTCTTATAATGGTGGAATGTTCATTGTCCATACTGCAGCTCAACAGGAGCAAGAGGAAGACCCTTTATTTTGATGGTTGGGATTTTGCCTGGTTTAAGCACCAGCAAGGCTGGATGTTGTTATGAAAGGAGATAATGAGAGTGAGATAGGGAAAAGCTCAGCTAAAAAGAGATGCTGATCAGCATTCATTTTATTGCTCTATGTCAGGCACTAGAGACTAGCTTCAAAAACCAGCATGGATTTGGGCACTGTGTCTGAAACAGCTCAGCTACAACACTGTTTTCACTGTATTTTGTTGCATGTTTTTCTAACAATTCATCAAAGATCTCTCAGTCAAGCCCTGACTGAGTGATAAAAATATACTTCTCTCCTGCAAACCCTACTCTCTCAAGGGAGCTTTTGATGCAAAGATCCTCAGTGATAGTAAAATAAAGCACTGAGCTAAGCTTAAGCAAGATGTTTAAAGAGCAAAAGCACCACGACTCATTCTATTCCTAGCAGAAGTTCCCTTTTTGTGTAGTCACACAACAGGAGTCATTTCCCATCTCAACAGCCCTCACATTAACCCACCACTTTCGGTGAAATCTGTGGCTGGAGACCAGGAAAACAAAGCCAACCACTTCAGAAAGGAAGAAAAATGTTAAGAAGTTCCACCTCTTGCTGGAGACAAACCCACCAGAAAAACCTTCCTTCCCTCCCAAAAACAACGACCCTGCCTTGAACCACCCTGCTGACCAGCACCCAGGAACGATGCAAGAACTTCATGTCCCGAGCCAATGTGTCTTAGATTTTAATCTAATTCAACATGTTTTGCTCCAAACACTGGGTAACAACCGAAGTCATTCGTGTGATGCTAAAATACCCTTGGGATAAAATTAATCACCGCGATGCTGCCTTTAATAACGACGTTAATTATGACAGCCAAAGTCTGCAGCCATTTCTGCCCTACAAATTCCAACGATATTAAATTACTGTAGAGTCCAGAAAACACTTGGGAGCGTGTACTGCACAGAATGAAGTTATGTCTCTCTCCAGCAGGCTGGGAACCACTCCCTGGGGATATTCTGCCTGTGCTCAAGTTTCACCGAGGTGCTTACACAGCTTTTCACATCCCGGGGAGCTCTGCTCCACACAGCTCCAACAGCAGCGCCACCCTGGCTTTGGAGAGACGTGGGACCCAAATGAACTGACCTGGAGAAGTTTAAACAGACTGCTTTTAACTTGCAGTAACGACCCGAGACCCTGCAGGAGTCAGAGACCCTTCACACCAGGCACAGCTGAAGTATTTTGCAAGATAAGAGACTTTTCCACTGCAGGAAGTTCTTATCCCAAAAAGACAAGCACAGTGCACGGGGCTGGAGAGCAGAAGGGATGGATACCCTGAAAGGCAGCAGGCCATAAATACCATGTTCATCTCTTCAGAAAGGCACAGCTGCAAATGAAACTTTCAGCTCACGGTACACACAAACCCACAGCAGACACAAACCCCACATCCCTTCCAGGATGTGCAAAGATTTACACAGGGTGAACTCAAGAAAATCAACACAAAGACCTTGCAGAAACCACAGATAAAACTGACCTCGATGCAAGAAATTCTAGATTCTCTAATCCCCCCCCCCAGCAAAGCTTTTCCTGAAGCACTTCCAGCAGAGGATAAAGGAAGGCAATTCTGACAGATGGCAGGGGCTGCTGGTTGCTCAAGCATGAACCAGACTAAGACAAGGGCGCTGGTGAGGGATCAGGATCACGGAAACCTATTTCAGGAACTGTCTTTACCAAGATTCTTCCTTTTCAATCCTGTCCTTCCTTGACAAGGCAGCAGTTCTTCACAAAACCAGCTGTGTCTTTATAACTCGGGTCTGGGTTGGGCTAAAAGCTCAGTCTTTTTTGGGTGACCTCCAAAGCTCAGCTCAGACTCAGGGTTTCAGATCAACACAGAAGCACCCCTGGGCACACAGAATGAAATAAATGTCTTGTCCTCATCCTTTAAACATGACTATCAGTTCAAAACACAGGCTAAGGATGTTTTAGTGAAGATTTCTCTTGCTTACAGTTTGGATCGTGTAATTCCACAGAAGGTAAAGATAAAATATGTCATTAAAATGCAACCCCTGCTCTACAAATCCAACAGAATATTCCAAAATGAACAAGGGAAGCCCTAATGCGGGGATATGCAATGGTGTTCTGCAATGCACAAGGAGGCAAGCCTTGCCATGATGACATGACATGACGTGACAGTTTGGTATTTTATCTGGCAAATAATGATTTTTTTAAAAGTAAAATTATATTAATTCACTGATAGAACAAATTACTACATAATTTGACATTAAGATATTAATATTTTTTACGGGTTAGGAAACAAACACATCATCACTGAAGAGTCAGATTTGAGTCAACAGCCACCAAAACTTCTGAGACCAACAGCTTGAACTGCCATTGCATAAATAACACATGCTGAAGAGGTTACTGTGTAAATAAACCTGTATCCCCTTTATTGCCCAGTAATCAAACACCCAGCAGTTGTCACTCAGCTGCTGGATTAGTCCAGGCTCACAGTCCAAGCAGCCCCAGATGGAAGGTTGGATTATTAAAGCTGCCTTGAATGGGTCTGCACTGCACTGGCAAACCCAAACCAGAGCATGCACTTGTTCCTGTATCTGATTTCCAAATCCAGCTGGTAACCAGACTAGACAGAGCTGGTTTAAGAATTAGGGTTGAAAATAACTGCACTCTCTGTTTTGACTACAGGATAAAACACAATGTGAGAAAATATTTGTATTTCTTATGCTTGATTACACAGGATATTTCCCTGTGTGGTTTGCTGGCTCCTCCAACTCCATTGTTGGCCAGGGAAAAAAAAACAGGACTTGTGAAAAATTGTTGTGATTTATTGGTGAGTGAGGCCTAGAAAATAGCCTGGGTAAAACATCCCCTACTGAAATTCAGCTCAGTCCCATCCCCAAGCAGGTGATCCAAGCAAAATTCCAGTGCTGTTTTTGCACTGGGATATAATAACACTAATATTTTGTATGAGAGGTAGATTATTTGCAGAATCACCAGAGCGTGCCTGACTATTGCAGCCCTAAAATAAACTTGATGAGTTTTGCTTTGCTGCCCTGCTCCCAGACACTGATTTATCTTCCAATTACCAAGCACATATTCACCAAATGGATACACAACTCTGGAAAAAAAACTCTTCAGTAAAACTGAGCTGTCTATCCTTCTAAGCCAAGGATGAGAGCCTCTCCCACAGCAGCCACAAAACTCAAACCAAAAAAGACCAATAAAATATAAAAACAAGAGGTCAGGAAGAGATTGCCTCTAATAGCAAATTTTAAAAAAACCCCAACAGTACTTCCTGCCACCAGAGGTTCAAACTCAGGTCATTTTAAAACCTGAAATAGCCTTCAGGTAAAGGAGTCTTCAAAGCCTCTTTGGAAAACTGATTGGGAACCCTCTGCAGCGTCTGTCTGGGGTTAAATCCTCCTAAATCCCAGGATTAGTGACCTGCTACAAGGAGCAACGTGTTGGCCTTGAGGGACTGGAAACTCCCAGCCTTTCATCTCTGGTTCAAGAAAGAGTTGATGTGAGAGCTCCATCCCACAGTCCTACATTTGGTCTCACCAGTGGTAACCCAAGGACTGTGTAAGCAACCCCAACTTGGTTCTTCAAATCCAAGATTATGGGATGCTGTCAAACTTGTTGGGATGTCTCTCCATCCACTCCCCTTCAGCTTTCTAACTAATTAACACTCCCCAAAGGGCTCTTCACAGCACTTTGCCTGGGTCCTGACAGCAACACACTCCTGAGGCTCCTTTTGAAGAACCAAAAGATCCCCAGTTCCTGCCAGAGAAAGGAGGAGGGACAATCTTGGTCTCCAAAGGAGACTCATCCTGCGTTTCACAGCCACTCAACAGCAAAACCCAAACTCACACAACATTTACCTGTGTGTCTTTCTAAATACCCAGATTTTGGGGGGGCCTGAGGGAACTGCCAAAGGTTTTATCTTCTACTTTATTTAGCAAAAAAAAAAAAAAAAAAAAAAAAGAGAGAGATGAGTGCTCCAAGCAACAGTGCAGTGAGTCATGAGCCATGCAATTCCTGTTCTTCGAAAAGGACTGTGCACTGCCTGAGGCAGTGTCTGTACAGCTCAGACCTCACTTATTCCAAAGAAATCCTTTCTATGGCATTGTTCAAAGGTGATCCAGGCCCTTTGTTTCACTTTTTTTTTTTTTTTATTTCTTATATGAGGACATTCAATTCTTAATGCAGAGCAACCTCCGGAACACCAGAGCAACAAATCACAGGATTGCATCTGCATTAAAGCAAAGATGTTCCTGCTTCTTCCTTGTTCCTGCACTGAAAGGCATTTCTGGGGAATTCAATTTGCCAGCTCCCTGTACAAAAGCTCCTGCACAAAACACACATTGCACTGTGCCATCCAGCTCAGCCAAACGCCTGGAACAAAACCCACTCCTGACCCGTTTGCTCCAACAGCTGAGTGACTCCTAAGGACCACAATATGCACTCTTCATTCATCTTTAAAATTGCAGCTTCCCACAGCTGGAAGCTTCTTCCTTGAGGATTTCTAATTCCTCTCCATCCCTAAGCTCAGCTGGAATCAGTACCTGCCACACAGAACAGCAGGAAAGGTGTTTTATTATCCAATTACAACTATTACTGCTTTACCCTTACCCCTTACTGAGGCTCCCAGAAGTCACTGTCACATCTGACAGGCTCATGCTGTGTCCCTGAAGTCACACACACACCCCTTTTCCTTTTTTCCTTCTTTTTTTTTTTTTTTCTTTGCTGCTTGGCATTAAGGTCATTGCTCCTGCTAACACACAGTGATGTAAATCAGAATAGTGCTACTTTAACAAAGACTGGGTGTCACATTCTGGCCCGTGTCTAGACTTCTTTTTATCAAATAAAGTTAATTCGTATCACATCTTCTCTAAAACCACTCAATGAGCCACATTCACAGAAAAAAAAAAAAAGAGCCACACTCACAGAAAAAAAAAAAAAAGGCAACGTAATTTAGGAAAAAAACAACCCAACCCAACTCAACAACCACCAAAGCACCATCAGATTTTTGCTACAATGGGCATCTACCTCCAAAGAGTCCTCCAGTGCTTCCAGCATATTCCAGAGCAGTGCTGCAGTGCTCTGGGAAAGTCAAACAACTCACCCAGGACAGCACTGGGTCTGGCAGCTTTCCTGGCCACCCTCCAGGCTCCCTTTTCTCCCTGACAGCAACCACCAGCCTGCCCAATTCCAGCCTGCCCAATTCCAGCCTGCCCAATTCCAGCAGCAGAGTCCAGGCACAGGGCAGGGATAAACCCTGAAAGGAAAACCTGCCCTTGGTACCTCCTTCCCCACTGGGATCCCTCAGGAAAGGAAAGGAGCCCTGCAGAGGACGAGTCCTGGGGAGAAACTGCCTTAAAAATCTGCCTTTGGATCAGGGTGTTCCCAAGGGAATTCAGCTCTGCAGGGCTGGGAGATCCCATGCCCAGGGAAGAAAATCTGGGCTGCTCTGCAGCCTCTCACAGCAACTGCTGCCTACCTTTTTCATTTTTCTCTTTTTTCTTTAAATGTGAGTAGGATTATGTACCTTCAGCTCAAAGAAAAGACACAGTCAGGCTTCCCTGAGTAACTACTTGGAGATAATTATAATATTAATAGAAAGAGAAAAAACCCCACATGCCTATTTTTATATATATATATATATTTATATATACACTGAAATCATGGAGCTCATTTCCAAGCAGGATCTGCCTGGCTTGTCATATTTAACACAAGCTCCAGAAACATCCTAATCTGGTGGATAAACACAAGCCCCAAAGCTCCGAGGGTTGATTCTCTGGACAAACATCCATCCCTGGGCTTGCACTCGGAATTCTGGCTCAACCACACCGGCACAGCTCTGGTAATTAACTCCATGGAGAGCTTCCCATAAGGCAGGAAAAGCAGCTGCAAATCCCACCCTGCTGCCTTTAGCACAGTAATTACACTTTCCATTCCACGGGCGGATGCGAAGCACTGGGATATTTTCAAAGGGAGGCAAAAAAAAAAGGAAAATCAATGACAGAGACAAGCTGATTTCTCATGACTTCTCCTGAAGGCAAGAGGATTAAAAGATTCATCTTCATGCCCGCTTGAGGAGGTGCAAATAAAACTACTGGGGAGACTATTTTTGAGTTCTTCCTCGGGGCAGGAACGAGCAGAGAATTACAGATGCTGTTCCAGAGGCAGCAGTGCAAGAGTAAATGAGAAGTTGTTGTTCTTCAGAGAACAGTTCAGACCCAGCAATTTGGGAGTGACACCCTCCACTCGGTTATCTGAGAACAGCAAACCACGTCTAAAATTATTTAATTGGGTGGGGGAGGAGGAAAAGTAAAACCAGAGCAGATAAATATTTTTAATTTTCACCTTAATCAAACTTCCCAGAAAAATTCTGATTTCTATTTGCTGTGTTTTTCTCAAGCAGCTTCATAAAAGTGCCCAACCCAGTCTTATATTGCTCTGTAGGACGGAGTCCCCACACCTTTTTGATCATGAAAGACAACGAGTAAAAACATTTTGAGCGCTCCCCAATACACGTTTATTTATATAAAAATGCATTTATATAAAAATACAAATACATTTCTATATAAATACATAAAATATAAACAGACATTTACATATCAAATTAATTTGACATATAAATACAGTTCTATATAAATGTAAAAATAAACGTACATACATTTAGATGCAAAATCTTGTTTTATGTATAAATATAGATACATTTTTATATAAATATATTTTACATTTATATAGAAATACATTTATTTCTATATAAGTTACACAGAAATACATTTATTTCTACATAAATTACATAGAAATATTTATTTCTATATAAATTACATAGAACTACATTTATTTCTATTAAGTTATACAGAACTACATTTATTTCTATATAAATTACGTAGAAATATTTATTTCTATATAAATTACATACAAATATATTTATTTCTATGTAAATTACATAGAAATATTTATTTCTACATGAATTACATAGAAATATTTATTTCTGTATAAATTACATAGAAATATTT
>NW_020884926.1:1492928-1550677 GCF_003945725.1 Corapipo altera
TACATAGAAATATTTATTTTTAGGTAAATTACATAGAAATATTTATTCTACATAAATTACATAGAAATATTTATTCTATATAAATTATATAGAAATACATTTATTTCTACATAAATTATATAGAAATACATTTATTTCTACATAAATTATAAAGAAATAAATTTATTTCTACGTAAATGATATAGAAATACATTTATTTCTATATAAATTATGCCGAAATACATTTATTTCTATATAAATGACAGAGACATGTACTAGCCAGGTGCTGTGCATCATCCCTGCACTTTGGCAGATGGTTTTGCACACCCCTGGGGGGTCCAAACCCCATTGTGGAGCCCCCCCAAAGCCCCCCCCGGGTGCCAGGACTCACGGCTGGGAATGTGCTGTCTCGTAGCGCTCGAAGGAGTGGGACAGGTCGTGTTTGTTGTTCATGTAGCACTGAGTGCACAGGTCGTAGTCAAAGCACATCTTGCACTTCCACCTCATGCCACGGATGCCGTGCTTCTTGCAGCAGTCGCAGATGATGTTGGGGTGACGGACACCTGGGAGAGCACAGGGGCAGAGGAATGAGGGATTCACCCAAAATCCAGAGAAAGCGGCTCTCAGGACCTTTCTTAAAGGAAAAACTCATAGACTGTGTGAGTGTTGAAGGTGATGCAGTAATAGAACGTGAGTGATGTGTGTGACCTGTGTATGTACAACACGTGTGATGTGTCTCCGTGCTGGGCAGTGACAGGACCCCAGGGAATGGCCTGAAGTTGTGCCAGGGGAGGGTTGGGTTGGGTATCAGTATAAAAGGTTCTTCTCCAGAGGGTGGTTGGCACTGACCAGGCTCCCCAGGGCAGTGGGCACAGCACCAAGGCTGCCAGAGCTCCAGGAGGGTTTGGACAACGCTCTGAGGGACAGAGTGGGATTGTTGGGGTGTCTCTGCAGGGCCAGGGGTTGGACTGGACGATCCTTGTGGGTCCCTTTCAACTCAGGACATTCTGGGGTCCTGTAATATGAAGTCTCCATTTCCTGGCTTGAGGGACTCTCATCCTAAAGTCAGGTCAGGCTCCAACAGAATGGCAAAGTCAGCAAAACTCAGAAAAAGGAGGAAAGAAAAGCCTTTGCACAGGGGCAAACAGGAATTCCCTCACCATGAACTGGCTCAGTGTGTGCTCTGCTGCTGCTCAGCCCCACTCCACAGGCAGGAGCAAAAGGCTGACCCTTAGAATCACACAGTGATGGAATCTGCTGAGCTGGAAGGGACCCAGCAGGATCACTGAGTTCAACTCCTGTCCCTGCACCCGACACTTCCAGCCAGGCTTTTATTTCAAGTATATCATATTTGCTTCAGTCAAATAATATTTAAAAAATAAAATTCAAACAATTTATTAAGAACGGGGATCCTCACAGATGGGAAATGCTACACAAACTTAAGGCAGGAGATGGGTTTGCCAAGGTCTGTGCTCCCTGTCCATGCCATACTCCTCAATTTGGATGTTGCTGTAGAGCAGGAGATCATAAGCCCCCTGTCCTTGCTATACTCCTCAATTTGGGTGTTGTCACAGAGTAGGAGATCATAATCCCCCTTTCCTTGCCATCCATACTCCTCATTTTGGGTGTTGCCATAGAGCAGGAGTTCTTAAGCCTCCTGTCCTTGCCATACTCATCAATTTGGGTGTTGCCATAAAGGAGGAGATCATAATCCCCCTGTCCTTGCCATACTCATCAATTTGGGTGTTGCCATAAAGGAGGAGATCATAATCCCGTCCTTGCCATGCTCATAAATTTGGGTGTTGCCATAAAGGAGATCATAAACCCCCTGTCCTTGCCATGCTCATAAATTTGGGTGTTGTCAGAGCAGGAGTTCCTAAGCCCCCTGCCCATGCCATACTCATCAGTTTGGGTATTGCCACAGAGAAGGAGTTCCTAAGCCCCCTGTCCTTGCCATACTCATCAATTCGGGTGTTGCCATAAAGGAGGAGATCATAATCCCCCTGTCTTTGCCATCCATACTCCTCAATTTGGGTGTTGCCACAGAGTAGGAGTTCCTAAGCCCCCTGTCCATGCTATACTCCTCAATTTGGGTGTTGCTGTAGAGCAGATCATCATAAGCCCCCTGTCCTTGCCATACTCATCAATTTAGGTGTTGCCATAAAGGAGATCATAAACCCCCTGTCCCTGCCATCCATACTCATCAATTTGGGCGTTGCCATAGAGCAGGAGTTCCTAATCCCCCTGTCCATGCCATACTCATCAATTTGGGTGTTGCCATAAAGGAGGAGACCATAACCCCCCTGCCCTTGCCCTACTCACCAATCTGGGCGTTGTCATAGAGCAGCAGGTCGTAGGCCCCCTGGAAGCCCGTGCGGTAGTTGGTCCTGTTGCCCTGGTCCCACTGCACCACCACGGTCTTGTCGGGGGTGGTGGGGCTGCCAGCCCGGCCGATCTCCACCACGGTGCCCACGTTGCCCTCGCCGCTGTCCTGGCTGCCCCACTTCCAGTCCACGCCGCGCACCACCCGCATGCCCACCTGCATGCTGGCACAGGGCTCCACGTCCATGGATGTGCTCGGCAACCCCTACAGCTCTGCCCCTCGGCGGGGCTCGGGCACGGGCAGGGGCAGCAGCATGGTCAGCACGCCTGGAACACAATGTGGCACACGTGGGTAATGCCCAGAACATCACAGCCCCCCTCCCAAAACGACCTGGCACAGGACAGGCCTGACTCACCAACTACACACATTTACTTTATTCAACTGTAATATTTTTAAAGAGTTATTTAAACTATTTATATTAAGACGACTTAAATAATATCCGCTTTAGTAGAATGCTGTAAAATAATTATTTGGATTGTTCGTAAAATATTTAAATGTTGTTTTGCTTTAGTTAAGTAATATTTAAAAGATAAGATTCAAATAAATGTACTTTATTAAAAACAGGGATCCACACATGGGTAACACCCAGCACATCACATCCCCCCTCCCAGAATGTCACATCCTCCCTCCCAGAACGACCTGGCACAGGACAAGCCTGACCTGCTGGCTACATACACTTACTTTATTCAACTGTAATGTTTTTTAAAGTTATTTAAACTATTTATATTAAGATGATTTAAATAATATTTGCTTTAAAATAATTATTTGGATTATTCGTAAAATATTTAAATACTTTCTTGCTTTAGTTAAGTAATATTTAAAAGATAAGATTCGAGTAAATGTACTTTATTAAAAACAGGGATCCTCACAGCTTTAGCACAGGTGGGAATGATACACAAACTAGCCAGACTTCCAAGGCACATAATCATCTGTAACAACATCCAAAACCTTATTCCAGAGCTCTGTGGATGAGGGAAGAGAACTGGGCAAGGAGTCTTTACACACCCCAGTACCAGCCCTTGACTCCAAACTCAGGAATAAATGCAACAGCCACCGACAGCAGAAACAAAAAAACCCAGTGAAGAGAGTTGGAATAAATGTCCAGGAAAGCACCAGCCCTGTGATTTCAGCAATAAAAAGTCAATACCCACCTATTTTTCAGGAAGACCCTTCATATGCACCTCATCACTTAACACTGCACTTCATCCCTTAACCCTGCAGGGGGGAGTTTCACTTGCCCTCAAAGTTAGTTTTGGTTTCGGTTTGGGGACACAGGAAGTTTGAAAACTGCGCTTGAAAGAAACGTTTGTCTGTTTTCCCTGCGGTTTTTAAAAACATTGCCAATATCAGATAAATGTCAGTCTTTCCCTGCTATTTATCAATGAGCAGGAACAGGGAAGGGCTATTATTGCTTACCTGCAATAAGCAGAGCAGATTTTGTGCTGGGATCAGTTAAAGCTTGGGATAGCCTTCCCAACTGTTGCCATGGCAATGGGTAAATGAGGTGAATACCACACAGATGCATCACATCCTCAATTTTGAATTGAATCAGATCATCAAACCCTGGTTTCTCTCTTTACCACAACAGCAAGACAGAGGAGAAGAGCGTGGCTTTCAACATTTAGGACCCGGAAAAATCTACTGTGGCAACCCTGGGTCCACCCTCCATAACATCCAATACTGCCTCAAAAATTTGAAAATCGAGACCCAACAGAAAGCCAAGGGCCAGAGAGTGCAGGTGCCAAAAGCAAACCTCACCCACTGCCATGACACAGAGCAGCTCAGCCCGGGGTGACAAGTGTCAGGGTGACAATCCTGGCCCCGCTCAGGGATGTGCTCAGACACAGCAAGAGGAGCAGCTCCGGGCCCTGTGACGTGTTGTCGATGCCTCCCCCTCACCCAATAAAGCAACTGAAACCACCAAGAACCTAAAAATAATCCCTTCCTCCAGCCCCAGAGCCCCGACTGAACGTGCGGGGGAGTCGTTTGATGCAAAATCATGTTCCTGGCGTGCAGAGAGAGGCCAATTCCTGCTCAGCTTCAGCACCTCTGCAGCTTCAGACTTTTCCTGCCACGCGTGGCTGTGACATCCAGACACCTGTCACACGAGAGCAACATCAAACCCGAACGTCCTCGTGAACCTCCCGTCATCTCTGGTTCTAATCATCACCAAAAGATGCCTCGGGCGACTCTTCCACTGAGAGCAGTGGAGGTGGATGTAACATTGCTGAGCTGAAGGTGCACCAGTGTTTACTGCCTTTATGAAAGCAGGAATCATCAAAGAATATCCTTTTCAGAAAGCATTGCAGGGCCTAATGAGATTTGTGTGATCCCCCTCTTCCTCTGGATCAGAGATGACTAAAGTGGACTATTTATTCCTTCAACTAAACTGCTTTTTTTAAAGGCTGCTGTGAACCAGTCAAGAGCCTGAGAAAACAAATGGGAGCACCCAACAATGCAAAGGTGCAAGAGAAACGTAGTTCAGTTATTCCTACAGGCCTTTTCCTTAAAATCAACCACCACCATCCTTCCTGTTTTCGTCCGAGTGAACAGGAGGAAGGTGGGGTAGGTAATAACAGAGGGAAAAGGAATTACATGCTTAGGAAAGGAAACAATAAATACCATAAGATATCTTACATGAGGACAGAGTGACACTTCCCAGCCTAAAGGGTTTTATGCCATTTCACTGGACCTTCTTCTTCCTCTCCCCAGGAATGAATGAATGAATGAAACAGCACAGGCTCCATCACAACTCCCAGCATTTCCAGGAAGGAAGTGCCAGTTCCAGCAATTATTCATCACAAAAGAACATTCCAGGCTGTGCCACAAACCCACAAAATTGAAGTCTCTGCAGTACAAAGGAGGATAATCCCCTGCCACCTGGAAAGAGCAGGGCAGGCTGGCACGTGACAGCTGGTGACCTGAACAGAGCAGTCCAGGAGCTCAGCACCCACCTTGGCCCAGAAAGGTGGGACCTACAGACAGGGCAAACCCCCACGTTGTGCCCCTTCCCACCACCCCTGGATGCTGCTCTAGCTCAATGTGCTCCTGTGATGCTGAATTCCAGTTAACGGGGTTGTCTGGGCTGCAAAGACCCCACCAACCCCTTGCTGGCTGATCCAAGGCCGTCTTCCTAATGTGAATATTCCATTTTCCACACAAGAATGCACCAAATGCATTCTGCATTCCCATCTGCTCTGCAGGGGAGATGCATAACAAGAATAAAGGGCTGTTCAAAACCTTTATGAGATGAATTACAGTGCTCTTGCAGGCTGAACCTTGCCAGAGCAGCATTATTTACTTCCTAAGTGGAAATGTTTCACTCACTGAAGCAAATACTCCTCTCTTGATGCTGCCTAGGTCATAATTATTCCAGGGAAGGATAGGTACAGCTGCCAGAAATGATTCACAGAGAAAACATCAGTTTCCCCATGGGAATTTAAAGTAACTATGAACAAATAATCCATTATAAGACACAAGCATATTTCTGAATCCTGAGGTAACATTCTGACCTTGTCTACTGTGACACAGGAAAGAGCAGCCCAGGCATATCTGTGAGTCCATTCCTAGGAAATCCCAATAATACTTTACTGGAACAAAGGGAAAACACGTCAGCACCTTTAGTTGCAATAACTGTGGCAAATTTCTGCCAATGTTCAACTGCTCTGGAGGCAGAAGGTGCTCTAGAAACAACCCAATATCCATCTCACAGGAGACAAAGGTTGCTGCTGCTCTGGATACAGAGCAAACAGAACCCAGGAGTGGTGTAAACAGCTGGCAGAATCAGTGCATGCAACTCGGGGAACACATTATTTGAACAGCAAGGCAAACAGAGGAAGTGTTTAAACCAACAACAACAAAAAAAAGCAGGTTTTTTCCTCTCTCTTCCTTACACACGTTTTGCAGTTTGAATTGTCTTCTCACGTGAATTATTCCACCCTACAGAGATTTGCCTATCCAGAGGATGCTTCCCTAGGCAATTGCAAATTTCCAAAAGAGCAGCACAGGCTCAGACTTGGACACTTCCCTCATTTCTGCACATCATTTCTGAACACACGTGGGGGTGGCTGTAGCAGAACTCCTATTACAGGGTCTCTTCACAGCAGCTCACTCGAGCCTGAAATCTCCAACCTCCCCCACTAATACTTTCATATTCTTTAATAACAGCAAACAACCAGCAAATAGCCCTTGGAGCCCAAGGCTCAAAGCTGCTCAGTTAATTACCAAAGTTAATATCCACAAAAAAAAAAGCTCAAATTCAGCCTTACCTTTCACTTTTCTTTCTCCTCAGCACAGTGAGAGCACAGCAAACACACACACGAGCTCTCACTAACAGGGTGCAGTGCAGTTGCTCTCAAGGATACACACAACTCCCACAAATATAATCACTAGTGAATGAAAACTGAGCAGGAAACCAGCAAAACACCCAGCAAACAACCCTTCTGGACCCACCACCATCCAAACATTGCCTTGCACCTCCTGGGTGAGGCCAGAATTCCCCAGCCCTGACCCAGGTGTGCTGCCTTGGGCACTTCCAAGCCCAGAGAGACCCTCCTGCCTCCCACCACACCTGAACCCTGCCATTTCCAGCTCCATTTTCCAGTACTTTCCACTCTGGAGACTTTTGCCAAGCCCATGGTATTTTATTACCTCACCTACAACCCACACCAGTTCAACAGCCAGCTCTGCCACTCATAAATCTCTCTCCTTGTCTACTCTGACCCCCCTGCAGCCCAGCAAAAGGATTTGCAGAACTGGCTGAAGAGAACAGTTTAATATTATTTAATAGGCTATTTAAAAGAGCCTGGAGTGACAGAACAAGTGGGAATGGCTTCAAACTGACAGAGAGGAGGTTTAGATGGGACACTGGGAAGAAATTCTTCCCTGTGAGAGTGCTGAGGCCCTGGCACAGGTTGCCCAGAGAAGCTGTGGCTGCCCCATCCCTGGAAGTGCCCAAGAGCCTTGGAACAACCTGGTCTAGTGGAAGGTGTCCCTGTCCATGGCAGAGGGTGGGACTGGATGATCTTTAAGGTCCCTTCCAACCCAAATCCTTCTGAGATCCTGTGATATTCCACTGCAGAGCCACAAGACCTCAGTGATCCTTTCCTTCCCCTTCCCATGTGCAGTCAGGAATTCTGTTTAGTCTACATTTTGCAAAATGCCATCTCTGGCACAGGGGAGGGAGAAAGAAGAGCAGATGATGTTTTTGTGGCTTAAATATCAACAGTAGATAAACGAAGCCATTCTTCTGATAAATTAGTCTCAGCTGAAAAACACGGGGTTGGGGGGGGGGAATCAGAAATGGGGCAGCTGCCACTGGTAAAAGCAATCAATCAAGAAAAACCAAAAAAGCCTGTGAGGTTAAATAATTTCAATGCCCCAAACCTCACCTGCTCCCCAAGTATATTTAACTGCATTACATAAACAGAATAAAGCAGGTGATTAATACGCCTTTGCTCAGGGATTAATATCTTGTCATTCCAGCGTCAGGGACACATCCCAACATCCTCAAACACTGGCACACAGAGGGAGGAAAGGCTAAAAATACCAAGCCAGGCACTCTGCTCAGAGTCCCACCGAGAGCATTTTATCTCTGCAATCAACACTTGTCCTCTGCAAATGCCAGCCCATTGATCTGTTTTGCCTACACTGAATTTCACATTCCATTTACACCGATTGTGTTCTAGCACCCGAGTTGTTATGGTGAGAGGGGAACGTTCCCTTCCCTTGCAAGCTGTAGCAGCAATGTTTCAGAGGTTATCATGCTGGTTTACCAGCTATTCTTTCACCTTGTTAAAGGATGGAGGCCTAAAGGAAGCACGGGCAAATTTATTGATGTTCAGGACCGGTAGTTTCCGGCAAACCTTTCTGAGAAGCTTGATCCCAGCATTCTGGTTTCCTGAAAAATGGGAAACAAGCTCAGAATAGATCCTAAAAATGGAAGAAGTTATAGAGAAGTTGCCTATCTTACATTTTGGGTTCATTATGGACAAATATGGCAGGACTCAGCAGCTGCAGAGGACATGAAGCCAACTGAACTGAGCTGGCCTTGAACCTCCAGTTCTCACTTCACTCAAACTTCAACCCCCCTGCGATGACAACAGACCCAGAAAAGTGAACCTGCTTCAAAAACTGAGCCCTAATCTGCACAGCCTCAGTCCAAACAAAACCAGTTCCACGGACAGAAAAGGGATTTCTGTCAGCCATGAGTAACAAAATCAGCCAAAAAGAAAGTGCCAGTCTGAGGCAGACGATCCCCCAGGAGCACAGCACTTCTCATGAACCAGCTCCCTGCTAACCAATGGACCAGACCAGGAAATTCACTGGATTGCACAATGGTCAATATTTGCTTTAAACCATAAAAAAAGCAAACATTACCTTTGGGAAACACCACCAGCAAGACAAAAATAAACATCTGTCACAGGCTTCCACCAGGAGAGGTTGTGGTACACCACAGAGCACTGGTTTGGGCTGGGGTTCACTTCATTCTCTTCACAGCAGCTTGGATGGTGCTCTGGTTTGGATTTGAGACCAAACCAGGGTTGGTAACACAGGGGTGTTTTAGCTGGTGCTGAACAGAGCTCACACAGCACCAAAGCCTTTCCTGTTCCTCACACTGCCCTGCCAGTGAGGGGCTGAGAGAGCACAGGAATTCGGGAGGGAACAGAGCCAGGACAGCTGACCCCAAGTGACCAAAGGGATAACCACCATGGCACGGTGCTCAGGAATAAAAAATGGGGAAGAAATAGGAAGGGGGGGATGTTTGGAGTCAGTCTTTGCCTTCCAAAGCAACCCTTGTACCTAATGAAATCCTGCTTTCTCAACTTGACCCCTGCAGCCCCTTCCCTATTCCAGGGGGGTGGAAGTGAGGAAGCAGCTCTGTGGGGCTCAGCTGCCCACCAGGGTCAACCCACCACACACAAAAAGGCAGAATACCTTTTGCCAGGTCAGGGACGTTCAAAATTCAGATTCCTAAGTCAAACCCCACAGAAGAACAAGTTCCCTCTACCAGCTTCTATCGAACACAACAACTCCAGGCTTCAAATTGCTGAGATCAGTGCTCATCTGCCCACTGGAGAATTAAAAGTGATTATAAGTGAAAGTTCACACTGGGCATCTAGTGGATGTCTCTTATTACATCCCACGAGATAATTGCTCATGAGCCCGATGAAATTTCCTTCTGGCTTTTGATGAACTGTGTTCTCTCCAGGAGGGAGAAAAAACAGCTCCAGCCATTTGCTTTAATTGGACCCGACAGTTTGCAGATTGTTGCCTCCAGCCCAGAAAAGCTCAGTAGCCGGGGCTGATGAGAATCCACTTTTTCCTCAAGAGCGGGTTTCAGAGTTAAATTTACATTGCATTACAGTACAAACAAACACACACCCCTCCCTGCCCACACACGCGACCAGTAGGTAATGTTGTTTAAGGAAAAAAAAAAACCAAACCAAACAACATTATTTGCTAAGTTTGAATCAAGGTCTTTTTCACTTTACATAGAAAAAAATGGGAGAATGGTCTTTTAACTTTCCCATGGAAGATCCCTGTGGCAGAAGGAAAACAAAAATCCAGCAGCATTGCATCCCATCTCCTGCCAAGAACCACCATCAATTTTCTGGCCCTTGGCATTAAGAGGTCAATACTCAACCACCTGCATCCCTTGCAGGTCTTTCTGTGCTCAGAACACTGACAAAAGCCATAATATATGAAAAAAGAGCTTAATAAAGTCAAATACAAGTCATCCAGGGCAGCTAGAACATCTCCATTACTTAAAGAACAAGCTTAACAGACCCTTCAGGAAGGGTTTCAGTGTATTTATCATGCCTTGTGGAAAAGGATGGACTAGGTGGCCTCAGCAAAATCCCTTCCAGAACTATTTTCAATCATCTAGAAATAGAGGATCAGACAGAAACATATTCCAACAGTGAGAAATCTGTCTTGGCAGCGGATTTCAACTGTGCTCTTACTTGACATTGCTCTAATGTATTTCTCAGAGGGAAGACCATCTGGCCCAGAGCTGATGGTGTTGAGCCCTGGTAAGGCTCAGGTCTGCAGCTCTCTCACACCAGCTATCAACTCCTATTTACCCTTAAAACCCAACTTAAATCACTTCAAAGTTCATGAACCTCCAATCTAATCCCACAATTGCCCTGTCTGTCCAGGAAGGTAGGAAGTGTCCCCACGGGTCGTGCAAAAATCAAAAGACTAACTTACTGCAGGAGTGGAAAAATCAAGAGGAATTAATCCTGAAGTCCTGCAAGAAGGGAGGTGGTTGAACAGTGGGGCTGAGAAAAGGCAGTGCTGGGGCTGCTCAGAGGGGTTTAGAGCCTGGTGCCCTCAGCAGTGGAGGTACAATGGGATTACAAATCCTCTGAGTTAGGAACAAACACAACATCCTCCAGCTCTTCCAGATGAAGAGTAGTTACCTCAGACTGGTACAGAGCGAGCTGAGCAGAAAACCTGCTGGACTCTTATGAGCCCCTGGAGCTCATCCTACTGACTTCAGATCCCCTGCAGGCTTTCAGAAGGGGCAACACTGCACTCCTGCCCGTTTCCAGCCTGGAACTTGCCCTTTCTGTGCTCTGAAAGCAGATCAAAAGGTTTAAGTCTAATCTACCCTGACATGCCTTTGGCCAGAGAGACGTTGGCTCCTTAGGAGCAGAAGGAATTGAGCAGTAGCTGTTGGTTCCCTCCCTGGGACTCAGCGAAGGTTGGAGGGTCAGCACATATACAATTCACTTACAAGTTTGTGCATTTTACAATTACAGATGCCATCTTTTTGCTCTGAGCATTTTAAAGAACACAGGAACACTCTGCAGAGGGGAAATGGAGCCACAGTTCTCCAAGGAACTGGTGGCAGAGCCAGGAACGAAGCTCACATATCCCAGCTCCAAGTTCTGTTCTCCACAGCCTGGCCCATACCAGTCACAGGGAAGAAGGAAGCACAAACCCATGATCCAGGATGCATCCCTGCATTCCTTGGGGTCACATCAGGGAATGTGGATGAGTAAGATCAAGCCGTTGACTGTCCTCACACACATGTAACTTCACTGGTTTTCCAGTCTAAGTGCTGGAAGACTATTTCTGTGTTCCTGGAAATTTCAACCACCACCACAACTCTCATCACAGAAAGAAAAGAAATATTTAAATCCTGTAAGTCTCTCAAGAAATGAGAAACTCCACTTTCTCTTTGTTTAAGAAGAGAAGAGTATCCAATGATCTCTCTCCCATCAGAGCTTTTAGTGAGAGTGTATTGAAAAGTGTGCTGGTCTCCCTCTGACCACATTGTATTACACCACTTTGGCCCCTCCAAAAATGACCTTGATAAGCCATGAATGTAGAGAATCCTTGAAAAACAACCAGAACTCAAATTGTCTGCTCCCAGGACTTTCCATTCTATTCCTGGATCCCCGGAAAACAGCAACTGAAAATGAAAGGGCATGATCAGTGCTGCTGTGAGAGGTACAGTGACATTCATCCCTGAGTCCTGCCAGAGCCCAGGAGCAGTTCTGCAGCAGAGATGATGAGCAAGGCAAACAGATTTGATGGGAACAGGCAGGGACAACACGACCTCAGAGAGCTGAATGAGGCTGGAGAAAGCCTTCAACTTCAGAGAGACCAGGACTGGGCTCTGTGAGCAACCAGGACTGCTGATAATACCACTGGTACACAAACACAAGGCACAAGACAAGCTTGTTCCAGAGACAACTGCTCTCTGAGCAGCCCATGGGAGTCTGTAGCCACCCACTTCTTCATCAAGGCAGCTTAGAAGGCCATGGACATCCTCCTTTCCACATAAAAATGGAAGGAGACAACTGCAACCACCACACTTGCAGCACTTCCACAGGTTTTCCAAGACATTTGTCCAAGTTTCAGTGGCAAGGGGCTGTGCATGGCCTCCCAGCTCTTCCAGACAATCCCAGCAGTGGATCAGTGGCCATTGCAGACCAAAGCAGGAAAATAACAGATTCTTTATTGACAAATTTGGCACAGGATTTTCACAGCCACAGAGCTTCAAACATGCACTCAAAATAAATGTCAAAACATATGATGCTATACAGCAATATCAGAATAAGCAGAGAATTGAGCCAAGCCAAATATCACACAAGTATGAAGATTCTCCTCGTGTCAGTGACTCAGAGAGCTGTGCTGTGCAAAGAGGAAGGGATTGCAAACACATTTACCTTTGTGAAGCCTAAAAAAGAGAAACTGTTAATGTGCTGCAGCCACACTTCGGTTCTAAAGGAATTTACATCCTTCCACCACAGAAACAGATGAGATCAGTACAGAAAACAGGCATAAGGTACTGAAAATACACCAGTGGTAGAGCTGGGACACCCCATCTACTGCCCTGTTAGTTGGAAAAGACCTTCTTGAAGGGAACCATCACCTGCCCAACAGAAGTTACCTGCTCCAGACTCAAACCTAGACAGCTACAACTCAGAGCAGAAAGCGAAGCTCAAAAGGGGGCAAGACCTTCTCTAGCTCTGCCAAAGCTACTGAAGCTTTCCCTTTCCAATTTCCATTATCAACATGTCAGACAGCATCATTCCACTCACAACAATGTGGGTAAATGTGGGTTATTTACAGTAACTGCATCCTTTGACAATTCACTCATCTACACTCTGAAACCATGAATGAAAAATTCAACAGGTAATCAAGTACAGAGGAAGGTCCTAGAAGGATGAACAACTGCATCATTCGTCATAGGAAGCAGTTTTAGGAGACCAAGGAGCTACCAAAGAGAGAAGAAATAAAAATGGTATCTCATTCAAGCCAAATAAACTCCTGCTATAGCAACAGAGGAGTGCAGAGGATGTAATAAGGCTCTTAGCCAAAAAGAGAGAAGGTTGAGCAGTAAAGCCAAGCTCAAGTGACCTCCATGAAGGTGAGCCAGAGCTCACTTGTTTCTCAGCGAGGCAGAAATTGGAATTTGTTACATTCAGAAAGTAATTCTGCAGCCGAGCGCCTGCAGGGAAATCAGAGCAAACACATTTAGTGCTTCCAGTGCAGCTGTACCAACTTCTCCGGGTTTAAGTCCGGCCCTTGCTTCCATGCCTCTTGTCAGATCGGGAAGACCGCAAATATCACGGAAACACGGGAGAGGGGAAGAAAAAGCCACATGTGCTTCAGTGCCGAGTTAGAGGCGGCACAGCCGCGGGGACACGAAACGCCCCCGAGGAACCCCCGCCCGCCTTTCAGGTCTCACCTTGGCGAGCGAGGACTTACCTGCAGTACCTGTTCGGGAGCAGGATGTGTGCTCACATCCCCCAGGGCAGCCAGGAGAAAGGAAAATGGAGCAGGAGCCAGCGGACTCGCCCCACCGGCGGCCCCAGCCCCGCCTAAAGGCGGCAAGGGCAGCCCCGGCCGCGCTCCGGGCGGGCAGCGCCGATCCCGGCTTAACCCGCGCGGGGAATCGGGGGGGAAACCACACACACCTACCTGAGAGCGCGGGGAGAGCGGAGAACCCCGAGAGCCCTTATCCAGCGGCTGCCCTGCCTTCCTTCCCTCCTTCATCCTCGGAGCAGCAGCAGCTGCTCCAGCGCGGCCCGGGCGGGGGGAGAGCGGCGGGGCTCAGGTGGCGGAGCAGCGGGAGCGCCCCGAGCGCGGGGCGGGCTGAGCCCCCCGGGACCCCCCGGCAGCGAGCTGGGCACCGGCACCCTCGGCAGCACCCGGGGGCACCCTCGGCAGCACCCAGGGGCTCCTCCCAAAGCCCCGCCGAAGCGCCGGGAAGCGGCCGGGCCGTGGCCCCGCGGAGCTGCTGCCGCAGCGGCGCCGCTCGACCCCGGGGCCGCCCCGCCCGCTCCGCCCGCCCGCCCTCCGGCGGCACGACGGGAGCCGTAGTTCCACCCCGACCAGCTCCGGGCACCGCCGACTACAACTCCCGGGAGCCCCCGGGGAGCCGCGGGCACCGCCCGGCACGGCGGAGGATGAGGGGGGATGGTGGGATGCAGGATGCTCCCGGGATGCAGGAGCGGCCCCGGGAGGGATGCGCGAACCGCGCTCTGTGCGTGTGTGTGTGTGTGAGAGAGAGAGAGAGCGAAACGAGGGTTTGCGGGTCTCTTTGGGGCGGTTTTAGGATGGTTTAGTGCGGTAGGTCGTGGGTTTGGTGAGCTCGAGGCGAAAGGGAACGGGTTTAGGTTGGATGTTAAAGGAGGGAATGGGGTATTAGGAAGGAAGTGGGATATTAGGAAAGGAAGGAAGGAATAGGACGTTAGGAAAATTGGGTGTTAGGAGAATTGGATATCGGGAAGGAATTCTTGGCTGTGAGGGTGGTGAGGCCCTGGCACGGGTTGCCCAGAGAAGCTGTGGCTGCCCCATCCCTAGAAATGTCCAAGGCCAGGTTGAAGCAGCCTGGGATAGTAGAAGGTGTCCCTGCCCATAGCAGGGGGTGGAAATGGATGATCTGTCCCTTCCAACCCAAAGTATTCCATAAGTGTGTGAACTCTAAGGGAGATTTGTGTCCTTGTTTGGCAGGTGGCCAGGAGGGCTTTGGAATCCCCTTCCCACTGCCTGCCCCCAGCCTTCTGCCTGGATGAGATTAAGTGCCACCACACAGGAATCTGAACACCTGGACTGTAGAATCATGGAATCATGGAATGGTTTGGGTTGGAAGGGACCTTAAAGATCATCCAGTTCCACCCCCTGCTATGGGCAGGGACACCTTCCACTAGCCCAGATTGCTCAGAGCTCCCTCTAGCCTGTCCTTGAACCCAAAAGCACAATTACTACTGTGTTTATATTGACTTTCAGAGGCAATTTCCAAGTTTGTGTCACGTCTCTGATGACGATACTGATGACAGTGTCCATGTAAACCTCTCCTATCTGGGGTAGGACACACACAGTCAACTAACTGTACCCCTGCTGAGGTCAGAGACACCTTGAAAACATGCTGGCTAAGTGAGATAAGACCTTGCCAGTGTAACACCCTGCAATCACAACAGGAATATGGCAGCAAGGTCATAAAGAAAAATCACATAAGCCATCCCATCCTGCCCATCAGGAACACGATCAGAGCCCTAAAACTCAGAGGAAGCAGAGACATCAGGTAGCAGCATTGCCTGGAGCTTATGGAGAGTGAAGAGGGCAAATTTCTGAGACAGTGCCTGTTACAGTTCTGTTACTGTAAGTTTGATGCCTACAGGGTACAAAGGACCTGTCCAAAAACAAGCTTGTCACTGCCATTTGATCAAGCCAAGCAGGAGGACTCGGTGTCCCTTGTCCTCTGGGTTGAGTAAAAGCGATGTTGGGCAGGCCAGTTAAACACACGTTGGGCTGACTGTGAACATGTGAAACGATGAATTGATCTGCCCTGGCCCTGACCACAACTGCATTTTATGCCACCCTTTGGCCAGGAGGTGAAGGCTGAGTGCTGGGAAGGATTTGGGAAGGTGGTAAGTGAATCTGAGCATGCACTAATGCTCCCTCCCTCAGCGTGCTTCTGTCCAGGAGGATTTTTGTTAGTGTAAATACAGCAATACATTGGAGACAGGTGAGTGCAGCCAACATCAGTTGTCTGACAAGATCCATTCACATCTGGACCACATGCTTTTGGGTTCACTCAATAAATACAGAGGTAACTTAGGCCTTCCTTCTGCTGGCCCTTGTTGTAAAGGTGAACTTGCACACCCAGGCTCTGAGTTGTGTCAGGTTGTTTCTTTTGGATTTTTTGGTCCAGCTAATCTCTCTTTAAAAAAAAAAAAAAAAAAATAATAGGGAAAAATATGTTAGACTCTTTGTGAAGGCACCTTCTCAGGCATCAGCAGCCCAAAATTAATAGGTTAAAATGCAGCAATGAAAACTCAGGTTGGGCGTAAGGGAAAACTCGGACATTGTGATGTTTTGCTGCAACGGGCTGTGGTTGCACAGCCCTGGATATGGGAGAGAAACCTCTGCTCTTACGTGGCCCTATCCTGGTTTTTCAAAGACATTACCAGGAATCTTTCTTTGCCCACTGGATGCCGCTGTTACACAGAAATAGCCACTCTATTTCTTAGGCTTCTCTTTCAGCACCTTCTACCGGCCACTGCAGGGTCAGCCAGGCCATACGGATTTAGCCCTGTTAACCTGCCTTTTTTTTTCCCCAAAGGAAGCCTCCTTGACATTTTGCAGCTTCCTGACACGGCACAGGGAGAACTTGGGCCGCCAAGGTTGGCCCTGTGTGATGGCAACACCAGCAGCAGGAACAGAGTGATGCTCTTGGAAGGTGAACTGTCCGTGGAAAAAAACCATGTTGTCCAAAATGTGTCTTTGGGTCATGTATAGAAGGACACTTTCCCCAAGAACTGCATCCTGCAGTGCTGTTTTGCATGCTTAATACAGGAATTTGTATGTGGAAAAACTGGTCCAGAGAATTCTCTCCTTGAAAGCAGAGCCTGGAAGCAGCAGCTTTCCCTGGATCCCGCACGGATGTCACACAGTTACACCTTGTGGCACTGCCTTCAGAGGCACTGACCTGGATAGAACAGCAGGGATGTGTGTGCTTCCACTTTTTAGCAAAAAATGAGTGGTATTTATAGCTCAGCTGAGTCTCAGAACAAAGGAGAGTGACCTACATCCAGTGCCCAGCTTTGGGAATTAATTTTGAGGAAATTCAGTTCAGACTGAATTCAGCAATTCAGACCTAAATTCAGATTTAGGTCTCTCCTCTGAAGCAAATGGAACCACAGCTTAATAGAATCCAAACCCAAGGGAAATTCCTCTTTATTCATTTCCAACAGTTTTTAGCTCTGTAAAACAACTGGAAAATGTACCAAGAAGAATAATTAAGAGCAGTTGTAGCAGGTGGGGATGACAGAGAACCTCCCTGTGTGAGATAATCACCTGTGCCAGCAGTTCTGCTGTTTGAAGTGGAGTCTCCTCTTCCCACCATGGCTGCTCCAGACAATATCTAAGACAGGATCCATCCAATGCTCAGCATCACTGAAAAACAGGAAAACTGGATCAATCTGTTTTCTCCAGACTTCTGGCCTTTGCTGAGTGTCCAAGTAATGCCAGGTGGAAGACTGGCTGAATTCTGGGGTGGCTGTGCCTAAAGCCCAGGGCTGAGTGCAGAAATCTAGTAAGGAAACTCCTAATAAGTTGCTAAATATCAAGTTCTCCCCCTGCCCTCTGCCCACTTCCACTGAAGCACATTTAGAGGCTTCAGAAAAAAACTATATATAAAAAAAAGTAATAGGCAAATTTCCATTCAATGACTTCATCTGCTTCTAACTCCATGGTTAAAGGATTTTAAAATCAGAAATGCCTTCTCAGCCTGCCCCTCTTTAATATGGTGTATTTATTGTGCTGGAGGAATACAGCATATGGAATTCTGCAAGGGAAGCCTGTCCGTGCTGCTATAATTAGCTGGCAATGGTGACAGCAGGCATCTTGGCTTCTTTATTATTTTAAAATTCTCAGCACTGTATTATGGGATGAATTTCTACCACCCCGGAATGCTAATGCTTGGGGAAGCCTGTGAGTGCAGTATCCTTCAAAATCCCAAAGTGATCCCAAGTGTGACTGCAGTGAAATCAGTGGGATTACACCAGAGCTGACCCTGGTCCCAGCCCCAGAGTAGACAAGGAAACTAATCCTCCTTTTTTCCCCTGCTCCTGCACTGTTTCAAACAACTTACTCACGTACCTGAGGTCAAGTTCTGTAATGAATGTTTGGCTTTGTTCCTCCCTGCACCAAGGGGAATTAGGTCCTTGTGCCTCCCTGGCTGCACCGTGCACACAACCTGATTTTATGAGTGGTGCTTGTGCTGTAAATGTTGCCAGGTCCTGTCTTAAAACGGAGTTAATTTTTAAAAGTGAACCCGCACCCCACAGCCCCGCCCTTCCAGTCCTCAGTGAACCCCGAGCCCCTTGCACGCCCAGGGTTGGAGATCTCTGCAAACAGCAGCTCCTGCAGCAGCTGAAAACCTGGACCATGAAATCCTGGCACTCTGGGAGGGTCTCAGAAGGGACATCCCATTTTTGCTGCAGGACTGTGTGGGAAGGAGACATTGTAATGCTGGTCATCCCCTCGTTCCCCTACCAGAGCCCAGTCCCCGCTCCTGACTGTCCCTGTGGTGCCCAGGGAAGGAGATTCTAAGGGTTCACCTCACTCTTTTCTATCCACACCCCAGATGGGAAATCTGGTGGGAGGAAACTGCAGCGGGGAAGGTGAGACACTGCAGTGTCCCTTTGTGCTGAACTGGAGGGTAGGGAGGACATGCCAATGGTAAATAAAAAAAGAGC
Organism: Corapipo altera; assembly: GCF_003945725.1. Taxonomy (NCBI): domain Eukaryota; kingdom Metazoa; phylum Chordata; class Aves; order Passeriformes; family Pipridae; genus Corapipo; species Corapipo altera. The sequence continues at coordinate 1,511,514 of NW_020884926.1, forward strand.
AGAGAAAGAGGGGAGTAACTGGCAGTGAAAAAGCTGGAATATCAGCAGAATTGTCCTGTGCCTCATTCCTCAGGGTGTTTGTCAGTGCACTGAAGGACTGAACCTAACAGGCAGAGCACTGACCATCAACTCATCATCTGGAGAAGAGGGGTTTGAATTACTTCGCCCTAAAGGGGCTTTTTTCCTGTCTAAATGATATGAAGAGGGCTGGGTGAGTCCCTTTGCACAAGGTTCATTATTTGGTGTTATGTAAGAAGCAGAGTTTGTGCTCCTTGAGGTTGACTTTGCAGGCAGTGCTGGCCAGGACGTGCATTTTTGTGCAGGAGCTGAGGGCCTGCAAGCCAAATTGGCTGCCTGTGCCTCCAGCCACAGGATCTGAGAGTCACAGGCACTTCTGCAGATTTTAGCTCCAAACACAGCCTCTGGTATGAGTGCAGGGGGGCAAATGAACAATGTGCTCAAACACTTCTGAGCTGGTCAGACATGCAGAGCTGGAAATACAGGCAGGTAACAACTTCTATTCAGAGGCCTCTCTGTAATTAGCTTGTTGTCAACTTGATTGTTGGCCACAGAGAGAATTTCTGACAGGTTGCTATAGAACAGGAGCTGATTTCCATTTTTATAGCTCCATGTTGTTCTCTCTGTTGAAGTCTTACTATTAAACATATCCCTTCCCTGCCATGGAGGTGGAGGTACATGGAAGGAGGCTCCTGAAGGAGGCTCCTGAAGACCTTAGGAGGATTCCCAGATAGTCTGAGTGGTAGATGAGATCCTCTTGTTCTGCAAAACAGATGTTTGCAGACCTCAGACTCAACATCTCTGTGGTAAATACATTTAGACTGTATTTCCCTTATCTGTGTGCAGAAAAAATGCTGAATGAAATCTGCAGAACCAAGTACATGATTCAGTAAAGTCTACTCTATTTAAAATCAGCAATGATTAAGCAGTATATAAAATCTCACCATAAATCTGTCGATGGCTAGAGTTAACACACACAGTGACAAAGCAGAGATGACTTCAGCTTTTGGCTTATGGGGGTGTTAAAAACCAGCCTGCAATCCCCCTGGCTGACACCTCACAAGCAGGGATGGCAGCTGAAGCTGCTCATAAATGATCTTTCCAGCTCGATGTATCACGCATTTATCTGAATAGCACAAAACCAAACCCGAAGTGAAACAAAGCAGCCCTGTGTCCAACTGAGGAGGTTGGCTCATTCCAAGGGAACGCTTGTGCAGGCATGAAGCTTCCCCCAGAAAAACACTGGAGTGAGATCATGAGGAATTCACATCTCTGTGTCACCCCAGGATGCCACATGGCAGAGCAGAAAATCCTGGAGGAGGAAGCAGAACATGCAGATCCGCTGCTGAGTGTTCTGTGTCAGCTTCATGCTGAGGGTTTCTCCTCCCACTATCACCTCTTTCTCTGAGAAGTGTTCTCCCTGCTCAGCCTTGGCTGAGCCAACCACTCACGTGGGAATACAATTAAAAGGTTCTCTGCTTTTCCCAGCAATTCTTCCGCAAGAATACAGTGACAAATCACCCACATCACCCACAGCAAGGAAAAAATGTCTGTACTTCCAGGCACAGGTGAGAGAAACTGTTGGATGATCCAGAATCCTGTGGCTGATGCAGACTTCCTGGAATATATATTGCAAGATAAATGCAGGGAGTAATGTTTTGTGGTGTGTAGAGTAATGTCTTGCTGGGTTAGTTTATGAAAAGGTAGAAATAAAGCCCAGCAACACAAAGGTGCTGGAAAGACTTGCAGAATGATGTCTTGGTCATACTCATGTCTGGAGTCCTTCCCCAGCCCGTGTTACGGAAGGTGAGTTGAACACAGGGAGTTTGAGCAGATATTATTCATTGAATAGTAACACTGGATTTCACAAAACTCAGTGGTCATGAAGGAAGAAAAACTTCACTGTGAGTGAGTGCCAGTGTTCTCTCTGTGGCACAATTTCTCTCCAGGCAGAACAGAGCCCATGAGGAAGAGAAGGAAAGTGGAGATAAATTCCTTCACTCTTGGATATGAGGAAGGCTCATATCTGTGGGTGAGCCCAGCAGGCTGTGATTAGCCCTGCCAAGCTCTTCTCCCGTGGGCAGGGCTTCACCCACTGCCTCACTGGCTCCCCTCCAGTGCAACCACCTTTTTCCACTAATGCTTCTCTGGAATGGACAGTTGAGGCTTTATCCGTGTTAACCACGTGCAAAGACTTCTCCTGGCACCTCTGCCTTTAACCTGACATGAAGACAAAAGGATCCAGTGGAAGAAGAGGAACCCCTGCCACCCTGGACTTGGCTGCCTGACGGTTCAGGGTTGAGCAGAGCGTGGGGTCAGAATCCTCCAGGGCCCTTCAGTTCAACAAGGCAAAACCCCCCCTTGCTAGTTTGCTATTGTTTTCTGGCACAGTGCATTTTTATTACCTTTGGAAGCTGGAATGTTCCCTGGCTCTAATAAAAATGTCTGTTCCTTGGAAAGGCAGTAAAGGCTTTGCACATATTTAAAGGGCATTGGCTTCCCTTTAAACGGCTCCGTGAGTGACACTGAAAGCAAACAGGCAGTGGAGTCACAGGGCTGTTGCTGTGCTGTGGTGCCTTTTCCATGCAGAATATGTTCTTTGCTCCTTCTTGTTTGGTTTTGTCCCTTTGAATCCAATTCTCATTGCTTTGGATTAAAACTAACCCAAACCACAGACCGGTTCAGGACTCAAGGCAAAATATCCTCCGCAGGGAGATTTCCAGTCCAAAGTGTGAAAGATGAGGTGGAATTAACAGGGAAAGATGCTTTCTTTTTCCAAAGGAATTAAGGTGCAATAGCTCATATGGTGGAGGTTTTCTGCACTGTAAGTTCTTGGAATAAAGATTGGTTTTTGAAAGAATAATGAGTTTCTCTCGTGATACTTTGACTTTGGGAGCTGATGTTTCAAGGCAAGTACCAAGTAACACGCCAAAAATCCAGACCTCTTCTGATAATTGTGGATGTAACATAATTCCTCTTGCACTCCAGTTTCTAATACTCTTCTAGATGATGAGTTTGACCCTAGAACCTCGTCAAAAAGACAAGGTTTATGCTTATTTTGCTCCCTTGTTCCCATTCTCCTGTGTCATGGCCATGCCCACAGTTTGCTCAGTGCTTGTCCCCGAGGTCTGCCAGGGCTGTGAGAGCACCAAGGGTTCTCAAGATCCCTTATCTCCACTTTTAGGCACAGCACTGAGATGACTCAAAGCACATCCTTAGGCCCTGGGGAAGAGAATGGAGAGCTGAGCCAACAGGGAGAGAGTGAGACGAAAAATAATTCCAACAAAATATCCCGAAAAATGGTCCCATCGGCTTCCTGGGGCAGCTCTAATGAATCCTAATTAGAAACTGTCTCTCCTCATTATGGGAAGGAAGAAATTGTTCAGCTTTCCCACCTCTCAACCTTGGAGACACAGGGATGAGGAATGTCCCTAGGAATGGTTTAATTTAGAGCGTTTTCGCTCCTGTAAGAAATTCTTTGGGAATTTCTGTGTGGGGAAAGGGCAGGCACCTCCAGGAGTGCTGGCAGGTTCTTCTAGTGCTCTAAATTCATGCACATACAGATGCCCACTTGAGAACACTTTATCTTTCAAACATTTGTGCCTGCCATTTCTCATTCTCTGGACTCCTGCCTCAAACTCCTCTCCTGCTCAGCCTATTCCCTCCCACATTTATGCACTGGATTCCCACAGTGGATCTCCCTAGAATGCACATCCAAGCCCCATCAGGTCTGTAGGGTGACAGTGTCCTGCTCGGCCTGTTTCCAAGGGTTGTGGATATTGCCAATTTGATCAGCAGGTTTACAAAACACTGCTGTGAAACTGCAACCCCGAAACAATCCAGCCTCCCCTCTGCCTCCTGCTAGCACATTCCTTACATCCATCTTTTCCAGACACATGGTTTCTTGACAGCATTTACATAACCTGGCTGAAAACACTCCCCCAGCCGATTAAATGCCTGCTATGAAATCCAAAGCTCCCATTAAAAGGATGGAGCTCTCCAGGACTGCAATACTTGCACAGATGGTTAATACTCATGGTTTGTTCTACGAGGGGAAAGAGTGGCATTTTTCTTTACAAGCACGTACAGTCAGAGCTTTCCCATGGGAATTGCTTGTTCTGCTCAGATTATTATTTTAAAGCTGTCATCAGATGTGATCACCCACTGGATTAGAGGGAGCAAAAGGAGATGATCAGATAATCTCCCGAGGCACAAAGCATTTTGAGTTGGATTTGAAGGGAGCTCTCTCACCTATGGCCCATTTGTTTAGCTCAGGGTTCTCCCTCCTCTGTATCTTCCTAAAAAATGCTCGTGCCTGGTGGCAGTAGACCTGTGGAGATGTGGGATGTTGTAGCAATTTGCACAAAGAAGAATCCTCTGAATCACACAAATACTGGCAAAGCATGAGCAAGAAGCAAAGCCTTTGGCTTTAACCACGGCTGTACAATTCATCTGGCCCTAGAGCTGGTGCAGAAAGACAGAATTAAATCTATAACTGCCTTTATTGCAGTGTAGAAAAGTGCTTGATCCCAGAAATTCTGTCAATCAAATCTTTCTCAGATAAACATTCTCTAATTCAGGATTTTAACCTTTTCCAGACTCCTCTCTGTCAAAGCCTCAGAAATTCCCAGTGTTTTTCAGGCAGGAACCAACACATCAGGAACTAATTAATGAGAGCAGGAAAAAAAAAAAAAAAAGAAGAAGAAGAATGTGCTGAATAGAGGCAAAACTGAGACTCAAAGCCCTCAGCCCATGGGCTGCCTGCTCAGTCCTCAGGATGCAGACAAAAGACATTCCAGCTCCTGACAAACAGCCTGAAGAGATGCTGGAGCATCCAACAACCCCCCCAGGACTTTTGTGTAAAGACACAGTGGGACAGGAAGACTGGCAGATACAGGGTAGGTGGAGTGTCTGGAACTGAGAGATGTGAATCAGGTTATCCCTGGTCCTACATGCAGGTGATCCACGGGGGACAAAATCCCCATGGAACATCCCATCAGTGCTATTCTGAAAGAAAGGGCTAAGCAGTAACCCTGAAATAATCAGTCAATTCATTAAGGAAAGTCTGCAATGTTTTCTGGGAGCTGTACCCAGAGCCAGGACCACCAGCCAGATCATCCCATCTCCAGCAGGCTGAGTCTCACCCGGGGTCTGGTAGACACCTCAAATCCACTTCAAAGACGTCAGGGGAAAAACCCTCACCATAAAAAAGTTACTCTGGATAAATCATAACCTTACAGGAACTGCTGTGCCTCAGGTTTCCCATCGACACATTAGGGTGCCAGAAATGCCACTCAGCTGATTCCCTGCAGTGCTGTAAAGCTCATTTGATTGCCATTTATAAAACTACACGTGATTCTTAGAGGGGAATTGCTGATGAAGAATTGTTATGATTGTTGCTTATTCCCCAGATGCCCGAAATATGGAACTTGGCAGGATTCCGGGGGAGAAATCCTTGTGAGCTGAGAGGTGAGCCAACCTAACAGACTGTTGGTGCAGGCAGGAGTCATTATAAACACGGAGGTCTTAACCAGACCTGAGCTCAGAGCATGGGCAAGGCTTTGGTTGTGCCATGAAGTGCAGAATCATGGAATGGTTTGGATTGGAAGGGACCTTCTAGTCACCTTGTGCATCACACACCTTGATAAAGTAGGTTTTGGGTTCTCCCAGGAGAGAACAGCCCACTTTAAAGGCAGGTGCTTGGGAGAGGCTCAGCTGCCAGGAACATGAAGATTCCTCCCAGACAGAAGGTGCCAGCACAAAAACCCTATCCATGGAGTGCCAACAGTGGCCCAACAACTGCACATGAGGCTTTCTTTCCTGGGTGAAACCTCCCAATTCCAGCGCAGTGCTCCTGCAAGCAAACAACTGCCCTTCCACCCATAAAAGAAAGCTCTGACCCTCCATCTCTCAAGTGCAGTTGGTGAGCCACTCTTGGCACTCCCTGGGCAGCTTGAGCTTCCTGTGCTGGCACCTTTTGTCTCGGAGGAATCTCCTGCAGTTGTTCACTTGCAGGAGCCCTGAGCTTAAATTGGCATTCTGCTCCCCAAAATTCAATGCTGACCTTGGAATACCCCATCCCTGGAGGTGTCCAAGGCCGGGCTGGTTGGGGCTTGGAGCAACCTGGGATAGTTGAAGGTGTCCCAAGGGGTAGAACAGGGTGAGTTCTAAGGTCCCTTCCGACTCAAAGCATTCTGTGACTGTAAGAAAAAGCCACTCACCCCCTTCTCCTCATGCTGTTCTCATGCCTTTATCAGCTCGTATTTTAGCGAGAAGAAACCGCAGCTCTTAAAACCCTGCGGGTCTTAAAGTACTCACGTGAGGATGCCCTCCCGTGTCCCTCACCCACCTCCCGTTCCCAACAGGTACCAGCAGTGGGTGTGGCCGCTCCTTTGGATCAGGGAGGGGAATACACGCCCGTGGGAGAGGTCGGGGGCTCAAGGCTGGGCTGGGGGCGGCGATGCCGCTTCCTCCGCGCAGGAAGGCGAGTGGGACCCCCCTGCACCACCAGGGCAGGGGCTGCGGGTCCCCCATGGGTGTCCCTGGGTGTCCCCAGGGCCTCGGGGCGCTGCGGTCCTCCCCGGTCCCCCCCCGGCCCCTCCCGCCTCGGAGGGCGGACTCGCCGCCGCCGCAGCCCGGATGCCACCGCCGCCGCTTTCCTGGCCCTGCTCCCGGCTCTCGGTGCCGCCGCTTCCTCCCGGGAGCCGCGGGGAGGGGGCCCAAGGGCTTCTCCTCCCGCCGGGTTATTTTTTCCGGCCGCTGCTCCAGCGGGGGAGGTGGGAAGAACCAAAGGCGGCGGTACCCCCTTCCCGCCCCCCCGGCCGCTGCAGCACATGGGAAGCAAAAGTTTTCCTCCTCCTCCCGCCGCTCCTCCTGCCTCTTCTGCTCCTGCTCTCTCCCCTCCGCCGGCTGCCCTCGCCCCGCAGCCCCCCCGGGTCGCCCCCCGGTCCCCGCATCCCGAGGATGCTCCCGCGGCCGCTCCGCTCGGACCCCGGCCGGGAGCTGCGCCGCTCCGAGATGGACAGCCGGGAATAGAGCGCGGCTGGAGCCTCTCCCGCTGCTCGAATCGCGTCTTCCAGAGGGATCTGCGAATTTGCGGAGGAAAGGGGCTGTTGGGCAAATTTAATCAGATGGTTTAGCAGCGCCGGCGAGGCAGCGCCGCATCGCTGTGCTCCGGCCCCACCATGGGCACCGGCATGTGCTCCAGGAGGCAGAAGGGGCTCCTGCAGACCGCCTTCTGCCTGGTCACCGTGGCGTGCCTGGGCTCCGGAGTTTTCCTCTACAACCACTTGCAGCAGAAGGTGCGGAACGCAGAAGCCCTGGCCCAGAAATACAAACAGCAGCAGGAAGCGCTGTCAGCGCAGCTCCAAGGTGAGTGACCTGCCCTGTGTGTGTCTGTGTGTGCACACTCTGCCTGAACTTCCCTCGCTCCCCTCGTTACCTGCCGCTGGCTTTGCTGCCCAGCCACAAGCGAGGTGCCTTGGGCATGTTCAGCCTTTGGCTTTGGAGAGCTCTGAGATGTTGTGCCCGTTTCCTTCCCCCCGTGGCTGTCTGGAATTGGAACAGCCGTGAGTCCGAATCGCTGCTCGCAGCGAGGGGAGCGGAGCGTGTCGGATGGGCGAGTTCAGCTGCGTCACGCCTATTCCATTTCTTCTCCCTTTGGCTGTAAAAATTAAACCTCTGTGAAGCAGCACCAGCGCAGACAGGGCTCGGAGGGGCTGGCTGGGCAGGCTCCGAGATGTGGCTCCACTCTCTACCCTGTGTCTGTCCGGGAAGTGAAGGGAGAGGGAAGGGATGCTTCAGTAAAGTTTGTTGTCACACTGTGCTGCCCATTGCAGGGAAACAAGCCCACCTTCCTCTCAAGAGGCTGATCCGTGACTAGAAAGGTCTTGCTGGCATGCTTGGGGCTGATGGATGCCGCGGCACACAGCTCCCTATAGAGGGGGGAGAAGGAGGAGGAGGAGTAAGAATTGGCTTTTCTGAGCCCGCTGACCAGCACTGGGCTCCTCTGGCAGGAGCTGCCGGGGACCGGAAGGCGAACACAGTGTGTGTATTCCTCCTCCCCCTTTCTCCCCTCAGTTGTCCTCCTTCCATAAATGCCTAACTGTGGGAAAATGGCACTTTAGCCCACGGGGAGGTGTCGGCAGGGAAGGCTGAGGACACACGTTACTCCATCCCTGAACTCTTACCTCCTTTGTCTAGTCTGTCATCCCAGCCTTAGTGCATCTGCCAGAGCGACGTTTCCAGCAGCTGTCACTAGATTTGGAGTCTCCAGAGGGATTTGCTGAGCTGCCTGTGGAGAGGTTTGGTGGGAATCCACCCTGGGGAGCCAGCAGTTGGGTGTGCAGTGCTGGAGGACGGGTCGGGTCTGGGTGCCCACAGAATGAATTTTATGTGGACAAAATATTGTTTGCTGTGGTTCCACTCAAGGTCAGGAGATGCACTTAACCCTTTTTTTTTTTCTCTAACAAGTCGGTTTAGATCGCAGTGTTTATGTTAGAGCTCTTCCTCAGGCTTAAATCAAATACAGAGTATCCATCGTGACCTCTGTGGACCCATCCAGCGATACTGTTTCCAGAGCCTGTAGTGCTGAGGAATTCCGCACATCTGTGACTCGATATTTATGTCTTTTAGGGTTAAATCTCCTCTGGTGGTTCTGTGTGCAGTGTTGCAATGCAAATGTGACATCCTCCAAGGGCTGCTGGAGCCCAGGGCTGTGTATTTCTGTTTGTAAACAGCCAGAGCAGAGTGTGGTGTGTTCCTCTCCAGGAAACACGCTTTAGAAAACCAATCAGTCTTGGAAAGGGATCTGATGTGTGTTTTGTTTCACTGCTATTATAGCTTGTTTCCATTCCTTCTATCAGGCAGTCAAACACTTCACGTGTTGCTCAGTCCCAGCCACGATTTCCACCTGCATCCTGGGTTTGGGAGCTGCAAAGATCAGCAGGGTAGAAGTTAACCCACATTCCTTTCTGTTGTGTCAGCATCTCATGCTCCTCTTGGAGAGAGGGGCTGGTTCTTCAGAGAATAAGATGACAGTGGTAGCCTCAGGGAACCCCAGTTTTGGCAACAACAGGCTCAAGTCAACAGCTGAGCCAGGCTTATATTTTTTCCACCCAAATATGCCTGAATGGCAGAGCTGTAGCCTGTTGCTGGGGTTTCTGTCCCCCCTCCTATTCCTAAATACAGTTGTTGCCATGGCTACCCTTTTTTATTTTGAGAAGACACTTGCTCGTCCAACAAATTTAACAAAGGCAAGGCTTCTTTTTGGATTTGGCTGGTGGGAGAATCCTGATGGCTGGCAGAGAGGAGCCAGTTCGTGGAAGGTTTGCAGTGCAGGGCTGTCTGGCTCATCTGGCCATGGCTCTGGTGTCTGTGCTCTCCCTGTAGCTCTGTGGTGCTGGGCACAGCAGAGCTGGGGCTCTGGGCTCCCTCCCTGCCCTGGGCTCATTTGTTGCATGACTTTACAATTCCTGTGCCTTGGTTTTAATTCCTGTGTCTTCTGCACCTCATTCTGTCTTTTCAGCAAGGCACTGCCAGGAACTTCATTGTTTCAGCACCTCAAATCCTGCGTTCTGGCTCATTTGGCAGCAGGTGACTGTTCCTTAGTACCGAGCTCTGGCTGAATCCCAGGATTTAGATCCTCACCACCCTCCATTCTCCCTTACAATAGCAAATTGTTAAAGACTTCCTGGCTCCCTGGCCTGCAAAGCTGTAAAGTGCCAGGTTGGTTGGATGAGTTGCTATGTTCCAGCACGAAGATAAGTATATAATAGAGAATCACAGAATTATAGAATATCCTGAGTTGGAAAGGACCCACAGGGATCATCAAAGTCCAGCTCCTGGCCCTGAGAGCAGAGACACCACTGTGTGCAGTGCTCTCTGCAGAGCTGGACCCCCCTGCTCTGGGCTCTGGACACCTGGAGGAATGGCAGGAGAGATTACAACTTTCTTTTCCAGTCACTGGGGGTCACTTCAGTTTATTTGACTTATGGAAAAAAAAAAAAAAGAAAAAAGGGTCAGGAGAGCCAGATTTTGTGTTCTAAAATTCTGAACAAACAGACCATGATGTGGAGCTGTTACTGAAGCCTCCTCTGCTCCGGGATGGAGCATTAGGATCTGTGGCTGTTTGCACGAGCCCATTGCTACAGATGCTTTTCATTGCTGGTATGAGGTTCCCATCACATCAAAGACTTGCCCTCAGGAGGCTCTGCTACATAGGACTGCAAGGAAGTGAGATGCTTCTGGCAGAAACATGAGTGCCCAGAGCTCCCAGATCCTTGGGGAAGTGGCTGATGTTCTCAAGGTGACAATTTCCTTGAACAAGTCGTGAAGGAGCATCCAGGGTGTGCTCAGCTGGGGAAGCCCTCAGGGTGACATCTGAGTAGTCTGTTGGGAAAAGTGTTTCTAAAAATAAAGCTGTCATGAAGGAGACACTTGGACAGCTGCAGTGATGGCTTTAGCAGCGGTGCTCTGCAAGGGAAACCTCCCTCCAGATGGAAACCATGTATTTCTGCTGTAATGGTTTGAAGAATGTGGGAGTCTCCTCGCTCCAGAGGAAAATCTTAAGGCAGTGGCCCAGTCCAAGGGAAGCACCTTCACCATTGGGGTCTGCCTGTGTTGTCTGAGGACGGTAACAAAGAGAAGGAAGGAGATAAAGTGGCTGGTGACAGTGGGAATTCCAGACCTAGGGCACTGGTCCTTCCTGCTCCCTGTGGGAGCACGAAGTGATAGAGGATTTAGGTGACCTTTCCTGCTCCATTATGGCCCAAGTGGAGCTGGCAGGCTCTATAGATCCACTGGGAGTGAGAGCACGAGTCTCTTGGGACTCTTGCCTTGACAAGATTTCACCAAGGAATGGATTAGCACTTCTTTTATGCATAAAAACATCACTCCCCTTAGTTCATTTTCCTGGAGATCATGTGTTATGGCATGACTTGCCCCCAAAGGTCTTGGCTCTGGAGGGATCTTGGCTCTGGGAGCAGGTTTCTTTTATCACCTCTCCCCTCTGACTTGCTGCCCAGTGCTGTTCTGGCCCGGTGTCCATCTGTGCCAGGGGGATGAGGAGCCTGTTCCAGCTCAGGGAGAGCTCTTGGTTTGTATTCAGCCATCAGAGTGCATTAAAATCACCATCCATCAGGAAGCTTACGCGGTGCTTTGGTTTGTCACGTGGCTGCTGCACGAAGCAGCCTCATCCCTGTCCCTCTTCTGCTCCTGTGCACAGTGCAGGGGCTGTTTTGGGTGGGATGGGACAGGGAGCTGCCTGGCTCTCTTTTCCTCACTGGCATGAGGGCCAGTCAGTGGAATGGGAGAAAATGTCTCTCCTGCATGCAGCTCGTGACCTGGAAGGCTCTGGCTGCCTTAACCCTGGCTGGGCACTTGGTCCACAAAGACATAGTTTAGCCCTTGGCCACTAAAGTAGCTTTTGGGCATCACAACTTGGGCTCCAAAGTGAAACCTGAGAGCAAATACTCACAGGGCCAGGCCAGTGTGTTGTATCTGTTGTATCGTGAATATCCATGGTTTCCAGCCCAACTGTGCCCTCCCTGCTCCAGACAGGAGAGGAAATATGTGGGAGGAAAAAAAAGCATGTGTGAAGGACTGTGAGGTTTCTCACACTGTTGCCTCTCTCTGCTCCCCAGTGGTGTACGAGCACAGGTCCCGGCTGGAACGGTCCCTGCAGAAGGAGCGAGGGGAGCACAAGAAGACAAAGGAAGGTGAGTCCCTTGCAGGGGTGTCCCAGTAGTGGCCAGACAAGCCCCCAGCTGTCCTGGGGGAGAGGTGTGTGCTGTGCCCAAAGCCTTCCCTGCCTCAGGGCCGTGTGTGGCTGTCCCTGAGTGCCCCCAGGTGAGCTCAGCCCGGGTTTGTACCCGGGGAACAGTGAACTCACGTGTTTATTGTCCGTGGGCAGAAGGTGCTGGGAGGGAGGTTCTGTTCTCTCACACTCCCACTCATATCCTCAGTGCAATCTGTGAGTAACAGTGCCCAGGATGTGCTGTTTGAGCACTTTAAGTGGTGGCTAAACCTGGCACTGGACCATGCTTTTTTTCTTGGAAATATGTCAACTTTCCTCTAAAAGTGATTTGAAGATGCTGAGCTCTACAAGTGCTTAATGATATCAGCATCACTGCCCTCCATAACACATGGACAATGCAGACTGTCAGATCCTTTAGAGCTGATGTACATAAGTAGATATAAACGTGCAAGATATTTTAAGACCACGAAATCCAACACGAAACAGAAAGCCAACAGTTTAGCTGTTCAGTGGAGTGCTGTGCTTGGATGTCAGGCCCCTCTGCACCTGATTGTTGCTGGCAACTTAATAACTTGGCTTTTATGTTGAAAACTGGTGTGTGGAGTGCTCCTCACTCCAATGTGCTCTGGGTTTCTGGAAGTGCTGCCACTCAGCATCCAGGCTTGGCTGCATCACTGAGGGAGAAGCTGCATTTCTGCCACCTCTGATCTATTTGGTGGGGACTGACTGAGCAAATATATCCTAATATGTGTTATCTAGTCATGGGACCTGCCCATTTTAAGAAGGTGGTGCAGATGAGATCAGCAGATTCACTCCTTTTGGTCTCACAGAAGATTTGGTTTCTCTTTTCCAAAGTCTTTTCACTTCAGAGCACCCCAAATCCTCCTGCAGCCTCAGAGACATCAAACTGTAGCCGTTTATGTGCTGAAGTGGGAAATCACTGAGGCACTTGAATATAGAATGGGAAAGCAAAGACATTTGGGCCAGTCTAGCTGGGTGGACAGCTCTCATGGAAAACACTCCCATCTTTCCAGGGGCATTGAGTGGTCTCCTGGCAGCATCTGCATTCCAGCTTATTGACTTGCAGCCTTTTGCTCAGCAAGGGGCTGATTTTCCCCTTCCCTCCCCCCCCCAAAATACAAACCAGATCCTCGTTAAATTCCAGCTCGTTAAATCGCCTTCTCTTCTTCCACTTCCAGATTTTTTAGTGTACAAGTTAGAAGCTCAGGAAGCTCTCAACAAGGAGAAGGTAGGTGAGGTTCATTCCTCAGGGTGTCTGTGTGATGTTGGTAAATATTTCCTCAGGGCTGGGGGGCCAGGGCTGCTGCCTGGGAGGCACGAAGGTGGGTGTGTGTGTGCACGGTGCAGGGTGAACTTTGGCTGACTCCACTGGGCAAGGCTGCTGGTGGGCGAGGATTTACTTCATCTGAGGGAAAGGCTGCACAATTCTCAACCTGCTCTCCCCATTCTCCCGTGTGTGACAGCCCAGGAGACGATTCCCAGCTCCAGCTGGGGCAGGGAGCCCTGTGCTGCAGCCTGAAGGGAGAATTGCTGCTCCACGGCACAGAAGAGCCCTGGAGAAACTGAATTCAAGACACACCACGGGGAACAGGGAGAAGAAAGACCATGTGGTGTGGGGAAAAGCATATCCATTGTCTTCTGTCTCCGGGGATTGTCAAATGATTTTCACTTGCCTGTGGACTTCTCATTCAGCAGGGAAAAGGACTCTTCAGTGAGGGCTGGGAAGAAATGCATCCCTGGGATACAGTCTGTCACATTCACTTAGGTTATAAGGCTGGGTTTGTTCCTTTCCCAGAGCATCTGCTGATGAGATGCTGGGGAAGGGGAATCGCTTTTAGCCCCTTCATCTGTGGGTCAATGTCAGCCTGTTACAGAAAAACTCAGCCATGAATATCTGATTTTTTTTAATCTGTGCTCATTTGCTGGTGATATTTCATTCCATATTGAGTATTTATCATATAAATTGAACTGGGGGTTAGTTTGCACTTCCATGGTGCTGCTTCGTGGATCAGCCACATTGCTTTAGGGTCCCCAAACGTGTAACCCTGCATGTCCTGGGACAAGCTGCAGCCCCCTCAGGTGCCACTGCTGCCCTGGGGACAAAGCCTTTGGGCACAGGGGGTGGTGACTTTCACCCCTGCTGTGAGGAGATGTTGGTGCTGTGGTGAAAAATGGAACCTTGGGGGCACAAGGGAAAAACCTGATCCTTAGCAAGGCATGAGCAGAGCTGCTGAACTGGTCCAGACCCCTCTGTGGGCACACATAAAATGCTCTCCACTGCTGATTTGTGCCAGCTGAGCTTAGTCTGGCTGCTGTACCCTAGTTACAGAGCTTGCTTTAGGCTCCCTCAATTGCCTAGTGATCCATTTTTTGTTAAATGGTGCAATTTTGGTGTGTAGGCGACAGGCTCAGCTCTGCTGCTCTCTGCCTCCCCCTCAGCTGCTGCCAGCAGAGCTCAGCCTTCAGGGAGGGGGGTTCACTGTGCACAGCTCCTTCAGTGCTGGGCCTGGCCTAGATACAGAGCTGAGGGCTGGGAAAAACTGCTCTGAATGGGAATTAAGAGTGCAGTTAATGAGCTGGTGTGAAAAGGTTCTTTTCCAGCCCCGCACGTTCTGCTGGTCCCCGTCCCCACCTGTGTGTGTGAAGCGGCTGAGCAGGTGCTCTGGTGGGTTTTCCTCCCTGCCTTGGGTTTTTCTGGAATCTAATGGCACTGTTGAATCTCTTTTTTCTTTTTTTTTTTTCCTTTTTTTCCCCAGCAAGACTCCATGAACAGATACGGGGCCCTCAGCTCCCAGCACAAGATCCTGAAGGTAAGGGAGGAGGCTGGGTCATGGACTGACCATCTGCTGCACATTAAAGGATGCTCCTGGGAAGGAGAGTCCTAGCAGGGACCCAGGGCTTCCTGCAGTCAGTGCCAGCAGGGAGGGAGGAGACCACTCCGTGTTGATCTACATTCCTTCCTGACTGTTCAGGTCCAAGGGAGTTTCCTATTTATTCTGTATCAGGTTACAGCTTTCACCTACACTTCCATTCAATGGCAGCCTTTGTGCACTTTATCACACAGGATTCTGCTGGTCAGCCTGCTCCTTTCTGGGTCCCTTAGTGCGAAAATGGGTCTATTCATTGTAGCTGGCCCTTTGGGCTAATACAACATATTCCAGCCCATGTGAGAAGCTCAGAGCAGGGCAGCTTATAGCATTTTATAGCTTATCACGTGCTATACCTGGAGCATATCTTGATGTTAAATTTTCCTGTTGTTAGAGCAACACAACCGGGGCTGGCAATGGTGGTTTCTAAGGTTTTTAGTTGGAGCTTTGGCAGTGAAATGGTAATTTAATTCTGGGCTGCAGAAGGAGGGCTGGGTTCCAGCAGCCCTTAGCACCGCTGGGTTGTATTTCCTGAGCAGAGCTGGACCTCCAGCTGCCTGGCTTTTGGATTCAAACTTCGGGAAAAGGGAAGTACAGTTCTGTCTCTTGGGTATTATCCAGCACTGTGGACTCTGGGAACGCTTTGCAATAGCAACATTCCTCTTCATAGCAACTGCTAAGGCTGAGCAAAATGCTCTGGTTTGCTGCTCTCGAGGGGACAGGGAGAGCATTTCGTCCTGGCTCCCTTTCTCTTGCTTCCTTTTATTGGAGGGGTGGGGAAAAAAAAAAACACACCTATTTTTTTTTTTTAAATTACATTTACAGCTGCTGAAAGACAGAGCAGCCCTTGGGGCTGCAGAGTGGGAGATTTCAACCCCCCCACACCCTGAAAAAGCAGCATTTAGCCCAGCTTCTGCTAGTTATGAGCCTGTGAGCAACACTTCTGTTACTGGAGCCCAGGCAAAAATGCTTCCCACTGGAATTGGCTTCCTCAGGAGGAAGATTGCTGCCAGGATATCGTTCCTTAGGAAGTGGACATGTCACGCTGAACAGAAGCAACTAATTCTGCTAAGCTGCAGGTCCCAAATGTAACGAAAGCCACAGTACATCTGGCTTTGGTGTCCCTGGCCTCTGCTCTTCTCCTGACCTGCACTGGAATCCTCCCTGGCTGATTTACATCTGGAGCTGGCACAGCAGCTTGGAGGGGCAAGGGCCTTGACTTGGTCCAAAAATAGCAGTTGTGGTCATTGCCTGTGTTGTCTGGATTCCTGCTGGGGCCAGACTTTGTCTCACAATTCCTTTCTCCCTCTTGAGTGGAGATGAAAGCATTTTGCTCCCCTCACTCTGCAGAGTGCATCCTGGCATTCACTGGAGCAGCCAGGCAAGGAGGGGGTGGCTTCAAACAAAGGAATTTTTGACATGAACTTCCTGAAACTGCTGGAACATGAAAACTGGCAACGAGCTGTGCCCTTCCTTTGCTTGTGGGTTAAGGCATCCACTTACTGATTACACTTTGTACAATGCTGTCCACAGAGCTGCTTTTGAATCCTGGTAGGAATACCTGGGTTTGAGGGACTGTTCTTTTCTTCTCCCCCTTCACCTGCCCATTCCCCAGAAACCTCAGTGCCACAGATCTGACACATTTGGGCACTACCTGTTGCCTGAACAACAAAGGGAAGGTGGGATGAGAGAACCTGCTGTCCCGAGTTCCTGCAGCTGAGCTGAAGAACTCCCAATTTTTGGAGGATGATCTGACTTCTGAGTGATAAGATTTCCCCATATTGCAGTGTGAGCACCAGAGAAAAGCCATGACAACGTGATCTCTGTATTCCCTCAGCCCAGCTGCCTCTGGGCATGATCTGCACAACACCCATGTGCTCTGTCCTGTGGTTTCTGCTTGGCTGAGTAGAACAGCAGAACTGTGAGGGAGAGGAGGGAATGGCATTGCAGCCAGGTGGGAAGACAGTAGAGGTTCCTGGGTTCCTCAGGATACCTGGCCTTAGTGGAACTGCCTGGGTCAGGAATGTTCTGCCCACAGGTAATTAAATTGCTTCCCTGAAAAACAGTTTAGTGTGTTCCAGACTTTCTGCCTGAAAATAACAACAAAGGCATCTTTGGATTCCTCCTCAGGTCTGCACACACTGGTCCCACCACCCTCAGAAAGCAGCTGAGAGGGAGGATGCTCCATGTGCTCAACAAGGAGGCAGCCTCAGGTGCTGCCTGTGACCTTGGGCAAGGCACTCATCTCCCTCTCCAGCTTCCTGCTGCTGTCAGAGGATGAACATTCCCTCCCTTTTTCCTGCCTGGGAGCAGTCTGGGGACACATATTATGCACATCACCTTCCAGGCAGAATATGGGTTAGGAATTAATTGACCTGAGCTCATGAGGACTTAAAATTCCTTGAATTTCTTAAGAGTTTCTTGTTCAAATCAATCCTCAGTTGCTACTGTTGGTGGTTTCTGATGTGTTTAGTATCAAAATGATTTTAAGGAAGTGGTTTCTCTGCAGAGCTTTCTGCCAGGGGCTCTGATGAGAACTGCAAGTGCCTAATGCCTGTGAAAATCAAAGCAGGAATCTTCTGTGCTCTTTATTTCCCCCTCTAGATCTTGTGATCTGATTAACCTGACATCCTTGTGTCTCTACTTTATCCTGGCTCTGGGACCCCTCTGCACCAACAACCTTTTCCTCTGCATCACGTGTATTTTTGGAGCACAGCTATATCTCTTTTTAGTGGAGGATAATTGCTTCAGGGGGAATGCCTGGGCCACAGACACTTTGTTTTCCTGGGGATAAATACAATCATCAATAGCATTTAGAGGTTTGGGGTTTTTAGAAAACAAAAAAAAAAGAAAAAAGATTTATTTTTTTTTCCCCAGGAAGGCTGATTGAAATGACTGCCTGGACTCCTGAGGGGGAGGGGGGTTGTGTGGCAGGGCCGGGGTTCACCTGAGAGCCAGTCAATCTGCATACTTAATCGGTGTTGACAAACTGAATGTGGAAGGAATCTCTCAGGGTTACCATGGGAACAAACAAAAAAAAAAAAAAAAAAGGAGGTGAATTCTGGTTCAGCGGGTCTGAGCAAAAGGATGTTTCTGCATGTTTTGTTCTTGGGCCCTGCAAGAGGGGAGGGGAGAAGGGAACAGCTTTTCAGCCCACCTCTATCTGCTGAGTTCTTGGCCTGCTTGAAACAGTCTGTGGTCTTGGGAGAGTCTTGTTATCCTGGAATTCGATGCCTGTGATCCCCGTGTTACTGAGGGGAATGTGGGCTCTCTCTGGTCCCTGTCAGAGGATGTGGTGTCCTTGCACAAGCTCTCCCTGCTCCATGGGAACTATCCTTGCAGGTAAAGTCCTTCAGCATGTCTGGGGTTCTGGAGAGGACCTTGGATTTGTGAAGTACTTGGATTTGTGTGCAGGGAGGCTGGGAAGGAGCACGAGTAGTTCCTGTGTCCAGAGCCTCCACCTCTTCCAGGCAGGAGTGGACTTGCCATAACATTCCACTTCCAGTTTAGTGGCTTCCAAGGAGACCTCCCAAACTGCTTCCTGAGGTGGAGTTTAGCTGGCATTTCACATCCCCCCCGAACCACTGGACACAGGGAATACCTGCCCGTGCCTGGGATTTCTGAGAACAAACATCTCCTGCCTCCCCAGGCAACTTGTTAGACAGGGGCACTCAGGGAGCACTTGGCAGCAGCTGAATCACTGCTCTCCCTGTGCTGACTCTGTCACTTCTCTCGTACCCAGAACCAGCACGACGATGTCAAGAAGCAGCTGCTTGACCTGCAGGTGCAGCACAACAGCCTGAAGCTGGAACACCGCAAGACACTGGAGAGCCACAGCCAGAAATACACCCAGCTGCAGCAGGAGAAGGACAGCGAGGTCACCAGCCTGCAGGGTGAGCGTGCTGGGGGAGCACCAGGCTGAAGGGCTGAGCTCAGGGCAGGGCAGAGGTTCCTCTGCAGGTCCCCAAAAGGGTCTGTGAACACTCCAGGGACATCCCTGTGTGACAGTGGGCAGCCCTTCTGGACCTCAGCTGGAGCATTGTCCTGCCCTGAGTTGTGGTGCAGGAACAACCTGCAAATCCTGGCATTTGAACCTGGGAGCAAATCAAACACACTTTTTGCAATTGATGTTGTGGGTCTATAAAATGCCTTTAATGGTGCAAGTATCGTAGACAATGCTGATCCCTTTAATTCCCAAAGAGTGTTTTCTATTTAGTCTGCTGTTTAATTACATCGTGGGGCTTTTAAAGTTTGCATCTGTTTTTACTTGATTAGGTCTGGAAAAGCGAAATCTGATGATGTTTGTTTGTTTTTTTTCCTCTGGTCAACAAAGCCCACTGGAGTATCTGATGAGCACTCCTGGGCTAGAAGAGTGGAAACTGAGGATAAATAAGTGAAACCCAAATATTTGATTGTCTCTCTTCCTGAAATCCTCAGCCCCCACTGCTCAGGGCTGCCAGAGTGGAATGGAGGGATTTTTGCTAGATTGGCTCTTTTGGAGGCTCTTTTGGGGGAGTGTCTGTCATGGTCAGAGGTCTTGGCAGCAGCATCTGTGCTTGCTGTCACCTGGCCTGGACCAGCTGCCTGCAAACACAAGGTAACAGGTAAAGCTGGAGTCCCATAGGACACAATTCCATATTTCCTTCTGGCTGCAGGAAAGACAGAGCCTTCCCTTCTCAGTTTGATGTCGACCTTCGCTGCAAGGCAGGGGCACAGCACCCAACCTCAGTGGTAGAATGTCCTGTCCCAGGGCTGAGTATTACGAAGAGAAGATATACCACTGTAATCAGAAATATCTCTAATATTGAGCTGAAACCTTGTGTGCAACTCAGCCCACAACAAAGGGCTGAATTCCCTTCCCAGTCCATGGTGGCAGGTGCAGCTGTGTTTGCAGAGAAATCCCAGTGCATGATGTTCTGGTGATGATTTAAGAGAGATTCAGGAACCGAAACAGGGCTGACATTTTTGGACACAGTCTTTGTTTCACACTGGAGGGTGCAGGATTATGTCCAAGGCAGTGAAACGTCAGTACACTGCGTGTCTTGTCACCGAAGCACTCAGGAGCGTGCAAAGAGCTTGAAAAAGCTCAACCCCAGGGGGCTTCAGGGCACAATGTTACTTAAAATCCCAGGAATAGCCACGCCTGAGGGCAGAGCTGTGCCATGATTGCTTTCTGTGAGCAGGTCGTGGGTATTTTGTTCGTGCCATCAAGAGGCAGCTTCTCTCTGAAGGAGGAGGGAAGCCCCTTATCACATCTTGGGGGTTCAGGAGACCTGAGGGACCTCCCCTGTGGTTGTTTCTTAACCTTCCAGTCACCACGGGCAGGGCCAGTGAGTGCTGCTCTTCAGCTGCAAGGGAGGTGAGAAATGAGGAAGCAAATATCTTGCTCTTGAAGCAAGCACAGGGAGAGCCTGACCCTGAGAGCAGTGGTTAGCAGAGGCTCTGGAGAGAAGGGTGTTCCTTGGAGTGCTGGAAGGAATGATGGATCGGGTTTGTCCATCTCTGGCTCGTGCTTTGCTGTAATTCCTGGGCTTGGAGAGATCTGTGAGGTCCAGGCTAATTTACAGTGAGAAAGGGAGATACCACACTGGCAAAAATAGCTCTTTGAATCAAATTTCTTCTCCTCCTGCAGATACAGTGTTTAAACTCAGGGAGGAGAGCAAGCTCCTTCGGAAGGCCCACCAGGAGGTTCATTCCCAGCTCCTTAATGCCCAGGTAACAAACCAGGGGCTCTTTGTGGGACCCTGGGGTCTGCATGCACATCAAATATTCTCTAATTAGTAAGTCTTATCAGCTGTATTCCACTGCTGACAGGTGTTGGTAATGTAGATCCATACAAGTAAAATTTTCCACCCTGGAGTCTGTCCCAGCAGCTGAAAATCCAGGTAGTGCTGCACAAGTCCCTGGGGTTCAAGGCAGCATGAACCAGCATATTCCCAACCCTGGAATGCCTCCTGTCACCTCCACACATCTCAAGCACTTCCAAATGATGGTGGATTGTCTTTGTTTATGCCTATTAAATTAATTACAGAGAGAAACAGCAGCTCAGAGGGGCCTTGTCTGGTTTGCTGACCCCCTTAACAGGCTTTGGATGAGCACGAGCTTTGCATCCATCTGAGTTGTTCTGACTGGGAGCAGCATCCTACAAGTTCATATCCCAGGAACTGCTCTTGGCTGCCTTCTTCTCATTCCTTTTACATTAGCTGCGCTGTCGGGGTTTGTTTTGTTGTTTTAAATGTTAATTTTAAGGTCAGATTTCAGGGGGAGGAACTGAAATCAACAGAGCCCGCTCAGGAATTAATTTCCTGCTAAACTTTCCTTGCTGCTTGGAAGCTTTCCTACTCAGCCCTGTCCCTAATTTGGTCCATTTCCAGGTACCCTGGCAAGCACATGAAAAGGTCTCCCCCCTCACTTTTCTATAAATAACCAGGGTGGAAGTGGGGAGCTTTTCCTGAGTGGCTTTTTCAAGCCCTACTTTTCAGGGTTGGAGCTGAAAGAAATAAGCTGCAGGAGAGAGAGAAAAAGTGTTGCATTTGCTTACCAGTCCAGGAGAATTGATTTTTCATTTGTCTTGCAAAGTAAATTGGATTGTCAAGTTGGATTATACCAATTATTGCCAGGCCTGCTGAGATGAGCACATCCAGGGAGAAATGCTGCAACTGGAAGGAAATAAGTTGACCTGGAGGTATGTGAGTGTGAGGCACAGGAGGAGAGGGAGGCACAACTAAGACCCAGGGTACAATTCTTGTGCCAAGGCAGGAGTTACAGCAGTGGCTCATGCACTGAACAGCATCAGGAAAAGCACCAGTGTCACAGCTCAGCACTTTCCAGGGTAAAAGTGTCCAATAAGATGCAAGACTGGCAAAGGGGAAATACAAAATATCCATGAAATCTGGAGGGAAAGCTGAAAACAAGCTTGTCATTAATGGTTGTGTGTTTTCTCCAACCTTTCCTACGTATGAAACACATCTCTTTAGAGTCCATCTGTGCCAGACAAATGGCCACAAAGGGTGGCTGATCCCAGCAAGGAGGTGCTTAACCCTGTTACTGTGGGAGGTTTCTCTGTGTCCTTCTCACCCCCTCAGGCCCAGATGGAAGAGTTCAGGCAGCTCAAGGAAGCTCTACAGAAGATGCCAGGCTTCAGAGGAGGAGGAGGAGGAGGAGCTGGGAAGGGGCAGCAGCCTGTGGTGCCAGCCCACAGCCAGCTGCAGCTGGGGAGGCAGAAGGTGTGGTATTCCCAGGAAACCCCTGGTAGGAGTGTTCTGCAGGGCTCCTGTGGGTTTCCAGCACGGGGAACAAGCCCAGTTCCGTCCAGCTCAGAGTTTGCCTTTGTCCTTTCTTCCTTGCAGGGTTTTCCAGTCAATCCAGAGAATGGGGTCCCTCTGGCATCCCCGATCTCGGGGTTCCAGAGGCCGGTGGAAGTCCCGGTGCTGCAGGGACAGAACTCCTACAGCAAGGATGGCCCGAGGCCACAGCCAAACGTGCCCTTAACCCACCCCACCCCACCCCAGGATGCCAACTCACTGCCAGAGGCTGTGCCAGCCTGGCCAGCGCGCCGTGGGGACGGGCACGTGGTGAGGTTCACCCGGACCATGAACAGCCTCCCAAACGGGAACCCCGTACGTTCCTGGGGCTTTGCTTGGGAAGCTCAGGACTCAGATAGCTGCAGTGCTCTGTGTGTATGTGAATCCCGCAGCCCTGGGGTACTTTCAGACTCCTGTGCACTTGTGGTTTCCCCACCAGGCTCAGGGGAGTGGATGAGGTTCTTCTGCCAGAGCTGCAAAGAGTAAATCATAAAATCAGGCTCCCCCCGCCCCCTGGGCTGATTGAGAGTGACTTCAGGACAGTAAATATCTAAAAAAAGACAATAAATTGCAGTGTGGCTAGACTATAATTACAGTAACTATTATAAGGATGTGAGGTGGGGGGTTTAGAGGTGGTTTTGTTCCTCTTTCCTTGGAGATTCACCTACCTGAGACAGGCCTGGCTCAAACAGGACCTAAATTATTTCCTTTTGTCTTGGAAGGAGAAGGGCCTGTTCTACTGCAGGCTGGACAGGGCTGTAGGTTTGTTCTGGAGCACTTCTGAATCTTTGTTCTCTGATAAGGGATTTTCTGGCCCATAAACCTGCCCAAATGCAAGATCTGGGGGTATGTGGTAAGATTAGGCTCTCGTGCACATCCCAAGTTGTCTCCTCTCCAGGACGTGAAGATGGTGATGCGCATCCAGGTGAGGAGCCACGAGGAAAGCCAAGCTCCTGGGCTGGCCCTGCCTGGTCCCAGACAACCCTCTGCAGCAGGAAAACCTCCAGTTCCAGACAGCCACCTCTCCCCAGGGAACAGACAGGGGCAAATGCAAAGGTTGGTGGCACACAACTCCCTTTTGCTCTCAAAGTTTAGGCTGAAGGTTCCAAACAGAGGTATCCCTGGTCTCTCTCTTCTTGTGTTTATCGTGGGTCTACATGAAAGGTGGTTGAAGGAACAACCTTCCCTTGGGGTGTTACTGGTGTTGTCTGGTCAGGATCCTGTTGTACTGGATGCTGTAAGGCACTGGGGAGACTGTTCACTGTCTCAGCAGCACTTGCAGGAGATTGGTTTGTTTTGCAAAAGGAAAAAAATGTCTCTCTGCAGCTGCAATTCATCAAAGTCTGGCCATAATCCAAAAAGGGACTCTGAAAATAGTGCTTCCTCCTTTAACTTATTTATCTCCTGTCTGTGTCCAGGTCCTATCTGTTCAGTTTACTGGAGCAAACAGGATTTCATGTCTGTTTTATCTGTAGAGGAAGCTTCTGGATTTCACTCTAGATTCAGCCTGACCCTTTCTGCTCTTCTATTTTTTGTTTGTTCACTTAACCTGTAACCTTCCCAGGGCAGTGATTGTGCTTTTCTTCCTCCTTCAAATGGCAATGTCCTCCCCAGGCTGCTGTGGCAGACACAGGAGTTGTGCCCAGGGGATGTTCTTGTTCAGGGAGGGACTGGTGTGGGTGTCACTGAGGGTGAGGTGGTGGTGGCACAATGGCCTTTCCTCAGCCATGCAGAGCCCAGCCAGGTTACCATCACTCTGTGAGACTGAAAATGCAAACACTGACGTGTTTGGCAAGTGCTTTTTCGGTGAGGACAGAGGTCCTGGCATGTTTGGTGTGCTTTGCTTTTCCTGGATCTGTCATCAAGGAATTACAGAGCAGCTGGAGGCTGTTGTTTGCACTGTGGGAGATCTGTGATAAGCAGCACATAACCCAACCTTGTCCATGCCAAGAGCAATAAGGGACCTCAGGACAGCACAAAGAGCCCACAGATCCAAGGCCAGGAACTGCTGCCTTGTGTGGCTGAGGTTCCACGTGAGCCCTTGAGGGGCAGTTTGCATTTTGATGGTTTTATAAGGGGGGGAATCTGAGCTGAGGGCTGGGTTAGGATTTTACTTACTGAAGGTTTTGTGTGCTGGCTTAAAAAGCTGCTAAAGCCAAGGCCACTTGTCCTTTCTCAGCTTTTAAACACAGAAATATTCTTAAGCAGACTTTTAAATCTCATGCAGAGGACAGGTTAAACCAACCAGTTGTTCTTCTTGGGACTGCTGTAACTCACCCAGGTTAAAAGGTTTTGTTCAGTCATGTTTCAGAGTCCCTATTACTGGGACTACATCCCTTCCTCTACCCTTCTTTGCTTCTGAAGCTGTCCCTGAGGAAGGATATTTGGTAAGAAATCATTCCTTGTGAGACAGCCCTGCCTTCTGGGCTTTCCCAGGGATTCACTCAAATTAATATGAAGATATTCAATTTTTTTGCTTTGACCTCAAACTACTTTCCATGCAGTGGAAATGGAACATTTTCACTGTTTGGGTTTGTACAGGGGCAGATGCATCCTATGCAAGAGTTTTATGAACAGGTGCTGGTTAAAATATCCATCCCAGTTGCAAAGCTTTGTATTGCAGTTTTCCTCTTTATTTTGAAAGGGTTTTTTTTCTCCTTGTAGCCAAAATTCTACAGTTTTACTTCAGCAGCATCTCGATTTTCAATTAAGTTGGAACAATAAAGACCACTTATGGTTTTGATATTTTCTAAACCCTTAGATTTGTTTATTTGGGTATATGTGAGGCATGACTAAGAATCTGTTTAGAACTGGAGTTTGTTACCATGTAGATGTTATTGTATCATATGAATAATAGTAAGAGAGCTCACAATAAATTGTGTTTATGAAGCATAACTGCTTTTGTGCTATGTGGCATGTTAAATGTTCTCTTTCAAGCAGATATCACAGCAATTAATACAATCTGCCAGTTTTGTCAAAAGGTTAAATTATGACAAAATTCTGTGTGTGTTGGAGTATTTTTTTTTTCTCTGCTTGCCATTATGAAATAGCTTTATGAAATATCTCCTGGTGCACTGAGGCAGGGAGTTCATGTTTTGTTCCATACCCTCGTTGCAGCTGGAAAGACATAGTGAACAAGGTGAATGCCCAGATGGACGAAGAACAAGCACGTGGTTACCCAAAGAACCTCCAGTTTGAGCCCCAGCCTGGGCAGGAGGTGCAGAGGGGCAGCTCCCAGGCCCCCAGCCAGGGGAGAGGGGAAGAGCATCACAGAGCTGAGCAAGGAGGAGAGAAGGAGAGGATGGATGAGGAAGAGCTGGAAATGGGTATGGTTTCCCTCATGGCACTGGAGGAGCATTTCTCTGTAAACACAGAGTGTTGGCTGCCTCAAATCCCTGCTTGGCACAAAGTTAAGACACTGGTGACACTGAGTTTGAGACACCACTGACTGTGCCTGTTCCTTGCAGATGCAGGAGTGATTGAGAGGGAGGAGAACTTGCACCCTCAGAAAGAGACTGTTGTCCAGGAGCCAATGGTAAGGAATGGTAGAGTGATAAAATCACAGGGTGGTTTAGGTTGGAAAGGACCTTAAAGATCATCTCATTCTAACCCCCTGCCGTGGGCAGGGACACCTTCCACTAGACCAGGTTGCTCAGGGCCCCATCCCACCTGGCCTTGGAAAATAGTGGTGCCACTTGTCATCTGGATGAACCTCCAGCTTGGAATGAGAGTCCAATAAGTCAATAATTACCCAGAAGTTTCTATAATGTAGAACTCCAAACACCCAGGATCTGGAGGGATTCAGAGGGATAACAAAGGCTGGGGGCTTTGTTTTTACAAACACTACCAGGCTTGGGGAGACATGACTAAGTGCTGCAAGCCAACACTCTGCTTGCTGGGAAGGCATCAAGCCTTCTGCCTCCTGAGGGGACATCCTGCCAGGTACTCACAGGAGGCTTTTCTTGTCCAGATGCCAGATGATGCTGCAGATCCTGCCCAGGATCCCAATAACCAAGGCGAGGATGAGTTTGAGGAAGCTGAGCTGGAGAGACCCGACTTCGAAGAGAAGGCAGGAGGTTTGGAGAAGTTCAAGGAGCCCAGTGTGAAAGAAGAGTCAAAGGAGAAGCCACTGAAGGTGACTGACATGAGGGCAACCAGCAGGGCCGGGGGGGACCCCCAGCTGTGGATGGGGGAGGCAGAGGGCTTAAGGACTCAAAGGAAAATGTCATGTTCCTAGATGGATCCATAATCCCACTGCCAGGATGTGGCAGGCAGGAGAAACCTCTTTCTGAGTGAGAACTGGCAGGTTGGTCAGTCCCAGAGCTTGTTCTGGCTCTGTCCTCTCTGCTTGTTGAAGTCACCCCTGGCATTTGCAACACCTGCATGGCTGCAGAGACGTGGAATAGGGGATGGCTCACTCACAGCTGCTCCTGCACAGGGGCTGTGGCTTTTCATGCACTCTAGACCAAAGCCAGAGACAATAATGAGTCTCTGCTTTTCTGGTTTCAGGTTCCTGGCAGCAGTGACAACACAAGGGAGCTCTGCCTCCTTGTTTGCCTCCTTGCAGATGGAATCCATTTACTTCCCAAAGTGTTTCTCGCTGCCTGAAGCCAGACTTGGCTTGTTTTGACAAGCAGCTGAGTGTTGCTTGTTTTAAAAAGGAGTGTTTTTTCTGTCAGGCTTTAAAATCATGATTAATAGTGAGATTAAGGAAAAAAAAAAAAAGAGACCTCCAGGCCAATGAAATCAAACAAGAGAGAGATGCTGGCACCGAGAGAGTAACACCTTGAGATTAGTGAAAATGTGGAAAGAATTAGTGACATCAATACCTGGCTCTCAGATGGGGCTGTGCTGTGTTCCCTAAATAACTCACAGATTCCTGCAGTCCTGGGACTTGAGGCAACGGCCCTGGGACCCTCCTGCTGCAGGAGAAACCTCTCTCCACAGTGGAAGGAGCTGGGAAGAGAGACTGGATGGAGGAAGCACACAGAGTTTGTGTTGTCTGACTGTCTCTTTGCTCCCCCTGATTCCTGGTGCAGCTCAGTCTTCCAGACCTGGGGCTCCAATGCCAGAGGGCTGTGTCCCTGGCAGGGAATGGGAGCAGGCTGGGGCACTCTCAACAGTGTCTGACTGTATTTTGCAGGATGCTGGTAGACCTGCCAAGCCCAGGGAAGACCCAATGGATGACTATCAAGAAGATCAGGAGCAAGAAATTGTACGACACCAAGGTTCTCCCCCTTTCCCTCTCTGGTGTGGTTGTTACCTGGGAGTGTTGGGAGCCAGGAGCTGGGGAGGACTCAGCTTTTAGGGAGCCAGATGTGAGCACTGGCTTCAGATTTGCCTCTGCCTGCCCAGTGAGGTGGATCTCCAGAACAACCCTGGGGCCCACCTTCCTCTGCTCCCTTTTTCAGGGGTTCAGAGTACCCTTTATGTTGTCTCCCCTCCTCATTTCTGTCTGCATCCAGGCTGTGGGATGCTTCCCAAACAGGAGCTGAGGGGAATTACAGGCTGTGCCAGTGCTACTGGGCAAGATCCCTGTGTTTCTCCAAGCATGAGCTGGAGAGGATCATCCGGAAGGCTTCTGGCTCACGTAGAGAGAAATGAGGGATCCTCTTCCAGTTTCATTCATCCCCTCTTTACCCTTTTTTGAGTGGCTCCTTTGGAGTTTTTTTCCTGCAGTTTCAACATGATTGCTGAGGAATTGAGGGCTTGGGCTGCCTGCTGGGAATGAAGAGAGTGGGGAAATAAGGGGTGGGCAGAGCAGAGTTGGTGTCAGGAGGTTTCCTTTTCCTGTGTGTATCCAGGCCTCTTGTAGGCTCTACACTGGATAGTTGGACCTAAAAGTGTCCCTGGAGGCTGTGCTGGCTGCTGCTTATCACAGGTGGGATTTGGGACACAGTTTTCCATGTGGTGGATATAGAGTATCTTCTACAGTGGCAGGAGGCTGAGATGTTAAAGTTGCATTGGAATGCCAGGACATTAAATGTGCTTAAAACAAACAGGCTGATCATGGCAACACCTCTGTCTTGGCTAAGTGACTTGCCAACCACACCTGGCAGAGGTGGAGTCTTCCCTTTTTTTCCCAAGTTTCTGAGCTGGGCTGGTGTGGTAGCACAGCTGTACTGGGAAGCAGCACAGTGTGCTGCCAGTCGGGGTCTCCTTTTCCAGGCCTTGCTGATTTTCCCCTCCTGGCTGTTCCCTCTGCACCCAGGAGGATCATGGAGGTGAGGTGGATGACAACGATGACCTGGAGCTTGTCCAAGAGCGGAAGGACCGTGTGGGCCTGCAGGGAGCTGGTGGCAAGAAGGACGACTACTACTGAGAGATGCTGAAGGAAAATGGGATACTCTCGGAATGAGGGGACGGGAGCTCCTCCTGGGAACTGGCTCCTGTATTAAACACTGCCCAGAACAAAGGCAGGAGGAGGTAACTCTTGCAGGCCCTGAGCAGGGGCCTTGTAGACATGCATTACATCTCTGTGTGGGGGCCGTTGGCTCTCCGGTCGATGGCATGGAAGTGCTCCCAGACTGTAGGAACGATTTTATCCTGCTGCTTTTCTTAGAAGCACTTTTTGATTTACTGTGTTCTTCACCTTCTTGTTTTCCATATCCCCTCCACAGCTGGAGAGGGGGTTTTTTGTTGGGTTTTGGGGGTATTTTACCCCCCTGGGCAGCAGAGAGGTGCCTGAACCGGTCCCTGGACTTACT
Organism: Corapipo altera; assembly: GCF_003945725.1. Lineage (NCBI taxonomy): Eukaryota > Metazoa > Chordata > Aves > Passeriformes > Pipridae > Corapipo > Corapipo altera. The sequence goes on from NW_020884926.1 coordinate 1,540,186, forward strand.
CAACTGATTGCTAATACAAAGGAATCTCTCTTCATAAAACATTTTGCTCAGTGGTGTTTCTTTAACACAGCCTTTTTGCTCCCCTCAGAGTAAGGTGGGAAGGGAGTCAGAGGAAATTATCCTGCTCTTTGTGTGGAGCAGTGCAGGGGTGATAACCAACCCTGAGCTCCCACAGACATGACTGTGTACTAGCAGTGTATGTGTGTGTGTGTGTGTGTGAACAGCTGGATCCTCTTCCTGGTGCAGAGACCTCCCAGTGACTCAGAGGAGAACCCTTTGGAGTTCTCCTTTCCTTGGATTTGAGCCATGACTGTCCTGCTGGGCTTGGAGCCTCCCCATCTAATGCTGTGCATCCTGGCCTGGCAGAGCTGCTGCTCCCTGGGTTCCTGAAGGTGTGGGCTGGCCTGCACTAAGACAGGCTCTTCTGTGGTGGTGCCAGGGACTGCCATGCAAAGAAATGGGAAAGAAGGAATATTTGCAGCCCAACTAATGCAATTCCATCCTGTTCAGCTCATTTCCAGTCTCCCAACACCTGACAGGGAGCTAAGGTCAATTTTGCGTCTTCTAGACAGGTTTTAATCAGCAAGTTGGGTATTTCTAGTGTTCTGTTGATGCAGTAGATTGAAATCTGTGGTGCTTTACTTGATCTCCGAAAGACATCTTCCCTGATCTCAGGTAGAAAGAAGGAATGAGTCAGCTGGAGTCTCCGGGATTTAAGGAGGCAGCTGAAAGGAGAGTGGGCTTAATCATGATATCTCAAAGCCCAGGACCTGTTTTAGTCATCCTACCAGGGCAGAACTGTCACATTCCCTGCCTTGTGCAAGAACTATGTGTCTGAGCTGTCTCCTGCTTCCTCATCCCCACTTGGAAGTCCTGGACTCTGGGACATCACTCACCAAATGAATGGTTTAAATGTGGTCACCTGGTAAAAGATCAGAGGAGAGATCTTTGTTCTCTATTTGGATTAGTTAAGCTTTTTTTAATCCCTTGTTTGGGGCATATTTGGTAAGCACTTTTAGACACTTGGGAGAACAGTATTTATTTCCCAATAAGCTCAGTCTTTTTCATTCTGATGGTATTGATTTTTTTTTTCCTTCCACTGGTTGTAATGAAGCTTGAAATTTACACTTCATAGGTCTTTTTGGTTCTTCAGTTTTTATTCTGCTTGTGTTTCCCAGCAGCATGATCAGCTGTGCAAGTCCAGCTCTGGGGTAGAGTGGAGTGGTCAGAATAAGCAAAGGTGCCAGAGGCAGAAGAGCAGTCAGTGGCAGCTCCAGGGAGCCTAGGAAATGATCTATTAGCCAAGTGCCACCCATGTAGCCCACTGAGGAGCTCACTGCAAAGCTACAGGGGCATTTAAGATGTCCAAAATGCCTTGAAATGGTTAATGCTGCCTTGGTTCTTTCTATGCCAGCCCTGCTGTATGATGCAACACTGCTGGGCCCCCAGTGCCTGCTATAAATAGCACATTCAGAACAGATTAGCTGGACTTGCAGTTACTGGTTCAGAGCATCCTGACCAGAAATACCTCCAGTTCTCAGCTGGGCTGCTGAGATGTCATTGTTTCACAGCTCAGTGCAGGATCCATGCCTACACAGACCGTGGCCTGGGTGCCAAACCTTCGTGCCCAGGCTGCCCCAGCGAGGTATTTAGGGCAGCTCTGTGCCTGCTGCAGCTCATTCGCTCCTCTCACGTGCTCCCCGTGGCCTGTGACTGTCAGAGCACGTAAGTTCAGCCCCTGCTGGAAGTGAATCAAGCACTGGAAATAGAAGCCCAGTGGGGGAGAGGCTGCACACTGATTCAGACTGCAGGAGCTCTCTGGATTAGGAGGCAGATTCTCTGCGTTTGCATGTCTAGGATGAGTAATCCTCGAAGTTATGACTTGGAGGGAACTGCAGCAACTCGGGCCTGAATGTAAAGCTCCCTGCTAGGAGGGTGCTTTAGCAACCATATGTCATATGCTGCCCTTAGCTGAGAGCTGAGCATCTCTGCTCTGGGGATTGTCTGCCCTGGCCATATCCAAGACTAAAATTAGTAAGAGTGTTGCATAAATGGTGAGCTGTGGCTGGTTAGTGCTTCCTTGCCTGGCCTACAGCAAGTTGCCCCCATTTTCGTACTAGTTCACTGTTTCTTCTAACAGGAGACAATAAACCCAGCGAAGGAGAACCAGAAAAGCTGAAACCCCGTGGTGCTGGGTCTGTCTGAAGGCCTATAAAGCAAGCTGGGATGCTGCTGGTTTTGACATGTTGCTGGGGTTCACTGCTTACAGCAAATCCTGGTGTTTTGCCTGAGCAGTGAACTCTTGAAGTGATGACATGAGAAGTCCAGGCTGAGTTTTATTGCAGGCTAGGGCACGGAAGAAGGGCTTGGGAAGCAGCTGGATTACTAAGAGAACAAACAATGAGACAAAAGGTTCATATGAAGCCAGCACAGGCAGACTGACCAAGCCAAAGCATGTGGGTTTGCTTGGCTCCTGCATAAATAATTTTTTATGCTCAGAGACACGGTGCAGGGCCAAAGGACACGGGGCAGAAGGTGTAGTTAACCTGTAGCACTGGTACAAATTTTTTGGTGGGTTCAGGGTTTCCATTGCTGTGCCAGCTATTTTCCTTCCCTGTGCCACGTGCCAGACTCTTGGATCTCTCACCACAACTCAAAGTGAATTGCAAAGCACCCTCATAAGCCCCCTCAGAGGCCGGTGCCAGGTCTCTTCCCTGGTCATGGAAATGGTAACAGCTCTGGAGGGCAATCTGCTCTCCGTGGTAGTTGGGAGAAGCACACAAAGTTGAAGGAGGCAAAACTTGCTTGGTTTGGCTCCAGCCGTTTCCTGAACACATTTCTCTGGAAGGGCTTTCAGGTCTTGCATCCAGCTGGGATTCCACAGGTAAGTTTGCCTCAGCCACCAAGAAGTGCCTTCAGCAGCACAGCACCTCTTATTGCTCTGATAGCAGTGTTTTCCAAGGAGAGCAGCCATAACTACAACTTCAGCATCCTTTTCTGTGCTGATCCTATTTTTTTGATTGATACCTCTTGGTATTAAGAGAGATTTCTAACAACTTTTTAAAGGCTAGCAGGCACCCCCATTAAATTTGGATAAAAACTAGATGTGGAAATAACTTATAATACTTGGTATTGTTAAATTAAAGAGTTCATTAAGGACTATATATTTTAAAAGTCCAGTCTTTCTGAAAGGAAGGGGGGTCCCGATGTCAAGATCCTTGAGTTACGTTGTTGTTCAGTGCATCAGAAAATGAAACTATTTAAACAAGTTCCACATTGCTACAAATAACACTTTGTGTGCAAAGTAACACCTTCCATGAAGTGCAAGGTGTGTGATTGGGGTTTTTTCTTTAGGCTGTGAAATAAAAATAGGCTTTGGAACGTTGTTTTTGTTATATTTTTGGCTTATGTAAACTAATAAACACTTCAAGAGAAAACTTACACAGTTAATCTGCAGATCTCATGTTTCCAAACAGGTAACACAGTGAAGAACCACAGCAATGTGTTTAGGCACATTTCTGAGGGTTTTAACCAAGCAATATGACAATTATTCTGTTTCACAAGTTCAATATAGACAAATGCTTACATTTTGCTATACAATCTGGAACAGGACCCTGTGTAAAACCCGATCAAGATACAAACAAAACGAAATGCCACTTTTTCCCCCTGCGACTCGGAAAAGACAGGATTTAAAGGAACTTTTACCAATTTAACTGTTGAAAGGCTCTTCCAACACTGCTTAAGTCTGTATTTTTATCAGTGTTTCATTAGAATGCTTTGGTTTCCATATTTAGACAAGTCTATACGCTCGTGTACATCTTTCAAGGTCGTTCTGAGAGCATTAATTACGGTGTAATGCTGGGATGGAACACTGCTGTCTCCTGCTGTGCTGCACAATCAGCTTGCTGGCTCCAGATCCAAGGGATGGGTTGGGTTTGGTCCTGCTGCAGAGAGAGGAAATGGCATTTGGCAGAAGATAGGAGGAAGAGGAGTATCCTTTTTCCTTCGCTCTCCCATTGTGCACTAAGACCCAGAGCGTTATCACTGCTCTCAGCTGATGTCCTGAGGTGTCTTTGTATTACATCCGTGCTGAGTTTATTTAAATTTCCAGTGCCAAGAGGTTAAAGCAGCCTGGATTAGAAGGTATAACCATTAAAAAAAAAAAAAAAAAAAAAAAGTCTGTGTAACCCCCGTTTCTTTGAGCAAGCTTTGCATCAGCTGGAGGGGAGCTCTGCCACTTCCCACAGCCCTGCCGTGGATCTGCATCCCTCCTGGTGTGAGCCCCTGGGGGGGAAAGAGGGGGCAGAGGCACCTCCCAACCATCCACGTGCACGTTTCTGGGGGGGTTTAGCCATGTAATGGTGATAATTATTGCATTTTTGGGAGTTAGATATCGACAAATGCTTATGTTCTGCTATAAAAACTGAAAGAGGATCCTATGTAAAACCTGATCAAAACACACACACACACACAAAAAGGCAACCCCCCCCCCCCCCCCCCCCAAGGAAGCCAACAAACAAAACCTACATATTTTCTTGGTGTGGAACGAAATCTGCAACTCGGAAGAGGCAGGAGTGAGCAGCGCTTGGAGCCGCGCTCTCCAGCCCCTCGGGGACGCAGCCCCGGGCAGCGGCAGCGGCCGCAGCCGAGCCCGCAGAGCCCGGGGGAGGGAGGGCGGCGGCCGAGCATCCCCCGCGCCGGCCCTTACCCCCCCGTCTCATCCCTCGGGACACCCCGAGCCGGGGGTCCGCGGCCCCGCGGGGCTCCGGAGCGGTGCCGGGGGCGGTGTCCAGCCCCGCAGCCCCGCGTCCGGGCGGTCAGAGGCGGCGCGGCGGGTGCTCCGCAGCCCAGCGAGAGTTAACGGCGGCGCCGCCTCTCCATTGGCGGCCCCGCAGCGGCTGCGGGAGCCCGCGCTTATAACGCGCCGCGTCCGCCCCGCTCCGCGGCCCGGGCTCCATGCGGCGGCCGCCGGCATGCCCGGCATGCCCAGCCTGCTGCCGCCGCTGCTCGCCCTGCTCTGCCTGGGGGCGCGGGGGGCCGAGCGCGACGCCGAGCGCGACCCCGAGCCCGACGAGCCGTGGTGCCCCTACAAGGTGGGCGCGGATGGCGCGGAGGGGGCGCGGCTGTGCTTCCGCCCGCCGGCCCGCGGCTTCCAGTGCGCGGCCCGCGGGTGCCGCGCCCACCGCTCCGCGGGCGGCGCGCTGGTGGCCAACGTGCTGCGGAACGGCAGCGTGCTGCTGCAGTGGGGGCTGCGGCACTGGGGGCCGCCTCGCCCGCCCGCCGCCGCCGCCCTGCGCGGCTTCGCGCTCAACTGCTCCTGGGACGGCACCTACACGCGCTTCCCCTGCGACAGCGTGGAGCTGGGCGCCGCATGTCGCGACTACCTGCTGCCCGAGGCGCACGGCAGCGTGCGGTACCGCCTGTGCCTGCGCCCGCGCTACGCCCCGCCGCGCCCCGCGCCGCCCGCGCAGTGCGTGGAGTTCCGCGTGGAGCCCGCGGCCATGCGGGACATCGTCGTGGCCATGACGGCCGTGGGGGGATCCATCTGCGTGATGCTCGTCTTCATCTGCCTGCTCGTGGCCTACATCACCGAGAACCTCATGAGCCCCGCGCTGGCCCGCGCCGCCGCCGCCGCGGCTCCGCGCCGCGCGTAACGGGGGATGCTGCGACCCCCAGGTCCCGCTGCGCCGAGGCTCCCGGTTCTCCCCGCGTTCCGGGAAGGGAAGAGGTTTTCCAGACTCTTCTCGCAGCCGTTCCCAAACTTCCAGGATTAGGGGTTCACCACACCCGCCGCCGTCCTTCCAGCGCGTTCCGGAGAGGGAAGAGGTTTTCCAGACTGTTCTCGCAGCCGTGGGTTTGCCACTCCTGAACTTCGAGGATTTGGGTTTCCCTCGGTGCTTGGAGCTCTTCTTCCTAGGCTGGCTTTTCAGCCAGAGCTGTGCGTGGTTACTGAACTCATGGGTTCTCAGCGGATTAAAAAACAATGGCAGAGGTCCACAAGTGCCAGAAATTGTCTGTTTTTAAGGGCAAGCGGCAGATCTTACAAGGGCCTGTTTGAGAAGACTCTCCAGAAAACCCTTATTTTAAACCTATACCTAAACCCTCGTGCTCTTAGACCTGTGCTAGATTTTTTTCCTGTGGGCGAAAGTTGTTTGAAGTTCAGGAGAACAGACAACTGGAACCACCAACCCCGTAGCTAAGTGTGTGTTCGATCCAAGGCCCACTTAAATCTCGTGACTTAAGTGGGTTTTGTGTCCCACCTTATGCTGGTCACAAATTTTTGGGGCCTGTCCAAAGCAGTGGGGGTTTCTGGTCAGCTCGAGCGAGCATCAACATCTGACACCCGCTTTTCTCCCATTAGAACTGTCATCTTGGTAGTTCCACAAAGAGCGATGGCAAAGGGACAAATTGAGTATGAAAACTCCATTTTGTCGAGCAAGTACAAACCAATCCTTAATTATAAAATAAGTACAGTGTAAGTGAGCACCGTCCCTCCCTCTGAAATCCCCTCTTTTAGCAATGCTGTGTGCAGCTACACTAAGGTAGACGCTTCTTGAACACAGAACTCACTAATGTAGCCAAGCGTTTTGAGCGTAGGAACACTCCTCATTAACTACTCACTCGATGCTGTAGTAAGTAAGGTTTTAGCCATACTCTAGTATTAATTCTATTGTGCCTTAGTGCTAAGAATTTGTCCCATTTTACTGGTATATCTGTTCCTGTAGTCCTCATAGACAAGTGTATCTCCCTCGTGGTCTTGTCTCTGAAACTGGTGGTTGTTGGTCTTGTCTGTTTGGTTGTTTGTTTTCTTAAGGAAAAACAAACTTGGGCTGATCATTACTTGAACTTTGCTATAGATACACAAAACAGTTACCGTCAGGTATTTATTTAGTGAGCTAGTTTTTAGTTCGTGTTGTTTGTATGTAGTTGACTGCTGTAACACAGAATTAATTTATATCACTTAGAAACTGAGCACCTAAAGCAAAAAAAAGTAGGGGAACGACTCTTCTGTAAAGGGGTGTTGCTGTTAAAACACGTCAGGTTCATGTGTGATCTGTTTGTGTAAATGTTTAGCACTGGTCAATGACCCGTTTGCTTTTCTTTGTGAAAGTAGTTTGTGAAGTATCAACTTGGTAGTAGAGGGTAAGTATAGACAGTATATGGAATCCTTAATAATACACAGTATTTGTACTGATCATAATCCCTTCAATAACTTGGGAGTGGCTGAGAAACTGAAGGTCTGTATTTCATCAGGCAGAAATATCTTTTATTTGTTTGTTATTCTTGCTTTGTTTTCTTTCTCACATGCAGCTGACTCAGTTTAAGTGTTCTCTGTTTATTACCTTGCCTGTATACTTGATTTTAGCAGCCTGGCAAAGAAAAGGCAATCAGTTTTTAAGAGCATTGAGACAAATTTTGGTCAAAGGTCTTTTGAAGGTTTCAAGTCAGCCTTTCCTGTAGCCAGTTCTGCACAGGCCCATGAGAGTGCCCCTGATTTTGTACATCTCTGTCAGCTTCTGTCAACCAGTGTTACTGTTTTGTTCTTCATCTCGTCACGAATTGCCAGATGTGAAAATCAAACTGTAGGAACAATGAGCCTTGTACCACCTTGGCATTGAACTTAATAAATTAAGAGAATAATGAAAAGAAATGAAGACTTCGTAAATATTTAATGGTTCGAGATCTTGTTTGACTGAAAGTGGAAAAATCTGCCCAAACATTGGTCATAATGGTGTTCCGTGGCCTACTGTAAAATTATGACAACATTAAGGTATGCAACAGCATGCTGGGCAGAGGGTACACAAGACCAAAATATGTAGAACAAGAATATAAATCCTGATAGGAGAAAATATCTAATTCTCTAAAGGCTTATTTTAATTTTTTTTCCTTTCCATGCATTATAAATGGGATGTGGAGAACAATATCTCAGTTTCTCATTCATTTTCAGGGGGTTAAGTTTTAATTGAACACATCTTGGTGTATGGAAACAAAAATCAGGGTATTCCCTGCTTCGTTTATGTGACATCAAGCAAAACATCTGCTGACTGTGGGTTTTTTCCTCCCACATACCATACACGTACCATACGTGTGGTACATTAGGTGTTACATTATCCTGCATTTATCCAGTAATTTCCAGGACAAATATCAGGCCATACCCATTTCTGCAGGAGTTAAAATGGAGAATCACATGCTCAATAACAGCCTTTTTTCCCTTGCCTTGTGCTAAATGTGAGGAAAGCTACTGCTTAAATGTGAGCAGCTCAAAGCCCAGCCTGACCCCAGCTTTGAATCTTCTGGAGGAAACAGTCTGTGCCTCAGGCAAAGAATCTCTTTTAATTGCATTATGATATTTTTTGTGGTACATAAAAGGAAAGGCTGCTCGGCTTTATTTGGAGGTGCAAGTGAAAGCTGCTATTTTGCTTCCATGGAGACCTGGAGTTGTAGTCTTACAAGACAGCAAACTGCTGCTGTATTTCACCAGGATGTTCTGAAAGAAAGGCTGGGAAGAGTGGGCTGAAAGTAGAAAAAGTGGCAGATAACAGGGTCACATTCCTGTTAAAGGCTTGGAATTACAGCAGTGATGCTTGGACGGAGTCTTTGGCAGTTTTAGGCTAAGCAAACACACCCTGAGACTGGTGTTGCTTTATCGTAGCTCTGGTTGCTACACCTCCAATAATTCACTTAACCAGGTATCCCAGGACCACCAGATGATTTCTAGGGTGCCTTTGCAGAGTAAGAATTAAGAAAACAGCGGGCAGGGTTATTAGGAATGGCAGAGCAGACACCCAAAGGAAGAGGGTTTTGCAGGAAGGGCCGAGGAAGCTCTGAGGGGACACGTTTAGGCTGGAAACGCTGGGTGACAAAACAGCTGCGTGAGAGGGAAGATCTGAGGAGAAGGGAGCAGTTGAGGGGAGAAGGGAGGATTTCTCTGGGAAAATTGAGAGAATAGTGACAAAAGGGGTTTTTTTTAGTGGAAAATACTAGATGAAGGGTTTTACATGGATGCGCTGAGGGAGGACGAGGCTTTTGCACAAGGAGAGAGGAGAGCGGCGGGTTGTGGGAGCAGGTGATGAAGGTGCTGAAAGGTGGGAAAAGGCTCCACTGGAAGTGCTGAGGTGATAGTGCAGAAAAAATTCCTCAGAAAGCACAAAGGAAAACAATACCAATGGGATGGCAGAACATATTTTTAGAAAGCACTGAGGAGAGAGAGCACTGGCTTGCTGGTGAAGTTCAGCTGGGCTGGGGAATAGATTTGTTCCTTTGATGTCCTGATTTATCTTGTATTTCTCTTGCTCCCTGTTACCTGCTTCTGCCATTGAAACAGTGCAAGTAAACCAAGGTGGAAAAGCAGGGTGAGGTGGAAGGGGGAAAAGATGACGGAAGCCTCAGGGAAAAATGGAATTGGGCTGGGCTGGGCAAGGAGCGCCATGATAATTTTGACCTGTCTGTGTGAAAACAATTCTGAAATCCGTGCCTTTTACAAGGCAGTGGGTACATAAAAAACCCCTGGTTTTGGGGCACTCTTATTTGTGCAGTTTTCAGCAAAAGCCCGAGCGTTTATTCCTAATTCCATGATTAATCGTAACAGCAAGCATGTGTCTGTATTATGCTCACTTCAGATCCCTCAGCACAGAGCGCTCTGGGCACAGCCATGGCGGTGGGATTATCCAGGGTGTCGGACCCAATTTTCTTCCTCGGGATGACTCAATTCTCCATCCGAACGCTTCCCCTCGGGATCTTTCCATGTCCCCAGCCCAGCTGCCCCACTGCTGACATTTGGCTGCCACCTAGTGCCGAGACGGAAAACTATCCAAACCCCTTGTTTTTTTCTGGCGAGTGGCATTTTTAATTTCACAGCCCAAGGAGGCAGCAAGATTGAGGAATTCATGACCCGCAAGGACCATCAGTCCAACTCCTGGCCCTGCACAGACATCCCAGCAATCCCACCCTGTCCCTGAGGGTGTTGTCCAAACGCTCCTTGAGCTGTGGCAGCCTTGGGGTCGTGAAAAGAACCTTTTATGCTGATATCCAACCTGACCCTCCCCTGGCACAACTTCAGGGGCATTCCCTCGGATCGCCAGAGAGATCAGTGCCTGCCCCTTCCACTTACCCTCAGGAAGAAGCCGCAGGCTGCCATGGGGTCTCCCCTCAACCTCCTTTTCCCCGAGCCGAACAAAACCCGAGTGCCCTCAGCCGCCCCTCAAGACCCCTCACCACCCTCCTTCGCCCGCTCTCTAACAGCTTAATATCTTTTTTTTTTTAGACAAATACTGGTTTTTTAATACTCTTTATTGCCCCGCCAAACCCTCACGCACAAGTATGCTCAAGGCCGGCAGAGCAGGGGAGGGACTACCCCGTCCCCTCCATGTCGCGCCTGAGGGGCACGGTGGAGACTTGCCAGGGATTGGGACCCCTAATTCCCGGCAGCGTCCCCCCAGCAACCCCACAAGCCACCAGGCCGCGGGGACCCGAGCGGGGACGGGCGACGGGG
>NW_020884926.1:1551077-1724026 GCF_003945725.1 Corapipo altera
TTTTTTTTTTACTGCGGTAGAAAGGGTGGTGGGGCACTGGCAGGGGATGCCCAGAGAGGTTGTGGCTGCCCCTGCCCTGGAAGTGTTCAAAGCCAGGTTGGGCAAGGCCTTGAGCAACCTGGCCTAGTGGAAAGTGTCCCTGCCCATGGTAGGGGGTGGGACAAAACGACATTTAAGGTCCATCCCAACCCTGTAACATCCTATGAAGACTGGAACCACTCCATGCCCTGAAAGGGAACCCTTTCCTCTTGCAGGGAAACCAGGCCAAGTGTTTGGGTCAGAACGTTAAATGTCTTTGAGATTATAAGTGTTAATCTGTTTAGGACTCCAGGTGTTTTCAGCTTGGCTGAATTCAAGAGGGGGGATGGGAGACTGAGGATGGACTGACGGGACAGGAGGAGACCTGATCTGCCTGAAATCATGTCCCTAAACCTTCCCTTTGCACTGCAGGAACATGATGAAGGTGGTTGGTTTATTTTGTTAAAGTTCTGCAAAGAAACATTCACATTAGAAATACACGTAGCTGGCATAAGAAGCCGAACAACTATCTGCAGGCTGTGTGCTACATTTAAATAAAAAACAATGGTCTTCGAAGGAATAAATAATAGAAGCATCTGGTTCTGGCAGCCATCTTACTGTGGGCAGCATTTCGTGCTTTTAAGGCTTAAACTTGGCATCAGATGTTACCCGTGAAAACATGATGCTGGTTTTTTTCTGCTAATGACGCTGGAACTGAGTTGTAATTGCAGCCTGAGTACTAATGACGAAGTTAAATTTGCTTCCAGCGTCAGGCCTTTTCCTTCCTGTCGTGTTTTTGCAGAAGAAATAAATCACTTCCGGTGTGACATTGGCAAATGTGGCAGGGGAATGTTCCGGGTTTTGTTTTTTTTTTAAAGTCTGTTCTCCCTTGAAGTTTGAATTAAAACGTAACAAAACGTGTTTATTCTGAAAGTGTTTAATTTTGTGTAATTACGGCAGTAGTTGTATAAACGGCAAAATAAAGTTAAGGAAATAACTGCCCCATGGAATGAGAATGGTGATTTGCCACTAAACGTCAGGAAAACGTCTGTGTTGGCTCAGAGCCCACCTGCCTCACCAGTGTCTTGCTGTGTGTTGCACTGCAGTTGGAAAGAACCTGTGACTAAAAGGGGAAGAAACTGAGGAATTAAGAAACTTTAAAGTATGTTGTTAGTGGATTATAAGACTTTAAAGGATATAAATTCTATCAGAAGTGCAGGTGACTATCAGAAAGCAGAGTCTGGGGTCCAGCCTTCAGTGTGTGCTTGTGTATTTTGCGATCAACCAGGTTTAAACACTTTGTTCTAATTTTCCAGCAGCAGTCAGACTGGAGGTCTGTGTGAAGTTTGTTGGTAGGATAAGAGCCATCACCACAGGGGTATGTTGGGCCATGGAAGCAAAGGGGAAACAGGAACAGCAGTAAGGGCTGTGCGGAAGGACATGCTCCTCCTTGTCAGACTGGGTGTGTGTAACCAGTCCCCGGGTCACATCTTACTCATCCTGCATTATTTATCACATGTGATGTGCACCCTCAGCCCGCTGGGGTGGGGTGAGAAGCACAACAGGCCTTGGTGCTGTGTAAGCACTGCTCAGCAATAACAAAATATCCCTCTGTTACCAGCACAAACCCAACACACAGCCCATGCTAGCCACCCTGAAGAAAATTAACCCAGCCAAACCCAGCACGTTCTGTAGGTCTTTTTGACTTTTATTTTCCTTCTTTTGTTACCACGGAGCATGCAGACAGGCCGTGGTTCTCCCTCAAACACAGAGGAGGGAGGCAGAAGAGTTAACTCTTCTCTTGTAACCAAATGTTTTTATGCAGCAACTTCCACATTTCTGTTTGTGTGTATTTGCTTGGTAGTAGCTTGATGGCCTTGAAAGGAAGTTACTGAGTTCAGAGTCTCTGTTCTGCTGGTAATGAAAACCTGTAGGATGCTGATACACACTTAAGCCACATATTCCTTTGTTTTGAGAAACAAAGTCTTGGGAAGTTAGGAGTGTCTTAGTGGCAGTGGAGAGTTTTAAATATCGAAACCACAGTAGCTAAAACTTAAATTTCATATTGATGGTAAGACTTGTAGTTCAATATTGACCCTGTGAGAGAACACCAGTGCTGTTTGTGTAAGTTGTTAGTCACAGCTTCTCTCCTGGCATCATCTGTCAGCACCTAAACACAGTGAGACATTGGCATTTATATTTCCTACTTAAACTGTATTAATAAGCCCTCAAGAAGAAGGAATTGTTCTCAGATTTTTAGATTAAAGCACTTCATTTGACATCTTGTTAGTGATAATGCAAATTACAGCAAGTTGGTAGTATTCAAAATTAGTTACCAATGCTTTTGTCCTGCTTTTAACAGTGTGGGGTTGTCTGGGGGGTTGATTGAATGGCATAGTATGCTTTCTAAGTAGCCTACAAAGAGGGCACTGTTGGTAGTTATTTTCCTGCTACATGTTGTGGAAAGGGTTGTGTTAAAATTAGTGATTGGTCCCCTGAAAATCCTCACCACTACCAGCTGCAGTGGCACTGCAGGATTCATTGCATTTGCTTTAAGTTTAGTAATACTCACTACTGGCCACTGTAAAGAGAAGCTGTGCTGTTCTGACTGTACAGAAAGCTGAAAAAATACCTTAATAAGAGCATGTGACATCTCGAAATAACAACGAAATAGAAGAAAGGTGTGGACAGAAGCTCACACCTCAGTCTGCACAGATCAATATTTCTCCTGTCAGTACCTGAAGCTGAGTGGTACCAACCCTGTGGTGTGTGAGTGCTCTGTTGGTGCAGTGCTGTGTTGCAGCAGTTGTCTCCTGGTGACAGGGGTGATTTGCAGGGAGCTCTGAGGGTTCGTGGAGGGAAATGCTCACAGGCACATGAGTAGTGCACGTGAACTCATTGTCATGAGCTCTGGACTCGCACTGAGGTGAGCAGAAAATGAATCCATACACTGACTCACTTTGTCCTTAATATCCTGGTAGTTCATCTACGTCAGTCTCGATGCTATTAATAGAAACAACTTCCTGAAATTTGGCACCATTTATAGTTCTGTTAATGTTTAAGCTCCACGTTTCCAGAAATCAGTGCTAGGATAGTCTGTTAGTCTGCCTTACCCTTTGCTGTTCCTGACAAAGCTGAAGCTCATTATTTTCCATCTCCTGGGTAGTTTTGCCAGGCCAAGAACAAATATTGGATACACATTGTCTTGTAGGAGTTGTGCATCCTGAAAAGGCTGTGCCACAGGAGCACACTGGATCTCTCCAGCTGTTTAAGAAAAGCAGGCTGGTGAATAAAGACTCTGTGCAGGCATCCTTCCCTCCCCTGTGCCCCAGTTGTTGCAAGAAATGTGTTGAAACACTTCCAGAATGTTTCGTAGCAGTTTACCTGGTGTGTAAACAGTGTAAAAGTTGACACTACCAGTTGCCAAGGGACAAAGCATGAAATTCCACGTGAGGAACACGTATTCCAGCTGTTCAAGGAAGTAATTTTCAATGGGTCACGGGCCTTGGAGGCACAATTTTTTGATGTGTGGAAAGAAAAATGAAGATTTCTGTTTTGTTTTATATGAGATCACGCAAACTTCAGGGACACTTCCAGCGGGAGATTTTGATGCCTGTGATGCAAACAGACCTCTTTCAAAGAGTAATATTAAAAGAAAAAAAAAAAAGTTAGGAGAAAACCATAGAAGAAAAAAAATCAATTTGAAACTAAATTATTTCCTTAGCGTTGCAGTTTCTTCTACACATAATATGGCTCACTTTGTGTCCAGTAGAAGCAGCAGAATAAAAACATGGGTCTGGAAATGTTGCAGGGAAAATAAATTACCAGTGACTCATAACTGCACCAGTTACATGTGATGGAGGGCTGGGAGGGGCAAAGAATTGCACTTTTTTCCACTTGCATCCGTTTTCAGTCATTAGTCCTGCAGAAAGAAGCAAAAAATCATCATGTATTATCCTGTCTGTTTACAGAAATAGGGACCTATAAATAGTTGCTGGAGGAAAAAGTAGGGAAGCAAGAAAAGAGAAAGGAGGGACTGTGTCCTTATAGGAGGAATGAGAGGAAACAAGTGTTGATAATTGCAGTGTCTGAGCTTGGGGCAGAACTTGATCACAGTACTCTGTGCACAGAAGCATTTTTGGATCACTTTGAAGGCAAACAGGCAACTTCTCCTGGATTTTCTTGCTGACCAAGGGGTGACTCTTGCACTGGTCCCCATTCTCCTGTTCACTGTTCTCAGAGACAAACTCTACAAATTCAGTTTTGTTTTTGGGGAGTGGGAAGGCACAGACATTGGGTTGTTTGCCTGCTTTTTGTTTTAACGTTTTTCACTCCATTCAACCTCTGCTAAAATCGTTGAAGGTGGAAGTGGGAGTCCTTAAAAAGTAGATTAAGTCATGGTCTTGACCTGTTTGAAGTTACATTGTCATTATAGACCGAAATGTTTCAGGACTTCTGGACAACAGCAACAGTATCTTACCGTGTAACTGTGTCCATTAGACCACGAGAAAACAATCTGGTTTTGGTCCTGTTATTCAACAAATATATTGTCATGTTTGTTAATATTACTGAAGGGTGTATTGAGGTTCAAGTACAAATATTTCAGTTAATCAGAAAAAATATTTTGACATTACCCCTAAAGACAAGCAGGTTCTTGCCTCCCTTTTTTATTTTAATTAGAACTATTAAACAAGTGGTTGTCCATAAGAATGGAATGGAGCAACCCCTGATTTACCCCACAGTTTTAGGCACCAGCCAGCAGAATAATTTCCCCCTTGTGTAAATGTAATTACACTGGATGGTTTGCAGTGCACTTGAGCAAAGTGTCAGGCACACAAATGTTTGTCCTGGGCTAATTAAATTACACCAGAGGCAGTTTGGGCAGCAGAGTGAGAAGAATGTAGTTATCCCAGAGACTTTAGCAGAACATTTAAGTATTGATCAGTTGGTAGTTTTACTTACTTTCTTACATGAAGAGGAAAACATCTCTGCCTCTGCTGTGCTGTTGAGAAGTGAATACAAGACACATGCTTTCTTGCAAATCCAGGATGTCTGAAAGCACAAAGGAAACATCCAAAAAGCTGCGTACTATAATTGTAGGAAAATCCCAATCAAATACAGGTGCTCCTTTAGAAATGGTGTGTGAGTTTGGGTTGTAACTGCAAGGAAATCTGTACACAGATTGCCACTTTGTTTGCTGAACTGTTTGGTTGTGATTTGGCTGATTGCTAAGGGGTGTTTTTAAAATTCACTGTGTTCTTGAGCGCTTTTCCTGTTGGAAATCATCCAGTCTAACTGCCTTCCCTCTCCCCTTCCCTTCTGTCTTGCAGCAAACGAGGATTCAGCGTTCGCTCCTTTGGCACAGGGACTCACGTGAAACTGCCAGGACCAGCCCCGGACAAGCCAAATGTTTATGACTTCAAAACAACATATGATCAGATGTACAATGATCTGCTTAGGAAAGACAAAGAACTGTATCCCTGTTGGCATGGCCTCTTTAAAAAATCCACTGTGGTTCATCCTTGAAAGGTGTAATTCATTACTTGGCATTATGCATTAGGAACAGAGAGTTGCTTGACTGGCAGACTTCAAATGATTTCAGTTTATAGGGTTTTTTTGTTTTTTACAGTGGGCCTCTAATGCTCCCTTGTAAATTGCTGAGTTACAATGCACACATCCCAAATGCTCTTCTGTAGTGTGTTAACATGTTTAGCTCTTGAATGAAAGCACATCAGTACTCACAGATTGCCCATTGCCTGCACTGCACTGTGGATCACAGCTCTCAGTGCAAAGACTGCCCTGATAATGGATCTGGGAAGAGCGACCACCTCGACATTAATGTTGTATTTAGCTCAGACAAACTGCCAGGTAAGGTTTACAGATACTTTCTCTGGGAGAGAGGATACCTTTCATTAAAGAGCTCACCCTTCTCACTGAGGATTTCGTGGTACATGATCTGTGCACCAAGAAAAAAATAACCCTATAGTGTATTATAAAAAATGGACATAGGAGAGCCCAATAACATATTTAATCCTGGAGAGCAGAGGTGATCAGGGTTAGGCACACTGCTAAAAACCATGACTAATGTCAAACTGCATGATTTTAAAATATCTATATTTAAAGTTGATTTTTTTTTTTTTTTTAGGAAAACCCACAAACCTACAAAATTGGGGCACTCACTCTAGATACTCTTTTTTTTCAACAAAGATCTTTTTTTAAAAAAAAAAAAATCAAAATGTAGGATATAGTCTTACTGTATCACATGTGATGTGCTGGTTTATTTGTTGGTGTTTTTAATCCCTCTGCCTATAGAGAAAAAGGCAAATCTTGCAAACCCAACATAATGAGGTATGTCATATCCATATCTTGATTAAAAGAACTGCTTCAAAAGAAAATAACTTGAATTGAGAATTAATTTTAACAAGCACTAGCGACTTGTGATTTCCTTTTTGCATCCTTCATTGCTGCTGTCCTGAGTATGGCAGTACTTAAAAAAACCCCCAAACAACAGAAAGCCTGCCCAGCCCCCCCGTTCAGCATGTTTAGGAGTTACCATCCTGGTTCTACTCCATGCTGGACACAGTTGCTGTGTTCCCCAAATGTATCTGCAGTGTCACAGTTAAACCTTTTCTCAGGATGAAGGAAAGCAGGTTTAAACAACAGCCATTTCAAGGGAAATAGGGCAGGAGCAATTGCCTCTGTGACTTTGCTTTTTTGATTCTCGGCTAATTTGAGGTTTTCAGACTGAAGACTCAGCACAGAAATCAACTCCATTCCCAGAAATGGGTTTTGAGGGTAAAGACTTTAACCAAAAGCAGAGCTACTCTCATCAGCGAGGTGTGGAATAGGTTTTTTGTGAACCAGGGTCCCAGGGACCTCAGTCCTTTTGGGTGAGCCTTAATTCCTAGGGGTGGTGGGCATGGGGACATGGCCTGTGTGGGGGGAGGGCCTGCTCTTCTCCTGGGCTTGGATTGGGGTGGGGAAACAAAAGGAGCTGTGTTTCCATATGATTGAGCTGCTTGTTCTGTTCCCCAGCCTTGCTTTCATCAGCTCAGTGGACATGACTCTCACCTGTAGCCTTTCCCTGTGGTCTGAAATGGTGTGTCCTGGGGACATTCCCATATGGCAGCGAGGAGCCACGGGAAGTGTGAGGGCTCAGCATCCAGTTCTGCCTCACTGGGGAGTGATCTCCATCCAGTCCCACGTGCCAGCAGGGATCCCAGGCACTGTGCACACCAGATGCTCAGTGAAATTGTGGCTGTAAGGGACATGGAACATTCCCTGCCCAAAGAGATGTCCCCAGTTTCAGAAAGCAGTGGTTTCAAACAGCAAAAAGCTGCTGCAGTGTTGGACCTCCCTCAGAGCAAGGTTAAAACTGTGTTAGAGAGAAGATCCACTGAACCTCTCCTGCTCACTTGTGGAAAGGGGGGACAACTATTAAAAACCCACTCTACAGAGACTAAAAGCACCTTCATTATAGTTAATTAGCGAAATATAGAGCACAGGCTCACATACCTTGAAGGCATATGTTGCATTTAAGAAGCACAGGAATAAGAGATTCGGTTGAGTAGGTGGTTACAGTGTCTCTAAAATGGAAGTACTTCAAAGCCTTTTAAGATGTGGTAGTTAAAACTTATAGTTAAAATAAGTACCCACATCTCCCATTGCATTTGGAGAATATAGCATTTAAATTCCCTGAGCCCTAATAGAGGGCTGTGACAAAACCATTTAAAGCTGTTCTGAATGTGGCTTTTGGTTGCTTTTTTAAAAATATTCCTCTATTATTTCTAGGACAACAGTGTAGAGGAAGATTCTGCAGCTAATCTGGAGGAGACATGGCCAGGCAGCACCTCTGGGGCTGTGTGTGTAGTACAGATACACCACCTTGTACTTGCATGTGTGATCCACCTTTCCAAGATCATGATTACTTGCCCCTTACAACTGTGTGAGGGGGTTTGAGGACTCAATTCTAATTATATGGTGGTGACTTTAAAGATGAAGCAAAAATAGATCAAAACTGGTGAGCCCTGCCTTCAAGTGAACTCAAAAATTAGTCAGGGATGAAACTTGCTAAACACCAGTTTAAATCTTCATCAGCAGGTGCTTTTATGCCCAGAGATAGGAACTGTTCAAATGGAAATTTGACCAAAATTCTGCAGCAGTAGCTCCTGGGTCCTTTATCAATGCTGACTAACTCCCTGACTGATTGTTCCTTTCCTTTTCTCAACACTGGTGTATCTGTGACCCTCACATTAAAGATGCCTAATGATTTCCTTAGATAGGTGGGCATTTTTAATTAGGATTTCTAGGCAGCCTACATCTAATCTGCAAGCCTGGCCTCTTGCTCTCTTCCCTGTGTTTTACCCCCTCTTTTAATGTGACTTGCTTTGTAACTGTAGATGGGATTCCAGTTTTAGCTCCATAGTTACATGAGGATATAAAATTGAGGGGAGGGTGGAAAAGGTGTCCTCAAGAAGTTCCTAAAGGTGTGCTTGTTAGGAGGAAAATTTCAGAAGTGAAGAAGAAAAACTGGTTTGGTACATCTCACTTGAAGACATATTGATTCTTTTCTGTCAAAAAAAAAAAAGGTAGTGATGATCTTGGTGATTGGGATCTGGTTCTTCTCTGTGAACTCCATGTTGAAGCTGGATGCCCTTGTGGTCTTGCCTTGTAGCTCAGTCTTGAGCAGTAACTTATTTAATTCTACTTCAGGTAAGCTCTTCATGCATGTATTTGTCTTACATTTTATCAGGTTTTCTCATGGATTTTGAGCTGATAAGCAGTTGTCAGCTTCTGTTCTGAGCTGTCATTGCAGTGGTCAGCAGGATAGCTTCTGTGTCTGGAGACCACTGGGATAGTTTATTTTAGATATGTTTAGGATTGGGTTTTGTGGGGTTTTTTTGTTTGTTTTTTTTTAGGTTGGGTTTGTTTTATTCTTCTCAGTTTTTTTTGAAGCCTGACCTTCCAAGAGCTAAAAATAGTTGGAAGTCGTGGCCTACCTGTCAGTGGCAAAATTCTTCCAAAGGCAGTGCAGTACAAGTCTCATTTTCTTCCTTAACGTGTCTTTCAAAGTACTTCAGTGCTCCTAGAAACAGAGGGAAGGGTGGAAAGCAGTGTTTAAACTGGATTTGAACAGGCTTCTAAGAGGCACATTTGTGTGAATCAATATGCTTCCAGCCATAGCTGAATTCCAATCCCTTTTTCTCCATAAGACCAACACACTTCACAAAGTCCCAGGCCTTTCAAACGCAGCATTTTTAGTCTGACTTCTGATCAGAATGCCTTTAATCTTGGCTTCATTTACATTAAAAAGGAAAGATATCAAATTATTAAAAATATATAAACCAGAAATATATTATTTAAATTTTATTTCCCTTGTGTTTGAACTTAGGGACACGGTAGAAACTGCAGACTCCAATCTAATATTAAATGCTTTTCAGCATCTAAAACATCTCTGCCATGCTGTCAGTCTGCCAGCTAGTCTTTCCTTAGCCAAGGTGAGTCCTGAACAAATGCTCTAAGGAATTCTGACTGCAGGATCCTATCTGAGGCTGAGGACTCTTGTAAAATCCATTTAGAATTGGAATGATTTCATTTATTGGCCCAGGTTTGGCAGTTTCATCCTGACTTGAAGGAGGGGAGCATTGAAGACTTTACCTCCCATTAACACAAAACTTCTGTGCCAGCATAAGGGATGCTTACACCTTCTTTTCCTTACAGTGATTCCAAATCCATTTTCATGGTAGTGACTGTAATTTCTTAAACTGGCATTAATTGCAAGCCAGTGTTGCACTGAGGACTGTCTCCTGCAGACTCATCCAGCGTGTTGCTTCCCCTGCATGCTGCTGTTCCAGTGGCCCTGCTGTCTTTGTGATTGTGTTCTCAGGCTTCCCAGATGCCTTAAATGAAACGGCTTAATTGATTTAGGGTTTGTAATGCTTGTGGTTTGCTTTATCTGAGGTTCCCTCTCCAGCTCTAACTCCAGGTAGTTGAAAATTACCTTTGAGTTTCACAGCACGAAGCAGTGAGAGCAGCAGAAGGCAATTTGAGAAGGGCTGTTGCAGCCCCTGCTTCCCTGAGACGTTAAATGGGGTGACTCCTTCTCTCTCACAGACCTCTCTCTCTCCTCACAGCTTCCTCAAAACTCTTCCCCCCCTCAGCCCAGTCCTACGACATTTGCTGCTCATCCTCTGGAACCTGGCGGTGGTTTCCAAACCTGAGAAGAGCATCTAAAAGTCACGGGTGACACTTCTGAACTTTCTTGCCCACTGGTCCTGACAGTGACTGTTGTATTCCTTTTTTACATGTCCCTGTCACTTACTGAACTTGGCAGGAGTTTGAGCCAAGTGATCAAACACTGGACATTCCAGCAATCCAAACTCCTCTTGAAGTTCACACTTGGCTGAGGTGCAGCTGTTGGGTGATGTGGGCAGACGTGCCACACATCTTCAAAGTCATCTTGTGGTCTGTCTCTGGTATCCTTATCTTCCTTTAGTCCCTTCAGTAGATCTGTGCCATCCCTTCTCCAGGTCTTCAGTTTTCCCTTTACTCCATTTCTTTTCCCTTTTGACTACTTGTTTCTCTCCAGTTTCACCCCCAAAAACTGTTTCAGCTGTTCAGCACCAACAAGTCATTGGCATTTGAGCTCTGGGCTTAAACTCAAGATGTTTCCTGCTTCTGCTGATGTTTGGGTAGGTACCCTCAACTTTGGGGCTCAGCCAGGCTTGAGGGAGTGAGCAGGGCTGGCACGTGGTTGTATTTGGACCAGCTGCTTTGAGCAGGCTCAGCTGGACTTCTCAGTGCAGTTCGTAGCTTAAAAATCCCAGGTAGTTGTCCTTCACAAGGAAAAACAAGCTCAGTTCTTTGCAGGTCATTAATGCAGGCACAGATGTTACCAGAAATGTTGCTTAACCCAGCTTAGTATGTTTGTTATGGTTTGGAATGGCCTATTTTAGAATCAGAGAATCACAGAATGGTTTGGGTTGGAAGGGACCTTCAAGATCACCCATTTCCACCCCCTGCCATGGGCAGGGACACCTTCCACTGTCCCAGGTTGCTCCAACCTGGCCTTGGACACTTCCAGGGATGGGGCAGCCACAGCTTCTCTGGGCAACCTGTGCCAGGGCCTCCCCACCCTCACAGGGAACAATTTCTCCCCAATATCCATCTAAACCTACTCTCTTTTCATTTTGAATCCAGTAGAATCATAGAATGGTTCAGTGTTTAGAGTACCATGAAAGACTTGTGACCAAACTGGTTTGTACTAAACCCAACCCAGTTTCAGTTCAAGTGAAAGGCAGTTTGTGCTCTGGCTGTGGAGTGAAGGCAGTTCTTGCAGCCGTAATCACCAGGCTTGGAAAGTAGATTTGTAGTGCCCAGGCCCATTTTCAGGCTTTCATTCCCTGTAAAAGGAGCTGATGCTGAAGGTGGAAGAAGGTTGGGCAGCCTCACCCTCCCCACACACATCCTTTAAGGAAATATCTGCTTCCTAGACAAATTGCCAAGCAGGGTTTAACACGATGTGAGGTGTTTATAATGCAGGTAGTAATAAATAAATTTAGATGGTGTAGAAAAGAGACCTGCAAATGGAGGTGTGAGAAGCATTCTGCTCTGCTGCTGGTTTTCCCAAAGAAGAACAGCAATGTTTGAATATGGTGGCAGCTGCACCACAGGGAATAATCAGCATGTCAACTTTTTTTGAAGATACAGAAACTTAGGGTGCCAACCATTAATTTAAAGATTTC
This sequence comes from Corapipo altera, assembly GCF_003945725.1. Taxonomy (NCBI): domain Eukaryota; kingdom Metazoa; phylum Chordata; class Aves; order Passeriformes; family Pipridae; genus Corapipo; species Corapipo altera. The sequence goes on from NW_020884926.1 coordinate 1,562,840, forward strand.
CCCCACACACGCACTAAAAAGTATATATACATTTTAGCAAATGTTCTTTGACCAATTATGTTTAATGAAGTGGCCCCTAGAGTATTTTTACAGAATGGCCTGGTTGGAAGGGACCTTAAAGATCATCTCCTTCCAACCTCTCTCCATAGGCAGGGACACCTCCCAGTAGCCCAGGTTGCTCCAAGCCCCATCCAACCTGGCCTTGAACACTTCCAGAGATGGGGATTTTAGATGATTATGTAATTAATTTATATACCCCAAAACTTTTCAGCTCAGATCACTTGGGAGCTTCAGCTTCACGTGGGAGTTAAAATGAAAGTTACTGAATACTTGGATCAGTAAGATCACTTTTCTGTTATCATACAGGATTAGAGACTTTATGCTCATGGCTAAAAGTGTTCACCCTGTCAGTGACACAAATTACTGATAAAGTGGTTGGAGGGGTGAGGGATGTTTGGTAAAAGGCATTTCTGATGTCTAGGACAGGAATTTTAAATTTGGGTGGCAGAAGCTATGAAAACTTTAGGGGTTTATCCAAACACACACCTAACTCCTTTTTTTAAATACGTGTATATCTTCATCACTAGATTATTATGGGGTGTCCTTAGCTAAAAGGAGAGAATGCAGTCAGAAACAAAAGAAGTAGGTGGGTCTGGCCATGTCCATAAGAATGAACAACACTGGTGCATCTATTGCAAAAACCCAACTTGTACTGCACCATCTCCTTTTTACATCAAGTTTTTCCATTGCTGAGCTGTCTGGCAGGGATTTCATCCCTGTGGATCTGTTTAGCACAGTCACTGCAATAAAGGTGAACTCTGAACTGGACTCCCTGTAAAAATGTGATGGATTTACTATGCCATTGTTGGCAGGAGGTGAAGGCCTCTTAGAGAAATGCAGGCATGTTCTGTTGAGTGTGAGCATGGCAGGGAAGGTGTGACAGCAGGGAAAGGCAGGTGGAAATCTTGGGAGGACCTGCTGAGGAAGTGGCTGCTGAAGAGAAAGAGCAGAGGTGCACGGGATAGGGAGCGTGGAGTTAAAATCTGTTGGAAGGAAAGCAGAGCCTGACTTCAATGATTCCACATCTGGCAGTGTAGTGAAAACCATTAATGAGTTGTAGGATCTGCATTCACCTGAGCTCACAAAGAGAAGGAAGCTGGGTTGTGATTATGCATTGGGAGCAGTCCACATCCCCCTGCCTGCTCGAGGGGTGCTGTGCTCCTTTCTGCAGGGTGAAAAAGATTTCAGGCAACCAAATATGAAAGTGTCATGAATCTTTTAACTGCTTATTTCAGTCTCCTTTTATAGGCAGATGGACCCTTGGAGGAAAAAAAAAAAAAAAGCTGTAAGTTGGCAGCAGAAAGCTCGGCTGTGAGGCAGAAAGCTTGTGTGGGTTTTTGGAATATGCGTAATTCTGTCTCCAGGCTCAGTCAGGAAAGCTAGGGGACAGATGCCAGCAACATTTTATCCTAGAAAGGGAAAAAAGAGAACCCAAAAAAGTGTGTGGGATGTTGTGAATTTCTTTTTTTTTTCCCCTTGAACTGCATGATGTAGAAGCGAGGACTACGGAGCCCAGAAAGGGCTCCCCTTCCAACAGAACAAAGCAACACAGCCAGGTGTTGACAGGTATTTTGAAAATGCAGTCATTTTCCAAATGCTCTAGAAATAACCAGAGGTCTGAAATGGCTTCATCAAAGTGTTTGGGTTTTTTTTTTCCCAAGCATGACAAACCCAAGGAGAGTTTACAGGGGTGCTGAGAGGAAGCAGTGGGTGCTGGTGTGCAGGAGCTGCTTGTGAGAAAGCTTTGGGCTATGAAGGACAATTCTTTAATAATATAAGGAGAAATCTTTTGGGAAAGAAGAGTGGTAAAAGGCTTGGGAGCAACCTGGAGAAAAGAAATGTGGTCCAAGTCAGTTGGCTGAGAGAGAGAATTGACTACATATATTTGTGATCAACAGCTTATCATTCCATTTGTGGTGCAGAATTGAAATCTGAGGTAGTTGAAGTGCAGTGGTGCAGACACAAAAGAACCCACTATATTTGCAACATAAAGTAGATCTAATAGGTAGAAAGATGGGTTCAGTTCTTGATAGAGCTTAAACACTTGAAAGATTTAAAAGCTTTGGAGGCTGTTTGCTTGAAGACTGTTCAAGAACACCTTGGAGCACATGGTGCACATCTGGCTACCAAGGGGGAGTAGAACTTGAGCTATCAGAGGGCAACAGCAAAAAGGTAGGAAGAAAGTTGTTTTTTTTTTTGTTACAAAAATATTAGGACTGTTCTCTGAAAAGAAATACATGTATGTGACCTTTTAGCAAGGAAATAAGCCAAGATGACCCCTCACATACTGCTACTAATGATTTTTTTTTTCTCAGAATCCTGTTACCTCAGGAAATTATAGGCTGCTATTTGAATGTAAAAATACCTATTTAGATGGCTAAAAATACAGCAGTGTCAAAGTAAGGAAGAGGTGCATCTGCCTCCAGGCTTTCTCCATTCAAACCTTTCCTGGCATTGTAAAGCTTGGCCTTCAGAGGGAGTTTGGTTTTACTCAGGCGAGTAGATTCGTGTGACAGTCAACCCTGGAGTGCTCCTGGTGGAACTGTGTGTCCCAGAAGGCTCAGGAAACAGTGGGATTGGTGAATCCTGCCTGAAAGGGGGATGCAGGTTGTTAAACCTCAAGGTTACAGTAGCAGCACAAATATAGCTCCCAGGCAGCATAACAGATTCCTCTCACACGGTGATGAGGCTCTGACAGGCATAAAGTCAGTGTTTTTCTTATTCCCTAAATGGGAATGTATCTTGGGATATTTTTAAGGGATATGCTTCTTTTATTTCCTTGACTTTCTTTAGGAGTTCAGTTGCATAAACCCAAGGCCCACGTGGGGCTTTGTGCAGGTGACACCACAGACACCCTGGAATTGCCTTTGAAGGGGGAGGCCCCTGGAGTGAATGTAGGACATTGTGCTTATGCAAACAGGGCAGGCTGTGTGTTCTAAACATTATGGATACAAAAATAGTTGCCCAAGAAAAGTTGTCCTTCTGAGCTCTTCTGGGGGCCCCCTAAAGCTGCCCTGCCATTGCACTGGTGACAGTGGCAGGTCTCTGCATGAATTACCCTGATGGGGGTCACACTGTCATCTTGGGAGTCTCTTTAATGGTCATTGAACTTTATATTTGCAAACAGAAAGAATCTTATTTTGAAGATACAGTAATAATTTAACTTGTACTGGTCATTTGCTCAAAAACATGACTTGTCTTAAAGTGAAGGTACTTAACTCAAGCGACTTCAGATACACACAGAATGGAATTTTACACATGTTGGACAGAAATAAGAGAATCAAGCCACGACCAGAGAGATTCCAGAACTGCAAAGATGTTTTTGATTTGATCCTAACGTGTGAAGAAAGAGTCTATGATCAAGTAGTAGAAGGTAAGGACCTTGAACTGATAAACCAAGTTAACTTTGGGTGCTTTTTTTCCTCCCCCTCCTCCCTGAAGTCCTTCACAAATCTGGAACCACCTCTGTCTCCTCCAACTGCTGCTGCTGGAACACGAGTGGGGACAAGAGCTTGCAGTTATTGATGCAGACTTTTTGTACCAGAGCTGGGATGGCTGAGCACTTGTTTCTAAAAGATGTTGGCAGCTGCAGGGAGTGTGTATGTGTAGCAATATTAAGGGCTGACATAAGGAAATCTGTAGAAACTCAGGTAACATGTTTGGTTTGGAAATGCCCATGGATCTCAAAAACCAACAAGTTGTATGAGATGAGCATTTTTCCACCCTGGGTTGATGGAGCAACAAAACCTTAAGACCTCTTCCTTATGCAACTTCCCTTCCCTGCAGAAGGCTTCCTGTGACCTACTGAGCAGTTTATCCATATTAGATACCTCTTGTACAGGTGGAGAAGCTGTTCCTGAGTGTTGTTAACACTGTGCAAACGTGGCATGGCTTTGCCTTGAATGAGTCAAAGTGAGATATGCCAGAAGCATCTGGGCTGGGGGTTGGGTGCCACATGATCTCAGTGCACAGGCTCCATGTGAACTCACCTAAAACCTTGGGCTCTCAGCAGTGACTCAGTTCCTGGGCTGAGAAACCTTGTCTGCCTCTGGAAATGCTGGATACAGGATTTAAGGGGTTCCTTTCACACTGAAAGACCAGCCAGCTCAATTAGTATCATACACACAACTTAGAGGGCTGTTGCCTTGGCTTTTCCATCCTCAGTGGTCACGTCACAGGCAGTGCAGGGCACATTTGGGCTCCTGCAAAGCGAGCAGTCAGTGTTCTGAATGCTTAAGGGAAGGGTTGAAATGTGTGAGTAAGTTCTGAGGGCAGCTCTGGCACTTGAGGGAGCCTTCAGCAAGTGCAGCGCGTCTCATGTAGAAAGTAACTTTCCCTCTGATGTTTTAGGTGAGTATCCTGAGGAAGGGAAGGGAAGATCAACCCTTTGCTGATTTTCCAGTTGTGCATCTCTCTCCCTTCATGGTAATAATGCCCTTCACAATCAGCCCAAATGGCTCTGGGTGTGGAACCCATGGAGGCCTCAACGGGTTTGCCAAAGTGAAGGTGCAGGATGGGGATGGGAGAGAACTTTTATGTCCAGTAGGAAGGGTGTTAGAGAGGCACAGCAATAGTACAAGGGCCCACTAGTAGGAAAAGGATGGAGGGGTTTTTTTCCCCCTCCACCCCTTGTTAATAAGTGGACACATTAAAGCTAGAATTTTTTAGTGTGACTTGTAGGAGTTCACCTTGCAGTGTCACATTCAGAGTGCTGGATGAACAGTGCTTTTTTTAAAAAAATGAGCAATCAAAACCTTCCAGGTGAGGAAGCCCAAAATCATTCTTGATTTTTGAGACTCCTGATCGTGGTTTTTGATCGTGGTTTTTAAAGAGTAAAGTGAGCAGTAACCTTCCTTGAGCAGGGCAAATAAACTGTCGTGACCCTTCCACAAATCTGAATTATTCTGTGTCCAAAATCCATTTCTCGTTTTTGAAATGAAAGGGACAATGTGTAAGACAAATAAAAAAATATTCTAAAAACTGGTTTGGGAAAGACTGATATGACATTGCCTGGGCATTTTTAAAAACCTTGTTAATACTTTGTGTGTAAAACACGATACAGTTCCACCCCGAGTTTTGCTGTTACGTGTGTTTTGTTTTCAAATAGATTTAAATTCCAGAGAGCAGGAGACGTGTCAGCCAGTCCATGTGATCAATGTGGACATTCAGGATAACCACGAGGAGGCCACTCTGGGTGCTTTCCTCATCTGTGAGCTCTGCCAGTGTGTAAGTAGAGAGGGCTCCTTGCCTGGGGGTGCCAGGGACTGCACAGGGGGCTGGGCTTTGCTTAGTGCTCCTGAAAGGTGCTGCATATTGCAGAAGTGGGGGCAGTAAAATCCGTGTCAAGGATTGTAAGTTCCCAAGTTCTCCTGGTTATTTTCAGAGCTCTTGGGCAAATTGATGATCTTAACCACGGGTTTGTGGTTTCCAAAGTGAAACAATTTGAATTAGGTGGGATTTAAACGTCAGAGTTGCATTCTGAATCCTGGTATTCTGGAAAAAAATCCCTTTATAGGTGTGTTTCATAGCACCCCAGGGCTGTGTGTGTGATGTGGAACAAAACACTGGTGCCCCAGCCCTTGGTGTAAGACTGAAATGAGCTGCACTCAGACAATGAAACTGAGAGCAGAGGAAGGACCTGTGTCCTTTTACACTGCCCAGGTTGAGGAGTTCACCTATTCCAGGGTGGCAACAGGCTTTCTTTTTTTTAACTCCAGCCTGTGTGGTCTATTTTGGTCTCAAATCCTTTCCAGATTCAAAAAGCCTAAGAGGGTTCAAGGACTTGAAATTTTAGCCATCTGTTCAGTGTGTGCCTGGAGCTATTCTGGAGGGTTCTTAGCTGGTGGGGAGGGATGTTGCCTACTCAACAAAGTGCTAGTGAAGTGCCAGTTGGGTGGGTTGGGGAAGGAAGGATCTGCAGATAAACATAAAGCAGAATATCTGTGCATTTGGGAGTGCTGGGAATGTCAATAAAGCACCCAAGGGCTGCACTGTCGGGCACAGCCTCCTGCTGGGTTAGATTTCCCAGGGAGCCAAAAGCCTGGGATTATTACAGTTTTCTAAACAGCATCATATCCTTGGAGTCTGGTTGCTTAGTCTTTTTTCTCTTCTAGATACAGCACACAGAAGACATGGAAAATGAAATAGATGAGCTGTTACAGGAATTTGAAGAGAAAAGTGGAAGGACTTTTCTTCATACTGTCTGCTTTTATTAAAGCACATCTGTCTCTTAGGCCTTAATACAGATGAGGGAAGCATGTGTTTAAATTTCTGATTATACTGTATTTTCCTGGAAAATGAATATTGATCTTTTTTTGTTTGTTTGTTTGTTTAAAACCTCCTTTTCAGTGTCTTTTTGTTTCAGGTGTTCTGTCACAGGTAGGCAGAGGTACTGGTTGGGCTTGTACATATGAAATGATGAAAAGTATACACAAAGGCCACCTATTTAAAAATTAAATTCAAGTTCTTTTCTAAATCCTACTTTAATTATTACAAGTAGGTTTTTAATTATAAAGAGAATGTTTCTTGAATATAAGTTTATAATGTATTTTTCCAGCTTACAAATTTATTTTATTTCAGTTGTGCTTTTTTTTTTGGCTTTTTTTTTTTTTTTTAAATTTAATGTGACAGAATGGCTGAGGATGTGAATGGAACAATTAAATAACTGAGTATCTGTATATTATTAGCTATAAAGTTGGAAGCATCCAATAAAAATGAAAAACCTTTAAGTTTGTCTGTTTTCAAAGTAGCAGCTGAGGAAGCGTGTGCTCTTTTTGAGGTAAAACACAAAGTATCTGTGTGAGATGAATAAAACTTGAGAGGCTGTAACTGTAGCAGTCAGAGCCCAATGTAAAAGGAAGATGGGGAGAAATGGCAGACTCCACTATCAACAGAAATAATTTAAATTTGTTTTTTTTTTTTTTAACCAAAGTAGTTTTGAATAGAAGCATTTTCCTCCCTTGCAGCAACAGTAAATGTGCTTGTTATGGCTCAAAATCCAGAAAGTGGGTATGTGTACACAGAGCAAAAGTCTGCTCAAACTGATAAAAGTTAAACCAAATTATTGCACATTCAAAATGTGACTGGTGAAGTGTTGTTGCTTACAGGCAAGAGAGGATCTTAAAAGTTGTTTTGTTAAAAGAACCTGTGAACAATTTGGAGCAAACGAGGCTCTTCTGGGGTGGCTGGGGACAACAAACAAAGTGAAGCAGCATCAAGTGGGGTTTGTGCTCCTGGCTTCTCCCATTCCATCACTGACCTCTGGCAGCTTGCAGGAATTACCTCATTTTCTTTGTTAACTGTTTTGCACATGCAGGGGTTTGGTGCAAGTGCTTTCAGCTCAGGTTAGTGTCACCCCTCTGTGCAGACAGCTTTGTCTGTGTGGCAGTAAATCGTGAGGTGATGCTGCTTAACCTCTGTCAGTGAACACACAGCTATTAAAGAGCAGCATTTCGGGTTCCACACCTGAGAACTGCAAGTCCCTGTTGGAAAATAACTTCTTGGCAGCTGCAAATCCTGAAGTCTCAGTCAGGCTCCCAAAGAAACCTTACACCTCACTGCTCCTGGGATCTTGGGGGTTGGCTGTGGTTTCAACTGCTTTGTGGTAAAACTTAGACCTCTGCCAGCTCAATCCGTGTCCTGGACAGTGTCCAAGTGGGTCAGTGCATCATCCTCGGGTCCTGGGAGCGTTTAATATCCCTGAATCACCTGTGCTGTTTTGCCTGTCTGTTAAAAATACTTAAAAATGTCGTGGAGGGAACAAATAGGGACTGGGGAGCTGGAGCAGCAGCTGTGATAAGGTTTGCAGGGTGTGTGTTTTCCAATTGGCTTGTCCTGTCCCATTTTGTTCCTGGAGACTCTGTGTTTGATGGATTTCCTTGGCCTCCTCTGCTCCTCCTCGTTTGTCTGTCTGATACCATCTCTGTTACCATGGGGATATTTACAGCCAAGGGAAGGAGATGGTTCTGTGAGGACTGAACTGCTTTAGTTGATCTCTTTGAAAAGGCATTCCAAGCAGGCACAGTGCTGAGCATTTTGAGCAGTTTTCCTTCCCCATGCAGTACCAGCACTGAGTTCTGCTCTTGGCAAGGTGAAACCTGGGGAGTGTTTGAAAAATGTTTTTGCTTTCAACTTAATTCGTCCTAAACAGAGCTCTTTGTTGTTATCTCACAGGAAGGCAGGAAAACCCCACACAGGACGTTTTAACCCAAGTTTTGTGTGTATATGGAGATTCACAGCAGAGTCCTCTTTATTACAGAAAGGTTGCACTTCTCGTGTGTGTGGTTGGCAGAGAATTCTGGCTGCTGTAGTGCTAAGTATGGAATAATTAGAACTTCACTGCATCTCTTAACTAAGAAACCTAAAACCATAATAGGGTCTACAGGATGTTGCAGAACAGTTCTTTCCATCCTAAACATTCTGTTCATAAGGCAAAGCAGCACTTGGAGCTGGTCATTTGTCACTTGTTTATTTACCAGTGTGCAGAAGGATGGATGGATGGATGATCTGGAAGGAGAAGTCAGTATTCTGAATGATCCACAGTCAGTATTTCAGCTTTCTGTGAGCATAACTTGTTCTTCAGCTAAAGCTGTTCGTACTCTGACATGTTACTTCTCATTTAACTTGAAAAATTTATGCATTTATGTAGTTACTTTGTCTCCACACGCTTCATTTGCGTTGAAATCCTCTGATTTTAAAAGCTCAGTTTGTTCAGGAATTTTATGGTGTCCTAGTCTTGTTTGAGATACACGAAGTATACATGTATAGGTATAAAACTGTGGCTAAACACAGGGTCAAAGCTGTTTTCTGTGTCAAAAGATTTCAAGAGAAACTTTAGTTTAAAGGAAATGGGAAAAATATCTGGGGTATTCTCCCAGCTCCCCCAAGGCCAGGAGAGGTGGCTTTAAAATGCCTAATTCATGGGGATGGCTTGGAGATGAGGAACATGGGCTGGTAGCCAGGCAAAACTTCACTTCCACACAATTCCTTGGGACTTGTCTTCAGGTTCTCTACTCTCTGCTGTGATTTGATTTGGCTGTTACTTCAAAAATCCTTCTGTTTTCTGCAACCAGCAGAGTAACCAGCTGCATTCTCTCCACATTAGTCCTTCTGAGCTCTGCAAATCAATGGTAGAATCCACTTCTGAGCTCAATAAGAATTGGAAGTAGCTGAGGGCAGAGGGTTGTTGAGGAGAGAACTCTCAGGAGTTGGACAGGGTGTGGCAAGAGATGCCTTCCTAGGCATGAAGTGCCTGGCTCATCAAACGTTTCATGTGTGTGGTTTAAATTAAAAATAATAAAAAAAAAAAATCAAAAAAATCATCTGCAATGCAATCTGTGCTCTAATTTGAGGACACCATTTAGTGGTTTTAATTGTGTGACAGTATTTTGGTATTTTCAATACCCAGTAGTAGGTTAATGACTGTTCCTTGAAGAATGGAGTTTATATAACACAAGTCATTACATAAGAAGGCTGATTGTGGCCTGAGGAGCAGGAGGAAAACAAATATGCAAAAATGCAAAACCCAGCAGCAGCAAACTCTGCTTTGATGGCCCTGAGAAGCCTAAAAAAATAAATACCTGGGGTGTAGCAAGGTGAAGCTCACCTTGAGGAGGGCTGTGAGGACGGGGAGGTGAAGGCACTGCAGGACACTCCAGCCATCCAGCCCTGTGCTACCACGCATTTCCCACGTGGTGGCCAGAATCGCTTCCCTTCATCCCGGTTCACAGGAAAAGGAGCAACAACCAAACAAGCAAAAAGTTACTGGCTGGCCACTTATTTTCTTTTAATTTCCCCAGAAGCTCCTGTACGTGGCCTGAGCTGGACTGACCGACACCGCGGTGAAATAAAGCCGTGGAGAACCCGAAGCACAACCTCTTCCTTGGCCCTTCCATCTGGGGTTTGACAGACGGGACAAAGTTGTTGGTATTCGTGTCCCAAAAGCGAGGGGGGTCTCCTGTGTCTGCACCATCCCAGCTTTCCTCAGGGGCCGACTGCAGGGAGGTGGGATGTGCTCAGTGTGCTCGGGGCAGGGCAGGGCACCCTCAGCCTTCCTCGGGTGCCCTTTTGGGCGCTTTCCCCGGGGCGGGGGGCGCGGGGCCGGGACCCCCCCCCCAAAAAGGGCCGCTCTCCGTGCGGGCAGCGGAGGGAGGTGCCGAGGGAAGGCGTGTGCGCGGCGGAGCCCGGGGCTCGCACCCACCGCACGGGCCGTGCCCGGACCCCCGGGCGGGCGGGCGGGGGGTCCCGGCGGGGCCCCGGCGCGGGATGCGGCCGGTCCCGCATCCCCCTCCCCGGGAGGCGAGAGGGGCCGGGGCCGACCCCGGGCGGAGGAAGGGCGGGGTGAGGATGGCGTGTGGGACTCGAAACGCGGCCAAGCGCCGCTGCCGGGGCTCCGCGTGCGGCTGCGGGGCGGGGGGAGCCCCGCAGGGCCGGCCCGCAGAGCTGCCGCCGCCGCTCGCCATGAGCCGCTCCCGGAGCAGCGCCTCCCCACGTAGGTAAATGCCCGGGGTGGGGAGGGGGCGGCCGGCGCTGCCTGGGCGCATCTCCCCGCTGCATCCCGCATCCCTCCCCTGCATCCCGCATCCCTCCCCCCGTGCGGGGCCGGCCGGCGGCGCGGAGCCACCCGCGCCCGGGAGGGGCTGGGCTGGGGGCTGCCGGCGCGGAGCGAGCGGAGGGGACACGCAGCCCCAAACCGGGAGGGTTTGCAGGGGCTTATTTTTGGGGCGGGTGGGCGCGCTGATTTCGAGGGCTGGGGGTATATTTTATTTTCAGTTCCGTTTCGCAGCGCTCCGGAGCGGGGATGATTTTGGGGAGGGTCGGGGGAGAGGATGCAATGAGGCTCCCCCGGAGTGGGTGATTTTTTTGCAGCCTGCCTCCTCCTCCTCCAGCCTCCCCCCCCCCCCCCGCACCCCGGGTTTGGCTGCCTCGCTTCCCAGTTGCTGCATGAAGGCTGTGCTTGTGGCGGCGGGTGCCCGCTCCCGGAGCCGCGCACCCGCCGCGGCGGCCGCGGCCGGGGGGGAGCCCGGGGCCAACGAACGGGGGGAGCGCCAATTTTTTTATTATTATTATTATTATTATTATTTATTTTTTTATTTTTTATATATATATATATTTTTTTTTTTTTTTTTACCTGTCACGTTCGTCCTAGAAAAATAAAAAAATAAAAAAAAAGGGGGCAGGGGCGCGGGAGCCCGAGGCATCCCCGGCACGGGGGAGTGCGTGTGTGTGCGCGGGGGGCGCCCCGCCGCCCCGCCGCCCCCCGCCGCACCGCAGCGTGCGGGCAGCGAGCGCGATGCGCCCCGCGCTCGGCTCTGCGGAATAGCGCGGCCGCCGCTCGCCCTCCGCGGGCTTGGGGCGCACGGACCCGACCGCTGGCCATCCCCTATTGATGTCCATGAATGCAAACACCATGATTTTCATGATCCTGGGCGCCTCTATCGTTATGGTAAGAGATTTTGCTTATCTCCCTCCCCTCCATCATCCCCCCCCCCTCCTCCCTTCCCCTTCCCTCCCCCCCCACCCCCCGCACCGTCCCTCAGCCTGAGCACCTCCGTGTGTGTGTGTGCGTGTGTGTGCATGTGTGTGTGCCCCGGTAAACACCAAAGATTATTTTCTTTATGACTGCTTCAGTCTTTGGCAATCAAACTAGAGTCAATGTTTTATTCCATCATCCAGAGTTGACCAGATGCCTTGGTTGTGGGCTCTTACAGGCAATAGCTTGCTTGATGGACATGAATGCGTTGTTGGACAGATTTCACAATTACATCTTACCGCATCTGAGAGGGGAAGACCGAGTTTGTCACTGCAACTGTGGAAGGTAAGTTCACCTGCAGAGGATCTTTCCCCCCCTCCCTGCCCCCCCAGCCCCTTCCCACCTCGTCTCACTGGGGAGGCACAGGGGAGGTGGTGGCCGGGGCGCTGCTGGCTGGGCTACCATCTTTGCATTCTGGCTGTGTCTCACCTTCCTCACCAGCTCCTGCATGAACACAGGGAGGGGGGGGATTTGGTTTTTTTCCGGAAGAAGAGTTTTCTGTGGGCTTGGAAGTCCATTCTCCTTTGTGTGCGTGTTTGTGTAGGTGCACCCGTGAGCCCTGCCGAAGTGAGTAACTTCGATTTAAACGTTTGTCATTTTGCCTTTGTTGTCGCTGGGCTGTGATGGTCCTCAGCCTGTTTGTGGTCTGGGTCTTGCAGTTGTGTGGCTGAAATGAAATGGGGTTTGGAGAACAGAGAGGATCCGTGCCCAGGCCGGAGTGTGGCTGTGTAGGACAGTGTCACTTTGAGGCTTTGCAATCTTTGATCGGATTTTAATTCCCTGTGGCTTTTCCTCCTGAGAGTTGTGATGCTGCTGGACACAGCACCCCGAGGAGGCTGGGCTGTGGTTTTGTGGAGCGTTCTGTGAGCCAGGTGGATGCTGTGCCAGGAGTGATGCCTTTGCTGTGCACAAGTTTATGACTGGACAAATCCCTGGCTCTCCCCATGGCTGTTGGGAATGCTGAATTCTCCTAAACAACGTCGCTCTTACGTCGTGTGTAATCACTGAAGCGCTCAGCTCGGAGCTGGGATCTGGCTGTTCCCTGTTTTCGGGCCCGGGGGCTGAGTTTTGGGGAGGTGAAATTCTCCCTTCCTTGTGGGACTGCTGTCAGTGATCCTTGTCCTGCACTCCTGGAGGCCTCGCTCCCCTCCTGTGCCTGGTTACTCACAGCCTGCAGGAGAGTTTCTTGTCTGTGGGGGAGTGAAGCAACGTGAGGCTGTGCCAGCTAAAGGACATGCTGGGGGAGCCCTCCCTTGTCACATCCAACGTTTAAACTGAGCTTTACTCCTCTTTGAGCTGCCTCTGGAACCAGCTGCATCCTGTCTCCCAGGCGTCACATCCCTCTGGTGTCCCTGGTGTGGGAGCTGAGCTGGAGCTGGGATGTGCTTCGCTTAATGAAGAGAAGCTGCTTTGCCCTTCCTGCTTCAGGCACCGAAGGTGATCGGTACCTTTCTCCCCAGACTCCCGTGGCAGAACAGCAGAGAAAGGTACAGGCAACACCTCCAGGGCCAAATTCAACCCGACCCTGGATGATACAGTAACAGACCCTAAATACCTGGTGCTCCTTGGGCACCTCAGGCATCTCCCTGTTAAGGTCAATTGGGAAGACTGGGGGCAAGAAACATCCACAGAGTTTTTGGCTTGGTTTTGGTAAGGATTAGCTTTCTCTTAGCTAATTTTTTTTGAGTCCTCTTGATGTTTTTTGCTAGTTTAGGTTTTTTTCCTCTGCCTCTACCTCTTCCTCGTCACAGCTTGGTTCAGTGGTGGTGAAAATTGGCTGCTGGCAACAGACTTTAATGTTGCCTGGAGGGACTGAGGAGTGTCAGGTCTCACTGGTGGTTTGGCAGAGTGTCCTGCCCAAGCCTGAGAAGGTGGCAGGGGGACTCTAACTCTCTGTCTGCAGAGATGCTGTGGAGGCAGATAAATTAGCCATGGCACTCTCCCCAGACATCGTTAGGTCATTTCTTCGAAAGTGCCCAAAACAGCTTCCAAATCGTCGAGCGTGGATCTGAGAGGAGGCAACAAGCAAAGTTTACCAGTTGCCTCAGGTATGTAGAAGCAGTGGCTCTTGCCAAGAGAGACATCACACCAGTCCCTGCTCCTGAGCATCGGTTCCCACGTGCTTATGCCCTGATGTAGGAGAAGCACCCCTGAGCTGTGGGACATTGTGTGGCCTCGTGCTCAGGTTTGGGGTGTGATCCCCTCTGCTCCCTGTGACCTGCCGCCCCAACACCAGTGTTTTGGGTCCTCTGATTTGAAGGCAGGTGGTACTGGATGTGCCCTGTCCTTGCTGTCAGCTCTCCAAGTGCTCTGGGCACAGGCCCTGGGCGCAGGGAGCCGTCAGCAGCTCTGCCTCGCACCAGGCAGGGCCGTGTCCTGGAGCGCGTTGTCAGCGCCGGTACTGGGGCTTGATGAAGAACTTAATTTGCCAATAACCAAAGGGAGTCCTTGGAGGAGGGAGCTGGCTGCAGTTCAGTGTGTTGCAGGGAGGAATGGGGAAAATAAGTGAATGTTGCAGAAATGGAAGGGAAGGAGGAATTGGAACAAATGAAGATTGATGTGCAGTGGGCTGAGCTGCTGCAATTAAGGTTTTCCCTCCTGCCCTGGCCTGGGTCGTGGTGTCAGTCAGACCAAATAACTCATTCAGAAATGCTTTCCTTCCACTCTCCTCCCCTGGTTGCACCCTTCCTTGGGGTGTCAGAGGGGACCCCTTCCCCAGGAATGGTCTGCCATGTCCCAGGGTGGACTGCAGACCTGGCACTGGGCATCCAGTGTACAGCAGGATGTGCTCTCCAGGAGGAACTGGAATCTGCACTGAGCTCCTGTCCCTGTGAGGGGCTGGGAGCTGTTCTGGGCTGGGGGTGGCTGTGAGCAGTGAGGGCTGGCTCTGTGTGTGTCCCACGTGCCAGCTGATGTGTGCCAGGGGATGTGGGGCTCTGTGCTGTGCCAGGCTGCCATTGCAGCATCCACAGCCTGGATCCCCCCTCCCCTGGCAGTGGGATGGGGCCTGGTTGTGTTTGCAGTTCCAGCTGAGGAGTCACTTGTCCCTGTCCACACTTTCTGCTTGCTGATGAGGGGTGCTGGGACATGGTGTTGGTCTGTGGTGGGAGGCTGGCAGGCAGCAGCATGAATTGTACCCAGGGGTGCCCCAGGCTCTGTCCATGTTTTGGGGGCTCTGGGGTCATTGTCTGCTCTGGCTGCCTCCTCAAAGAGCTCATGGGGGCTGTGCTGGGGTCTGTCCTCATGGGCAACGATGTGCCTTTCCCTGGACTCTGTTCTCCTTTCCATGGGGCACTGACCAGCAAGAAGGTCCCAGGACAAGTGGAAGGAGTGCTATATGGGTTTTTTTTCCATGTTCATGAGCACTCTGTGTGTTTGCAGTGGCTGGAGAGTGTCATTAGGGTCAAAATATTTGGGGAAGAAAACAAACCCCGTCTTCATGTGCTGCTGGAGGCTGAACACTTGGCACTGCTGGGGGGCTGATCCCAACCTTTGCCATGCCCATCCCCATGGAATCAGGACCACTGGGGCTGTTGGAGGCTGAAGGTGTTGCTCATCACTTTATGCCAGAAGCAGGGGAGCAATTTGATGAGGCAAGAGTGACCTCACTGGGCCCTGGGAGGTGCTTTTTGGGTCTGTGATGTTGGGTGGGAGCTGTGGCTGTTCTTTGTGGAGAACCAAGAGGGAGCTGGTGATACCTGTGCTGTGCAAAGTTTCAGTGACTGTTGGAGGCTGCAGGGACTGGAGCCCAAGGGTGTGGGGTACTGGGGTAATGCTGCCTGGGGCTGCTCTTGCTGCCCTGCTCCCCTGCCCAGTGCACAGAAACGTGGCCAAGGCTGGCCCATGTTTGCAGTCTTTTGAGTGACAATGTCCACTGAGCCACTATTTCCAGTTTGAGCGAGCCTGGGCTGGGCTGTGCCTTTGCCACGGGAGTGTTCCTGCTCTGATGGCTGGCATGGATGTTCCCATGGGCTGTGAGGGCTGGCAGATGTTCTCCTCATGTGGGTGGGCTGTCACCACCGGGCTGGACCCGTGGGGCTGCTCCACCAAGAGCCACAGAGCCAAGGAGGGCAGGGCTGCCAACACCCCCGGGGCCAGCAGGGAGCATCCACAGCTGTTCACTGGGAAAACAGTCCTGCCAGTTGCTTGGGAAGGGAAGCTGGTGTAGGGATAGTGGTGCATGGAGGGAGGACGTCAGCAGAGAGAGACGGGGCTGGCCCTGGCACCTGCTGCTGGTGCTGAGCCTGCACAGCCAGGCAGGGTGTGACAGGGGCTGTTCCTCTCCTAACATCTGCCTCCTGGCTGCGGGAGGGAGGGGTGACAGCCACATTTACACTCCTGCTGGCTCCTGTTGACGCCGTGCAGGAATGTGGCTGCTGGAGCAGATCCCTGGGGGAGTTGGCACTCTCTGTCCTCGGCATGTGGAGCATCCAGGCTGTCCAAATCACCGCGGTGGGTCCTCCTTGCAAAGCAGGCTCTGGCCCTACCCCCTTGGGATGTGGATGTTGCCAGGGCAGAGCAGAGCTGGGCAGGACTGCAGAGGTGTCCGAATTTCTCCGTCCCAGCCAGCAAAGGGTCCTCTCTGGAAGCAGAGAGCTGGCAGCAGATCAGGAGCTGGGTGATGTCATGCAAAGGAAAAACACCAAAGGGCGTCCGTGGAGGCAGAGTGAGCTGGAGGGAACAGATGACACCTGCATGGAGCAAAACAGCCTGGGGGGCTTGCAAGGCCCTTGTCTGGAAAGGACAGGGACCTCAGCAGCTCTGGCTTGTGTTCTCCTTGCCACTGACCTTCTGAGTGACCTTGGATGAGTCTTTCCCTCCCAGGCAAAGTGTCTCCTGTGAGCAGGGTTGGAAAGGAGCAGGAGGAGGGTCAGCTTTACCTGAGTGCCAACACCCTGCAGCAGAGCTGGGGGCCTGGCCAGCCTCGAGTCAGCTCTTCCTGTCCCGGGGATACTTCAGCCCTGCTCTCCCTGGGCCCTGATCCAGGAGGGAAAGGCTGTGCTGGACCTCTCCTGAGTGACTGATGTGCATGGAGACCCAGGCTGTTTTCCTGGGAGGGCAGCTGGGCACCAGGTGGAATGTGGAATGGTGTGAGGAGGCTGCTGGCTGGGATGCTGGTGATCCCTGGTGATCCCAGGATCCCTGCCCTGACGCTGGGATCACTCGTGAGGGTGGCACTGCTGTCATGGGGAACATTCCTGCTCTGTTTCCTCCTTTCCCAGCCACTCTGGAAAAGTCATTACACCTCTCTGCCCGCAGCCCCTCTGTGGATGTGCTGGAAGGCTGGGAATGCTCATTGCCTTGTGCTGGAGACTGTTTGGACTGCCCTGGGCTTCTGGGAGCTGTGACAGTGTGCTGTGTCCCAGGGAGATGTTTTCAGCTGTGCAGTGGTGCCACCACACTGGTGTGCAGACTGGCCCTGCTGGGAATGGCTCTGAGAGGTGTTGGGCTGTTTGGAATGTTGAGGAATGGCTGCAAGGTCAGGCAGGGATGCAGGACAGGGCAGCACTGCCCCGTGCAGGGCATTCCAGGGGGGGCTGGATAAGGCACATTCCCCAAATGCTGCTGCAGCTGGTGATGGGGAATGGGTTGGTCCAGCCAGGATGTGGCAGCTGCAGGATGAGCCCGGGAGATGTGACGTGTCCGAGGGGCAGGGACAGACACCTGCCCAGGAGGGAGCCGAGCAGAGCCGGAGCATCCATCGGTGCACGGCCACCCCCATCCCACGGGATGGGGATGTGGGAACTGTAGAGGCATTGAGGGACTCTCTGTGTTGTAAAACAAATCAGTGGATTCTTTAGAGGCTCCTGTGCTGTGCCGTGGCTGCAGCAGCCGGAGCACACACAAGGTCACTGGAAGGGACAATAGCGCTCGGGGCAGCTCGGCACTGGAACCTCCAGCCACGGCACTGCCCGGCTTGTCCTGAGGAGGAGAGGAGGTGTTCCCCCTTTGTCACACCCTGGCAGTGGGGACAGGGCTGCTACAGCTCGGGCACACACGTACAGACACACACTGTGCTCCCTTTGTCCGGCAGCTCCAGTTTGTCACCTGAGCCAGGTCCTGCCTGGCCGGGGATGAGCAGCAGATCCAACCTCTCACTCGCTGCTCACCAGACCCTTCTGCTCCTGAAGTGTGTCTGGCCTGAAGTGCTGACATTTCTGTGCCTTCCTGTGGAAGCCCCAGCACATCCAGGGTGGACACAGCTCGGGATATTCCATGATTCCCCAAGGGTGGGCACGGCTGAACGTGCATGACGTGTGAGGGGAGGTGGCACGTGATGAACTCAGTCGGAATAATTTGCCCTGGATCTGTTGTGACAACTGATACCAACTGGAACTGCCACGAATTGACCCTCGGGTTACTCGGGACATATTTTTCTTGTAAATAAATGTGGACAGAACGTGGGTTTGGCTTTTGAGGACCACGGTGTGACAGCTCTCTCACAGCAGAGGGGCTGTGGACCCCAGAGACCTCTGACTGAGGGCGGAGGTGGTGCCACTCTGAGGCAGCTTTTTGACTCTTCTCAAGGGCCTTTGGTTGGTGAAACAGGCACAGCCTTGGACCCCACAGTTCTGAAAACAAGGTTTGGCCAAAAGTGTTTGCTCTGAGGAGCCAGAACCTGGTCTCCAGCACTCCCTGCCCTCCCTGGAAGTGCCCTGGCACAGAGCTGGGGGGGGGTTCCTGTACCCACAGAGGTGACACATTCCCTCGCTGCATTCCAGAGCCATCCAGGGCACGTTCCAGTTTCCAATCCCCTTGGTATGTGGTGGGGACCTGGACCTTTGTGCACTATTAATAATGTGCTGTGCTGGTGTGACAGTGTCTGAACCACTCCTATGACATTCCCAACAGGAACCATGGGGGGTCTGTCCCTGCTCTCCTCCCCATCCCAGAGGCACCACTCAGTCCTGGTAAGGCAAGACAAAGGATGGAATTCCCTGCAGCCCAGCTCTCCCAACTGTTGCACCGACAGGAAAAATTCACTTTCCCTGAGCTTTGCTAAACCCTTTCCAGAAAACTCTGCAGAGTGGAAATGTAGCTCTGGGATCTCCTCTGTATGGAACTATCCTGGTAGCTCAGGGTTCCCAAAAAAGCTGCTTTTCTGGGGAGCTTTAGAGACAGGAGGTTTTATTTTTTAAGGAAACTTGCACTTGGGATCCAGCTTTGATTTCTGATACTTGGGTAATTAAGTTGCCAAATCCAGACAGGTCAAAGGTTTTATTCTCTATTGAATTTTGCCTCCCATGAAGTAAAGGAGACTTCAGCTCTGAGCGTGGCCTGTGGAATCACGGGGTGTTGGGAACAGTGAGCACAAGGAAAGGGAGCTGAGAAAGGAGAGCCAGGCCCTCCCAGCTGCCCCTGCCCAGCCCAGGGATGAGCACAGGGAGTGAGGAGAGCTGGAGGAGATCCCACTGCAGTGTGCAGAGTCAGCCTGCACCGAGCAGGGACAAGGCAGGGAGGAGGTGACTGTGTCCCTTCCCTCTGCCCAGCAAGGGAACAAGAGCTGTGCAGGGAGCAGGATGGGGGGAAAACCCCTTGGGAAGTGTGTGAGGAGAGCCCTGGATCCTGTGTTAGCACAGCTGGCTGTGCTGCATGTGTGTGACCTGTGTGTGTGTCACATCCCTCAGCACTGAGGGGTTTGGCAGAGGGAAGGGGGGGACTCCAGGACTTTCTTCTTCTTCTGGTCCTGGACTGAGATTGTCCATGAAAACCACCTCATGTGTGGGGAGAGGTCTGTGCTCACTTCCTGGGGTTGGGTCTGTGTCCTGGATGTGTCTGGGAAGTTTTGCTTCTCTGAGCCTCAGAGATGCTTTTGGTCTCCCAGGGGGTTGTGGCACTGTGGTGCAGAGGGGACACACAACAGGTCCTGCTGAGGAATTCCAGCCCTGGATCACCTCAAGGAGCCCAGGTTTTGGGAGGTGTCTGTGGATTCTGTGCCTGTGTTGCAGGAAGCAAAAGGGAGTAGGTCAAGGACCTAACAGGTGGCCCCGTGTCATGGAACACAGGAGGGGTGCGTGCAGGGATTTGGGAAGTGTGGAATATGACACGTGTGTGTGCAGGGATTTGGGAAGCTTGAACATGGCTGGTCTGTGTGCAGGGATTTGGGAATTGTGGAACACGGGAGGTGTGTGAGACTTCTCTTTTCCCCCCCTGCCAAGTTGGCTGTGTTCATGGGAAATCTCCCAGTCATGGCAAGAGCTCCCTTTTGAGGAGCCCTCCCTCTCACACCCTCCGCCCTTGGGTTTTTCTCAAGCCAAATGAGGGAAAAACCAAATGAGGGCTGCCCTTACCCTGAGGTTTCTGTGAGCTGCCATCAGAGCTGGCCTGGAGGCATCTCCTTCTGTTGCATCCCAGTCTGGTCCCTTTGTTGGATGGAAATGGGGACTGGACACGGCTGGATGGGCTGGCTTCCCACTTCCCACCCCTGTGCTATGGCACCGGGCTGTGCCAGCCCTGCCAGCGCCGGTGCCTCTGGTGCAGGTGGCCCCCATTAAGTCGTCGCCGAGATTAGGGCTGTTTTCAGAAGGTTCCTTTGAGTGGAGGTTTGTTTGTGTAAATATTTGGACGTTTCTCAGGCGTGATTATCGAGCAACCTGCACCTCATGCATATTCAGAGGCCTCGGCGATTGCCTCCTCTCCTGCGAGTGGGAGCGGGGCCGGGGCCGTGGCTGGGGGAGGGACGGGATGCTGGGGATGCTCGGGATGCTGGTGGCAGCACTGGGAGAACCCGTGCAGCTCTGCCCCGAGCTGGGAGCACTGGTGATGCCCCCAGTGCCAGGACTGCAGCGGTGCCCGCAGTGCTGGAGGTGCCCTGGGCTCCCTGGAGCAGGGACAGCCCCTGCCCTGCAGTGCCCAGCTCTGGGGGAGGCAGAGGGAGGGGGCAGGAGGGCTGAGCACAGAGCCTGGGTGGCCCCGGGGCTCTTGGCTGCTCCCCAGGAAGGCTCTGGGCTGTGGAAAGCAGAGGCAGAGGCTCCAGAGCAGCTTGTTTTGCATCCCTGCTCCCCCATCATCTGGGATCCTCCCACCCCACAGGCTCAGCTCTCAGGGACCTGTCACTGCTGATCCCCTCCCATTCAACCCCCACAGACCTGCCTGATTTTTTCTACTCTACAATTCCCTCACTCCATCCCTGCCATTTTCCTGCTTTTTCCAAGTTAACCAGGGTTTTCCAAGCAGTTCAGCTTCACCCCAACCTCGGTCTCCATCACCTCATTGCACAAATGAACCCAGTCACCCTTCTGGCATGAGGCACAGGGCCAGCCCCTCCAAACCTCTGAGAGAGATGGAAGCCTTGGAAAACTCTGGAGCTGGGAGTGCTGCTCCTTTACCCCAGAGGTGTTCAGGGCCCTGGAAGGGGGGTTGCCAACTGCTCCCGTGCTGGGAGGGATTCTTCTATCTCCTACAGGCAGGAATTGCTGCCTGGTCCTTGAGGAACATCCCAAACTGCCTTGGTCATGCAGCAGGAGAGCCTGAGGTGGTCTTGGATCTTGTGTGCAGGAGGAATTCCTTCCTCTGCTGTCAGAGGAGGAATTCAGGGATGCTTTCACGAGCCTCCTCCGTGGCTATGAACACTCTCTGCTCTGATATGGGAAGGACAGAAGTCTCATTTCACTCTGGGACATGGAGCAGAACAGCTCACCCCTGGGGCTGCCCTGCAGAGCAGGGAGGGGACAGTTCTCCCTCCGGCCAGGGGACGAGTGGTGGTGGCCCTTGCAGGGCCACACAGCTGCTCCCAGCCCGTGTGTGCTCACAGGGACAAGGCATTAGTGACCTCTGCCTCCAACACAGGCAGCTGTGACCTTTGTGTCCCTGGGGTGGCTGCTCCGACCTCGTGCTCTGCTTAATATTTGATGAGGAAAAACTCGGGCGCTGGGAGCTCCTGTCGGGAGCGCGACACGAGCCCCGGGGTCAGGTTTCTGTGCTTTCCCACCCTCCTCCCTGCCAGTTCCTCCGCTGACATCAGCACCAAGAGCCAGGACAGCACGTCATATCCCTGGAATGGTGTCAGGAGCTGGGAGGATGGTGTCAAACCATCCATAACTGGGTGGACGAGGCGCTGACCCTTCTCCCTGTGCGTGTTCCCCGCCACAGGCATCATGTCCATTACGTTATCCCGTACGACGGGGACCAGTCGGTGGTGGACTCCTCGGAGAATTACTTTGTGACTGACAATGTAACCAAGCAGGAGATTGACCTGATGCTGGGACTTTTGCTGGGCTTTTGTATAAGCTGGTTTCTGGTGTGGATGGACGGGGTTCTCCACTACGCAGTGCGAGCCTGGAGAACCAGCCGACGGTATGGTAAGTGCAGCCCCACGGGCTCCTCCTCTGCCCTAAAACCCCTTCCCCTGCCCTTGGAAGCTGGCGGAGAGGGAGGAGATCCACACTCCTGCCACGTTTATTCCACGTGGGTTTGGCACCAGTCTGGCCAGATGTATCCCAGCCCTTTTTATCCCAGGAGTTGGGCTCGATGATCCCTCGTGGGTCCCTTCCAGCTCAGGAGATTCCATGATTGTCTGACAGAAGCAGGAATGTTGATGTGGGAATAGCCAGCTGAGGATCCCAGCCCCGAGGGCTGTGCTTTGGAAAGGGTAATGTCTGTGTGGGTGCAAAAGGGTGTGGGATGAAAAGGAAGGTCTTTCCCTGCGGGCAGGATGGTGATGGGGGTTCTGTGGCTGCTCATTTGGGCAGAATGTTTTCAGGTCAGACCAAACCTCAAAAAGCTGGATATAAAAAAAAAAAAAAAATTAGAAAAAATCTGGATTTTTCCAATTTACAACCAGGTTTATGCTGATGGAGAGCAGCCTTGTGTGGTTGTACAAACCTGTGACACTGTGATGACAGTGACAGACATCTGTGCTGTGTTACCTGAGGTTTCCCACCCTCACTGCTGTCCAGATGTGTCCAGATGTGGTGACATCAGCCCCGCAGGGAAAAGTGTGGGGCAGACTAGTTAGTCTTTGGACCAGTAAGCTCAGCATCCTGAATTAACACCCTCAGAAGGACAAACAGATGCTCCTTCCCCTCCCCAGTTTGCTCCCTCAGCATGGGCACCTCATGGACTTTAATCTTTGGAAGGGAAAAAAAAAATAGACAGAAAAACTATTAATCCAGGGAATGGCTTGAAATTCCCTCACACTGTACCCATAAATCTCGGTGTCTCCAGCTCTGACTGATGGTGTCTGTGAAATTACAACTCAGAGGAGAAGGAGAGCGAGCAAGAGAAAGATTTATCTGCAAAATTCTAATTAGGGAAGTGGACTATCTCTCACTGAAAACTCAGATAAAAATGATATTAATTTCCCATTAGTCTTCCCAAATCCTGTGTGAGCAGGCTCTGAGTCAGGACTCCCTCCAGGCTGTGGTGCTGCTGTTTCCCAGAGCAGAATGGTAACTGGTTTGCAGTGGGATCTCAGGTGCTGAGCCAGCGTTGGGGTCCTGACCCCCCTGCTTTCCATCAGAGCACCTTTGCTGTGACCTCCTCGGGGCCCATGAGGTCAGGGCTGGCAGGAGATGTTGTGGTGAGCAGGGGAATATTGTTCTCCAGAGCTGGAGCTGTGAGCTGCAGTTGTGTTATCACCATCTAACTCACCCCTCGTGAGTGGAGACCGCAGAGGATTTTATTTTTAGTAATTAATTTAGTATTTAAGCTAATTGATCTCTTTTGTTTCGTTTTTTTTTCTTCCTCCCTGTCTATGCCTATTCTAAGCCTTTAAGAAGGGTTTGGCCAATGGTACAATGTTCTTTTAGGTATTTCCTATTCATTCAAATCATCTGTGCAAATTTAAAGGCAATAAGCAGAAAGGAATCCTATTTCTTTTTGGAACAAAGCTGAAATTTTCTTCTGAAGAGAGAAATGGTGCCTGGGAGTGCGAGACAGGGGTAGGGTAATACAAATTCTCTGCTGGTACAGGATGAGGAGCCCTCCCTGAAAAAGATGAGCACCACTTAGCAGTGACTCAATGTCACATTGGGGCCTGATCAGCTTAAATCGTGGTCTGTTAGAATAACCTATAGCTCCTTCCTGATGGGAGGGATTGCCCAAAATAGCAAACATTCTATGGAAGCTCAGACATCAGGCTGTGGCTGGTCAGAGCAGTCACAGCCACCTCATGGTAGCTGCAATCAGGGGCTCAGGCTCCTTTGGGATGGAAAAGACCCCTGAGATCATCGAGTCCAACCATTTCCCAGCACAGTTGTTTAACTTCACACCATCTGTCGTTTTCTGGGGCTTCCCAGCTGCCCTTTGTGGGATTTCTGGGGGGAATCACCCCGAACTCTGGTGGAACAGGACGGCAGGGGGAGGTTTGGGGGCTCAGAGCTGAAGCACTGGGGGATAAAATGACACTGTCCAGGCTGCACGAGCTGAGGGGCAGAGAGTGACCCAGTGCTGCCACATCCACCTCATCCCTGTTCCATCCTGAAGGGAGGAACTCAAGGGTGGCTTTGCCAAGGCTCGGGCTGGTGGGGCAGCACAGCTCTCACCATTCCCGTCACACCTCACCTTCCTTCTCCCTTCTGCTCTTCCAGACAACTCCTGGTCTTGGATTCCCAAATTTTGTAACTTGAAGGAGTTCAGGAAGCGTCACCACAGGCAGTACGAGGAGGCGACCGGGAACATGGTGCACATCAAACAGAAGCTGTACCACAACGGGCACCCCAGCCCGCGGCACCTCTGAGGGAACCTCCCCCCCTCCGCAGACTGCAGGGAGCTTTTAAAAAAACAAAAAAAAAAAACAACAAAAAAAAAGGACTTTGCTCTTCTTCCAGCCGGACCAGCAGCTTCTGGTTTGCTCCTCCATGGAAGCCCAGCCGAGGAGAGGATTTTACTGATCCGTATCCCCGGGACGCGCCACGATGCACAACTAAAGCCAGTCCTGGATGCCACGCAGCCAAGACACTGCACTGTGTTCCACATTTTATTGTCAGACTTGTGTATATATGTAAAAAAAAAAAAAAAAAAAAAAAGCAGACGAACTAAAACAAACAAAAAAAAAAAAAAGAGAGAGAAAGAGAGAAAAGAGATTTGCATTATACTTTCAAGCCCTCCCCTCCCCCCCCGAATTTTCCCCGGCATTCCCGGCTGTCCTGCACATCCAGCTGCCCCCGAGGGGAATGTTGGCCGAGGGGATGGAGGTGGGACAGCACGAAGAAGATGCAGAGTGTCTCGTCCAAGAGCTCAAATCCCCCGTTTCTTTGGTCCTTTGGCTTGGTTTTGCTCTGCCCTGTCCCTTCTGTTGCTAAAATGGCTTTGGCTGGTCACAGGTTTGGATGGGCACTGCTGCCAGCGGGCTGGGAAGGCACAGTGTCCCTTTTTGCTTTGGTTCATGTTTTGGGGAGTCGCTGTGGAGGGAAGGAAATCCTGGGAATGTGTAAGTGGTTTGTTGTTTGAGTTGCTGTATACACTGAAACCTGCCTTAAGCAATCCAGGGAATTTTAGTGCCGGGGGAACGCCCCGTGAGGTGCCAGCCCATGGGGCAGGGCTGGCCCTGCCTGGGTCACCCCTCTGGTGGGATCTTGGTGGTGTCAGTGCTGTCGTTCTTCACTAGAGCTGGAGGGGAGGGAGGGAGGGAGGAGTGGATGATATTGGATCTGACTTTGCACCCCGATCATACCCCTCTGCTCATAAACACCCCCCACCCCTTACCTGGGAGCAAAGGAACTGCTCTCCCCCTCTTTTGGAGGGAGAGCCCAAGGCCCTGGTTAAACCACCCCAAAAACATTGGCAGTGCAGTGAGAGGGTCCTGTGAACAGTCTCACTCCCCCTGCACATGAACAAACACCTATTTCTCGTGCTCCTGCCCTGAGCTGAAACAGCAGCAGGTTCGGGCTTGGCTTGAGGGACACAGAGATGTGGACCCCAAACCAAACTCCTCTACAGAGCCAAATGTCCCAAATGTCCCACGTTCACATGGTTGAATCAAAGCATGAGGATGCTCTGATGTGGTTTTGTCTTTGCTTCCCCCAGTCACATCTCAGGTGTGGGTTTTAAGGTCTGAGTGTGACCGAGGGTCTGAAACCATCCTCCACACCCAGAGACCTCCTTCCCCTGCAGGCAGAGGTGCCTGAAGGAGCTGACAAAGCCCCTGTGTGGTGGTGTCTGATCCCTGCAGTGGGTCCTGTTCTGCTGGTGGGGAGAGAGAGAATTGATTGAGAGGAATAAAGGAGGGAGATGCCCCAAGAAGTTAAGGTGGTAGCCCCGAAATCACGTCTCCTTCATTCACCATTTTGTATGGAGTGGGTTTGTGCTCAGATGGGGAAAACACCCAGGATAAAAGAGGATGAATACTGGCAGAAACTGCTGGTTTATTCCATGGATTCCTTGACACTGGCAGTGGCCTCCTGTTGTTTGATGGCAATATCTGTGGAGGGAGACGGACACCATCACTCCAGCTCTTTCCTCCCTGCTTCAGCTTCTGTGTCTTGGTTTTTTTTGTTTTTAATTTGCTATGCCGAGGGTCAGTTCAGTTAATTACAAGCCCCAAGAGCCAAACATTCCCATTTCTCTGCCATTCCTACCTTTGCTATTCCCTAGGGCCTCTTGTCTTGGAGCCCCAGTTTCTGTCTGGGCCTAAATAATTGCCTGGTCCATACTTATGTCTGTTTGACTGTCTGTCATTCTGGGTTCCCTGTGGCTGGAATGTCTGCAGCCACCTGTTGGGATCTAAGGAATGACTTTTTCCTGGAGCAGCTCCTTTCCAAGACACACAGCTTTGCACCCTCCTTGTGCCATGGCACACACTGAAGTGGCAGGGAAGAGCAGGTCTTGTGTTATCAACTTGTCTTCAGGTGGGACAACATTTTGTAGGGGAGAAAATTCCATCATGGTAAGGAGAATATCTCTGGAACTAGTTATGGGGGGGAAAAAAGCACTTTAAATAATCTTTCCACTTGAAGCCTCTCAAGAGAGAGACTTAAGGCAGTGACTTAGACTGAATATAAAGCCTGGTTCTGCCCTGCTCTAGCAGCTGACCTTGGTTGAAATATCATTAAATATGGGACAGCTGGAAAGAGTGAAGTGATGGCTCTCACTCATTAAGTCTGATCTGTCTGATCCACAGCAAAATTTCAGAAGAGCCTGAGGCTCTTGGAAGAAGGAGAAAAAAAAATCCCACACAATACATAATCCCATTATTTAAGAACAGAATTTTTTTTTTTTATTTGGGCCTGTAGCTCTCACCTCGTGAGCCTCTCTCTTGTTCACACAGTCAAAAAAAAATAAATCAAAGATAATCTCAGTGCAATTAAATTTACTGGGAGTTATTTACTAGTCTTCAATGCACAGAAACCAGACGTGTCCCAGCACAAACTAAACCAGTGGGGAACTTACAAGATCTTTGATTCTCATCCTTAATAAAGATGGAGTAAAATTCCTTCCCATGCAGGGAGGGAATTCTACTACCTGACCCACGAGATCTGCTGCATCTTCTGTGCAGGGTGGTTTCAAACAGCTGAGCAGCTCCTGGTGTGAGGTGGGTTTTCCTCTGAGTCCTGGAAGCTGCTGTAGATTCCAGCCTATGGAGCAGAGATGGGAATGTGCCTGTTTTGGGGCTGGATAAGGTCCCTCACAGGTCAGGCTGCAGCGGTGAGAACCCCCTGCACAGGAGCAGCTCAGTCCCACGGGATATTTAATGGCCAAAAAAAAGATAGACAAGGGCTGTTCCCCACAGCCACGTGTCTGCCACGTCCTCTCTCCAGGGAACGACGTGACAAAGCCCCCAGAGAAGCAGAAGGTGAGGGAGGTTTTTGGGTATCACAGAACCCCATCACTGTCACTGCCCTGCAGCCCCTGCTCTCCCTGCCTGCCACCATCACTGCTGTCCCTGTGCCACCTTCTCAGCTGATCCTGCTCCAGTGGGAGTCTTCCCAGCCCTGTCTGATGTGTACTCTCTTGTTCCTTTGTCCCCGTGAGGTCGCTGCTCTTGCTGTCAGCTCAGTTGTCCGTGGTCCTGCTGTTCCTCTGTGCATGTGTCTGTTTTGCTTCTCTCTGCTGTGGGGGTGTTTTCTCCTTGTTTAATTGTCCCAGATGTACTAGTGTTGACTTGTTTGTTGTTCTCTTGCCTCTGATCCAGTCTTCACACACACACACACACACAAAATAACAAACCAAAAAACCAACCACAGATGGAAACAATAACAACAACAAAAACAACAACCACCCAAACCCAGAGACAACCCCAAGCAAAAAGGGTTTGGTTGGGAGCAAGTGACTTCAGCATCAGGGAGTTGACAAAACAAGGGCAGGGAGGGAGAAAAGGGGGTGCAGAGCTGGCAGCTGTGCCTGTGGTGGCAGCTCTGTGGGACACGGGAATGGGATCTGCAGGACAGGGGAGTGGGAAGTGTGGGCCACTCGCAGCACTCGCCCGCCAGATGCTTTGAGGGAGGCTCTGATGGTGGTGGTGGGGTTTGTGGGCTATTTTTAGAGCAGAGGCAGAGCTTAAAACTGTGTATGTCGATCCTCCAGAGCTGGGATTGGCACTGGGAATGTTCTCCTGCGTTTTTGGTGTGAGGAGCCCAGGTCTGGCTGCCTGCACACCCCATGGGTGTGTGCTGGGGGTTGGGAGCTGCTGCAAAGGGGAAGAGTGGGAAGACAGGTGGAGAAAAGCAGGGGATTGAGAAATCCATTGCATCAACCAGTAGCTCCTTTTTAAAATCAAATCCTGTCCTCGGTACCAGCACTGCTGAATAAACCCCTTTTACCCATAAAAACAACAAGAAGGACCCTTCCTCGTTGAGAAACAGTTTGGGAAGGTGTCTCCTGTGATTCCATCCATCCATCCATCTGTCCACTGTGCCCTCTTACTGCTCAGCCAGCCCTTGAGCCAGCCAGGGACACATCAACTGGCCCATCCTGGCTGAAGTACCTGGCAGCACTTTATCCATAATCAGTCAAAGACCAGGAGGGAGCCTGGAACGTGTGTTCCGGGCACTGACAGCAGGGTGGGGTGGTTTTAGTTACTCTCACTGCTATTCTACCTCATTTTCTGGTTGTGCTCAGCTGTGAGAGGAGAATCCCTGATCAAAAGGAGTATTAAACACAGCCACTAAGGTGATTAAGGGACTGGAGCATCCCTTCTGTGAGAGAAGGCTGGGAAAGCTGGGGCTGTTCAGCCTGGGGAAGAGAAGGTACATAAATACCTGGAGGGAGGGTGCAAGGAAGGCAGAGCCAGGCTTTTTAAGTGGTGCACCAGAGGCAGTGGGCAAAACAACAAATTATGGGGGGATCTACCTGAACATCATGAATCTCTTTTTTTACTGGGAGGGTGGCTGAGCATTGGGACAAGTTGCCAGAGATGTGGAGTCTCTGTCCTTGGAGACAGTCAAAAGCCAGCTGGAGGTGGTTCTCAGGCAGCCTGCTCTGGGGAGCTGTGCTTGAGAAGGAGAATTGGACTAAATGAATTCCAGAGGTCCCTTCCAGATCAAACCATTCTGTGAAAAAAAAAGCCATGCAAGAGGTGCCAGGGGAGCTGGGGCTGAAGAGACCCAGAGCTGGTGGTTGAAGCCCACGGCAGGCAGTGCAGACACAAACAGCAACAGCCTCTGCTTGCCTTGGATAAGGTCTAGGTGAGCCCAGGCAGGAGAAAGCCCTGACCCGAGGTCATTCCCCAGCTTGGGAGAAAGCACATGGTGAAAAGAGAGGGGGATGTTCACCTTCCAGAGAGCCCTGCAGGAGGTGGAGGTTGGCAGGGGATCAGTGGCACAGGGAGCTCAGTCTCATTCCAGATCTCACCCCAGTAGCATTTAATATTCAGTGCTGCACTGATGGAGAGTGTGGGTTATGAAGGCCTCTTCTGGGTTCAGGAGGCTTTGAAGGCACAAACAGCCAACAGAAAATCCCAGAGCACCTCTGGATGGGAAAGAACAGAAGTACTTCCATCACTAGAGTGTGTGGTACAAGCAGACACTCGGATCAATCGTTTTCCACCCTGGATACGTTGGTGGGACAGATCTGTGCTTCAGTGAGAGGCAACAGGATGTAGGGCAGGGAATAGATGGGGCAGGGACACAGGATTGCTGGTTCTACCCTAGGATGGGGTGTCGTCTCAGCCCAGCTCACTGGGGTGCCCAGGAGAATGTGAAGCAGCAAGTGAATTTAGTGAAAAAAATTTAAAAAAGCCGAGTCTACAATCTTTCTGCAGGGGGCTGTTGGGGCAAAGAAGGAAGCAGAGGAGTGGGAAAGCGTGGCAGGTGTAAGGAGGAGCTGGGCTGCCAGTCTGCTGGATCCTGGTGGGCCCCCAGGATCCTGCTCCGGGCTGTGTGTCCGTGCGTGTCCGTGCGCTCACCACCGTGCGTCCTCACGTGTTCACTGCATGAGCCTGTTCCTCCTCTAGTGCCTCCCTCCCATTTGCACTCATTTCTTTTCCAAAGGGGTTGCCAGCTGGAGTCCCCTCTCGGAGCTGAGCCCTGGGGTTCCCAGGAGAGGTGACCCCAGGGTGGCTCAGCCCCCAGCTCACACTGACCAAGGCAGGGGAAGCCCTTGCAGGGCAGAGCACTCAGCCCAGGCAGATTTTTCCACTGGTGCTCTGCACCGAGAACACAAGAACAAAGCTTGGAGTGCTGTTTTCCCTGATTGTTAATCCTTCTTTTCTTTATTTCTGCACCCAAACCAGTTTTGCATGCACCAGGCAGGGAGAGGCACAGCACACATCGAGACTAAGAGAGAGAGATTATACTCTGCTCCGAGTCTGATCACAGAATAATCTCTACTGTGGTTGAAAAGCAATAATGGCTAATTTTTTTAATTCAACATACTTGCACAGGCAGATGTCACCCAAGGGTTTGTGCTCTCCAGTGGCTGTGCTGGAGGGGTGACAACCTGTGCTGAGGGAGCAGCTGAAGGCGCAGAGAGAGCTTGGGGTGGGGGAGGCAATAGAAAAAGCACACTGTGATTTTATTTGGGTCAACGAGTGAGTGTATTTCAGCCATTCCTTCCCTTTCAATAAGATGTTTGTATATAACCAGTTCAGCTCCTGGAACTAAGCCCGTCCTTTGCTGTTTGTCAGTAAAATAGTTTTTTGCATGTTTTGCATCTGAGTGTTTCTTCCAACCCTTTGAACCCCACGGCACCCCCGGGGCAGGGGCTGGGGCACTGCAGAGCAGCACCTTTGGGCAGGGGCTTGAGAAGAAGGTACAAACAAGGCTGGAAAGGTGTGGGGAAACCTGTCCTGATCTCTGAAGAAGGGCTGTGTGATTTCCCCCAGGTTATGTGACATCACAGGACGCTGTCCCAGATTTTCACCTGCTTGTCTCCTGCTCACCGGGATCACAGGGAAGCTCCAAGGTCCAGAACTGATTTTAAAGGAAGATAAATATTTTACTGTTAAATTCTGGGTGCAAGTTACCTCCAGAGAGCAGCCTGGGCCTCTTCGTGTTGCCTGCACGGGCAAGAAAGGCAGGAAAAGCAGAGGCAACTCAGGGCTTTGGGAGGGAGAGGGAAAAGTGGGAACATTTCCCATTCTAGCAGTACCAAAATCTGCCACCATGACCCAGCCCTTTACCATCCTTCAGTCTGCTCCTTGCTGGAACAGAACCACACACAGAAACAGAGCAGGTCTGACCCTGAGTGGGACCCCAGTCCTTCTGCACAAAGATTCTGCTGCGCGAGTTGTTCTCCAAGTCTGGGCACATCTCAGGCTCAGTGCAGACTCCACGTGAGGGCAGAGCAGTAAATAAAGCCCAACACCCAAGACAAGGGATTATAAAAGACTCTGAGTGTTTCTTTTCCATTCCAAACACAGACACAGGTTGGCAGAGAAAAGCTTCCTGGGGAGACTCCCACCTCCCCGAGTCCCACAGTGTGCGGCGCTCGCACTCTTGTGCTTCCACAGTGGGACTTTGCTCCCAGTGTATCACATCCAGAAGTAAATACTTCAATGGATGGCAACTGGGAGGAGACAGAGATGACCAGGCTGTAAATCTGCCTCCCAGCTGCAGTGCTGGAGCACAGGGAGCACGTTTGAGCTGGCACAGGCCAACCTGGGGAGTGATGGATTGCCTGCTAATCCATCTGCTCTGAGATTTGCTCTCCAACACAAAATACCATTTTAATAAAGTGCTGTAGGCTCATAACTCACTCAGTGTCATGAGAGGAGCTCACCTCAGCCTGGGGTTGCCATTCTCTGTCCCTGCAGGGAGTGTCACATAGCTGGATGCCACCTCCACAGGAACAGCAGTCACCCTGGGGCTGACTGGCCTGTGAGACTGCCAGAGGTGACAGGGCCCTGCCTTGGAATCTTGTCAGGAGTTCCCTCTCCTGTCCCACTCCACAGGAGCAGCAGCAGTGACAGCACCTGGCCCAGGTGTTCAGTGGGCAGCAGAGCTGGGCACACCAGTGACCTGCCTGGTTCTGCTCCTGGGCTCACCAGCTCCTGCCAGGGTGAGTCCCTGGGAGCTCAGCCACAACCACCAGTGAAGAGGCTGCTGTCAGTTCCTGTGTGAGGAGAACAGCTCAGCAAGGTACTCAAGGGCACAGATTTGGGTCATGTTTGCACCATGTAGTTACAGAAGGGGCCTCAGAGCAGAGCACAGGGTTCAAATCCAGTTCAAACTCCAAAAAAAAATCAGGAGATTTTCTGACCTGTCTCTTACATGCACACAAGCAGAATGAATGTCAGCTCATCAACACAGGCTCGTGTTCAGGACTTGACAATGGCACAGTTCTCAGCTGTTCCAGAAATGCAGCAGAAGACTCCTGTTGCAAGAGCAGCTCGAGGGCAGCAGTGGGAGCAAACAAGTCCCTTTCATCTCTGGAGACTGTGCTGGACACCTTTGTGCCAGAGAGACCCCCTGAGCCCTGCCTGCTCAAATCCTGAAGAGAAAGGGGAGTTACCTGGGGGAAAAATACCTGGGGCTGCTCTCAGACTACCTGTGTTGACTCCGAGTTAACCAGGTGAGTTCACACCAAATCCACCTCTGTAACACAAACCCCGCCCTGAGTCTGGGAAGGACAACATGAGAGTGATGCCACATGTGGGGACATGAGCAAGGAGGCAGGTCATGGAGCTGGGAAAAAAGGTGAGAAATACCTCTGCTGGACATAAACCCTACAAATTAAATACATGGGAGTAGCAGGCTTGGACAGGCCCTGGGCTCTCCCTGGGAGGATTTGGGGTTTGGGCCCCTCCAGCAGAAGAGGCCACACAGACCAACACAGTCAGTGGTATTTCAGCAAGGGGGTCCTTTAATTCAGTTGCTTCTGCCTCATTTAAACCATGTTGTTTTCTGGTGCCGTTTCAAACCACGAGATCCAAGGCAGGCTGAGGCAGCACCCCCTCCCTTGCACCAAAGGACACACTTCTCTCAACAGACGATCCCACCAAACCACAAGACCCTCCCAGCTCTCTCCCGGGGCCTCGGCCCCACGCACGCTGGTCTGAAGCCTGCAGACTTCTCACACTGGGGTTCCTTTGGGGAAAGGCAGCAGGGGGTTCCTGCCAGTCCCTTTGCTTTCCTCAGCACCTTCTGTTTTCAGCCACTCCATCTTCTGCCTGTGCTGCTGCACAGCGTCGGCCACGCGGGCGTCGATCATGGCCTCGGTGAGAACGCCGTCCTCGGAGGCATAGGCTGCTGCCTGGAGAGGAAAAGGCAGGAGGGACAGGTCAGGGATGGCAATTCTCTCTTGTTCTCCATGCATGCTTTCCCCCACCCCCGCCCAACACAACCCCCAGCCTGGTTCTCAGTCAGCGGTGGCACCCGCAGCAGTCACTGACATCCTTTGCCCTCCTGCCTCTGGATTTCCTGGGAGAGACAAGATCTTTGCTTTCAGGAGAGACAAAGCCACAGGTTCCCAATGCTGAACTCATGGTCAGGCTGCAGCCACACTTGGCCTGTTTAGATTTCCTCTCCTGGCTCAGAAGCCCTGCATGTGGGGAGCCAGCAAGGTAAAGAGCAACGGGGGCAGGATGGGGATTGAATGAGCCCACCCAAGGCAACAGGAAACGTCTGAAACACCTGCACAGCAGAATTAACACCAGTGCTGGGGTGAACATGGGCGAGGTGGCACCTCTGCAGTGATGTCTAACATGCACTGATCTTGCTTTCCTCATGTGTCAGCTCTCCCCCTGTGCTCATCTGCCCGCCCACAGCACCTTCCCTTTTGTCCCCCCTCCACTCCTCCCACAGTCCCTGTCCCTCCAGTTCTGCTTGGTAAGCACTTGGTCCTGTAGCTGCTACAACAGGCAGCACAGACCTGATCACAGCTCCCCAGAGAAAGGGCTGTAAACTCCTGACATCTTTGCCAAACACTCCCCAAGGGGAAGCAGGGCTCTGTGACTCCTCTCCAGATGCAGCAAGAGGACTGTCCCCCTTGTCCCCACACCCAGGGCAGCTGGAACTGCACTGATCCTCCTGCAGGTGACAACGTGCAGCCAGTCCCTCCGAGGAAGGGGAGGATGTTTATGCTGTTAACTGCACCCATCTCCAAGGAAACAGAGCAACTCCTAGGCTGCAGATTTCTAAATCTGGTTCCTCCCCCTGTAAGTGCTCCTGAGAGCAAATCCATGTCCTGTTCCCTGTGCAGCTATGGAATGAGGGAGCTTGACACCACCCACAGTGGGACCCCCTCCAGCTTCTCACACCCACACTGCCTGCCCCAAACAGCCCCAAACTTCTGTCCACACCTCCTTCCACAGAGCTGTCACATCCTGCACTGCCACATTCTCTCTGCAGGGTTTGCAACATCCCAGTCAGGAATATTAACTTGGGTTTTCACGACACTGAAGTGTGTTTCTAAGGTATTACACACAGGCTCCATCAATCATTAATGGTGCAAAACATCAGTTATACCAAGAAATGAAGTTTACTGCAAAAGCACCACAGAAACAAACTCCAGTGAGACCATTTCCTGCACTCCCTGTCCATGTGATGACAATCAGGGAGAAGACAAACCCCAGGATAAGCTGCTGTACTGGTACCATCCCAGTACTGTAGGTTATACTTGCCTATTAGATTGGTGTTACCTCACTGCAGGAGGAATAATTATTTCAAGAAATGAGCAAAAGCTCACCCAGGTTGGTTCTCAGCCTCCTCTAACCTACTTTCCAGCCCTTTTTGGGGAACTGGTTAGCTCACAAAAGGTCTTGCTGCACAAACCACAGAGCTGGCAGGTGCTGGTTTTTCCTGCAAAAAGCATCAAATCCTTTGCAAAGATCCTTCCCTGTGCAAAACCCTTGCAATCCTTCCTTCAGGCAGCAGTGAGAGGTTAGGCTAATGCTCCTGCTTGAGATTAGGAGTAAACAGTGGCCACAGGGAAGGAGAAGGTCTGCAAACAGAGAATTCACTCTGCATTAAAAGCACTTGTCCTGCTTTCCCTGGCAGAGCAGGAGGCATCCTCAGCACAGCCAGCCTGCCACTTCCACACCACCAGGAGGAAAGCACAGCTTCCACAGCCTGCCAAATATTTACCCAACACCCATCCCAGCCTGACCTGTCTTCACTCACTCCCCTTTCTATATGTTTTTTTTGCAGGACCTGCCAACGCAGCCCCTCCAGGCAGGAGGACTGGGTGTTTGAAAAGGGACAAGGTGCTTTCCTGGGATGCACTGATGTGTCTCCACAGCACAGAGAGAGGATAGGATGTCTTTCTTCCCTCCCCTCCTCCCTGCCACTGCACAGCCCATCCAGCCCACTGTGGAACCTCCTGCAAAGCTGTGCAGTTCACGCTCTGTTGATTTTCTCAATGACTTTCTATTTTTAGAAAGCCTTAGGCCCTTGCTGTCAAGAAAGCAAATGGGAGAAGCAGCTGCCCCTTCTGGGAGTAGCTTGCACACACACAAAAATGGTACCAAGCCTCATTTATATTCATACCTCTGCCTCCTGCATGGACACATTTTAACCCATTTTCTCCAGTGCAGCTATTCCTGGTTTATTGCTCAAATCCAATTCCGAAATAAGCTGAAAACAAAGTGTTTGGTGGGGAAATAGAGGGAGGAACAGATGACAAGCCCAGCCCAGACGACCTAATGTTTCATTTTGGCCAAGACTCATGGTTTATTTTAACCTGGCCAGACTAATCTGTATCCTTTGAATCACATTTATAATAAAAATAGCCTGATGATAAAAAAAACCCCACACAAGCACTATTTTTAAAATACAAACAAGGTTCAGGGAGCAAAAAGGCATTTATGTAGTGCCATAAAAGGCAAGGAAATGACAGGAAGCTCACACTGGGACATAAAACTCCTGGGAATTCTCCTGACGTGCTGCCAAAACAGTTTTCCAAGATTACAGCTTGGAATAGTGAAAGGCTGATTTATTTTTTTTTTTTGACATTTTATCTAAAGCAGATCAAGGGGTTTAAGTACAGTGAGCAGAACCATAAACAGATCTGAGGGGAATTTTTCAGTGTATAAATGCATCCAGTCCATATTCTAGTCCTAAAGGGTTAGATCTGGGGGATGGAAAAGCACAAGGACAAAAAGGAATGCTCAGTCTCCTGCAGAAGAGATTAAAATGGATTTCTAGCACGCAGACTATTAGCTGTGCCAGACAGCAATATTTTTCCCAGTGCTAGAGGTTACACTCTCTGCCTTTCTGCATCTTATTTTTTTTTTCTGTTGGTAAATTCAGGACAAATCAAGCCAGACTGAAACAAGAGTGAACTAGAACTTGGTGTAAATGACAGGCAATTCATCTCAAGCCCAGCTTATGGTGGAATTAAGCCCAGGAAAGCTGCAGCTATTGCTCAGTTTAACTGAGATGCTTTTGTTAAAGGGTGATATTGGCAGAAGAATCCAAAAATATTTTCATGGGAACTGACTGCAAGGCCACAGGGCAGCAGAGTGGCACTGCTGCTGCCCAGGTACTCCTGTAAGAGCTGACAGTTGGGATGGTTTCTCCTCCAGCTGCTTCACAACTTCAGCCTTCCCCCAAACCATCTCTGAGATTCGGTTCTGGCCAGGAGAGATGATCCCAGGGAAGCCAGAAGAGATGATGGCACCTCCAAACTCCATCAGGTCCCTGAGTACATGATTAAAACTCAAGTGTGCACTCACAAAGGTGCTGCTCACATCAGGCACAGGGGAGGATTATTGAGTTTATCCTGAGCAGGGTCAGGAGTTGGGCTTTGAGGACCCTTGTGGGTCCCTCCCAGCTCAGGATATTCGATGATTCTGTGACCAGGTTATTCCCCACATCAGCCATCTTTGGCATGCAGCACCTTGAACCCAAAACTCAGTTATACAGGGAGTTTAAAAGACCAACAGCTCAAGAGTTAACAGTGGATCTGTAGCACACAACCACCCTACAGCTGTTCCATCCAGCTGAGGGAAGCCTGATGAGCACTTTTTGAGTCAGTGATGCTGGTTCCTACAGCCCCTACTTCCCCTGACCCCCTCCCTGGGATGTGCCAGAGCATTGTAGCTATGCAGTTAACTTGCCTTGCCAGGCTATTTTTAACTCTGCTCAGCTCCCTGACCCAGTTCACAGCACAGCCATACACAGGGGTGCTCCAGCACCACGGGGAAAGAGAGCAGGAAGGCAGGAATGTAAGGCAGGAATAGCACTGCCAGGAATGCTTGTCAAACTGCAGCCTTAATCCTGCCCTGATAGCCCAGAGCACTGTACCAGCTACAAACATCCCTGCAAGTTCTCTCTTAGTGCTACCCAGGCCCCAAAACACAAGCATCACTCAGGAGATCAGCTGGGGTTTAGAGTACCCAAAATACCTGCTTAGAGAGGCTTTTAACCACACCTACTGAAGGGCCACACCTTGGTGCTTTACAGAGGCAAAACCAAACTGCCACAGTCCAAGCTCAGTGACCAGACCCAAACACAGCCTCTCTTAAGCTCTGGTCGAGCTCCAGTCAGTCACAGCTCCAAATTCCTTGACCCAGTGACTGAAAAAGCACTTCCAGAAGCACTGAGGATCAGCAGCTCTGCCAGGGAGCTCCCAGGGCAGTGCTGAAGACTGGATCCCATTCTGGATGCCCTCACAACTGCACCCACCAGCCATCTCCCAAGGAAACGTGTCCACGTGTCCAGTCACTACCTGGGTTATTTTAGCACCCACCCCTGGCACATCACACCTCCCTTCCTGCCCCTTGTTCCAGCACACCAGCAACTTTGATTTTGACACAGATGAAGCTTCTTGCAGCTTCTACATCAAACCAATTCGCGTATTTTTGCCCACCCTCTCCTGCAGAGGTTTTTTTTTTAAGCCCTTTGAGCGTTTTATGACGGCAGAGAGGAGAGAACTTCCTGCTGCAATTTGACACTGAACCTTGTTAATAGGCCTGGCACCAGGAGGCACATTTTAAAAAGCTATCAGGGCAACACTAAGGAATTAGTCACTCCCACCTTCCCCTTCCTTCATGATCACTTAAAGGATAAATGATAAAAGCTGAGGTCATTCCTGGGGATTAATGACAAGCTTGCAGATAAGGAAGGGGTGATAAAAAGCAAAGGATCATTTATCACAACTTTTTATTACTGGAAATACCTGGCAGCAAAGCCTTTAGCACACATGGGGCAGGTGTCAGCACACAGTTTGAAATATGCTTCAGTAACACAAAATTCACATACTAAAATTAACCGGCTGTGTGTTACCAAAGAATAAAATAACAGCTCTCAAACGGTGGCTTTGGACCTCAGCTTGTGACTACTGCAGTTTAAATTAATTTAGATCAGAAAGGATAAATATTTTCTGTACCTTTAAAGGCAGAAAAACGGTCCTAGGAGGAATGAAATGCACAAACTTGGTAAAATGCTTGTGAACTGCTAAACTAAATAAAAAATTTAAAAACTAAACAAAAAGCCGCTTTGTTTATTCAATCCCTGAAAGGGAGCAGACATGAGTAAGTTACACGACATACAATTTGGAGCATGTTCCTTACATTGATATTTCTAGGTTAGTTCATGAAAATGCACAATCCAGTAAGAAACTGGCAGCTTTGACAAAACAAGATGAAAGCCTGATTTAAAAAAAAAAAAGTGCTTAAGCTTGTTAAGCACGTGAATAATTGTATTCCAAGTGACTGCATTTTTTATTTCTATACAGGGAGAAATAAATGGAAGAAATACCTTATTTTTTTCAGCTCCATTTCCAGTTAGTTTTGTTTCTTTAATTACTCCAGTTGCACTACAAATGTGTTTAGAACAAAGTAGGGAAGCAGGGTGGTTTAGTGCCCTAATGCTGTCGATACCTGAGGGCAACAACATGAGGCATCTCCTGAGCTGGACCACAGGTCATGGCCAGCATGATCTGTCTCAACCCATCCTAAACTCACCTGCTTTACTGAAATTCAGTAAGGGATCTTCTATCAGTGATGGATTTGGTGACCTTGAAGGTGTTTTCCAACCTGAATGATTCTATGGTGATCAGAACTGTTCCTGTTTATGAGATGAGGAACTGTGCTGATGCTCTGACGCCCACCTCAGAGCCAGAAGTGTTCTGGGACCACCCTTTGCACATAATGGAGCTTTCAAAGGGAGACAAGCTCCAAGACTCCTAAATCAAACCCTCAAACCCTCCAGAAAGGGAGAAGGAGCCCAGAGTGAAAGCCCCACTCACCTGCCATGCCACAGCAAGCTGGGAGATCTCTCTCCCAGACATGCCCTCGGTCAGCCTGGCGATCTCCGAGCACTTCTTCCCATAGTCAAACTGGGCCAACTTCAACCTCCTGGGAGACAGAGGGACCAGGGTTAGTTGACATTTAGCCACATGACAGGAGTTCCTACTTGCATTATTGCCTCCAGTGCAGCAGCCTCCTAAATTTTAAGGTCACAACAAACTGTGGCACAAAATCCTAGGATGGCATCTCCTCCTGTGACAGGAAGAGGCATCTCTCCAAATCTTAACTTGGTTAAAGTGACAAAACACAAAATACACAGAAAAGGAGAAGAAGAAAAGCAATAGAAGAGAATTCCCCAGGGTGGGAGGTGTGCAGGGACACTCACTGTTTGCCCTCTGTGGCTGGTTTCAGGACATGCCGATCAAAATACATCCGGACGAGCCGCTCCCGTTCCTCCAGCCGGGGCAGATCAAAGTTCACCATCTCATCTATCCTATCGTTGATAGCCCAATCAAATTGCTCAGGCTGGTTGCTTGCTAAAACAAGCATAAACCTGGAATGATGAAACAAGAGAGGGAAGACTCAAAAAACCCATAAAAACAAAAATCAATGAACTCGTCTGAACATCGGGAACTGCCACAGTCGGTACCAAAGACATTTCATCACCTGGGAAGATGAAGATGCCCTAGAAACAGCTCTGTAACAGCATCCCAAGCCCCATGCTAAAATGCAGTGCTGTTTGGGCTATTTAGAACAGTCTCATGTGTGCAGAGAGAGACATTCAGAATGAACATTATGAACCAAAGATGCTTTGTTTTACCAAGCTTTGCTCCACTGTGCAGATGTGCTGCTTCCAGGTCCTGCTCTCTCCTGCTGCAGTTTGAAGCTAGAAACCCCTTTTTTTTTTTTTTGCTTTGTAATGATGCTTCTTCCCTGTGCCAATACTTTAATGCTTTAATTGATGTTACCAGCTTAATAGTGCATAACAATTTGCCATGGGCTTTTAACCACAGCTATTGGAATATCGACGTTCCTCCTGTCTGTTTGAATCATGGTCTACAAGGGGTTGTGTTCCTTGCTGTCATTTCTGAGGATAACTTTGCCAACCCAAGAGCCACAGAGGCAGGAAACTGTGGCTTTTCTACCAACAAGGACTTCCCCCAAGCTGCAGAAACACAGCCTGGATATAGGGCTGACATTCAACCTGATACTCAGGCACTGCTCATTTCTATCATGACAATGATACAACTGAGCAAGAGATGTTGGCATTTGCAGTCAGATACCCAGCAAGAAGATTTTGGGAGGTTTAAGCTAGCAATTCACATTGCTTAGTTATGCTACTGACAATTCACTGCTCAAGTAACAGTTCTCCTCAGGGTCTCACCAAAGCTGCCACATTTACATGCCCCATTACACTTATTCAAGTGAACTCCCATTCATGGATCCAGGACTCCTCCTTGCCCAAAGCAGCAATAAGGCTGTTCAGAAGTAAAAAGCAGTGCATGAATCACAAAAGGGCATGTTCAGTGTCCTAGAATGGCTCATGGTTTAAATCAGGGCTGAATTCAACATCTGCCCAAGTGCTCTGAGGGCAGGCAGAGCACCCACAGCACCCAAACAGAACCAGAGCTCTGCTAAAGCAATTTAACATCAGGGAAAAGAAAGAACCCTCCCCCTGCCACCCCCTGCCTTGCAGTGCAAAGATTTATTGTATTTATTCTTGCAAATAGCAAGTACAATATCATTTAATAACAATAATAATGAACTCAGCTTTATAGAGCAATTCTATATATAATTTCAGAAGAGACTTGCTATCCTCCCAAAGGGAAAAACAAAGTTCCTGCAGGACCAACACCTTGCTTTCTAACAATTTATTCATTTTTTTGGAAAGGCACATCTTCCC
Organism: Corapipo altera; assembly: GCF_003945725.1. Lineage (NCBI taxonomy): Eukaryota > Metazoa > Chordata > Aves > Passeriformes > Pipridae > Corapipo > Corapipo altera. Next base: position 1,603,841 of record NW_020884926.1, read on the forward strand.
AGGCACCTCACTGAGACAGAGAAGCTACACACAAATGCAGTTAGTTGCATTGGTTCTAACAAGTTCAAGATACCCCAAGGACATAAAATGCCCTGCTTTTGTCCTTCCAGAATATTTATTTCAATGTCATGAGGTTACTATAACAGGTATTTCATTCCAACATTACTAAGGGAGCAATTCATCACAAGAAACTCACTTTCCTACATACAGACAGAGACAACTTTTCTTGTTGGCTCAATTTCTTTGTACAAGTTTAACAACTAAGTAAAGTTCACACACATCAAAAAAAATCAAATATTATTTGAAAAAGGTCGAGGAAAGGTCACCTCTCTATTATGACAGCCAGGAAAGGGGTTTTGTTAAACTAAGCAGTGCTGTGCAGGAAGGTGACATCAACGTGACATGGTGAGCATGGATGGATGGACAGTGACAGTCACACACACACAGACATCTGCCAGCTCAGCCCTGCAATCCCATGTTTGGCAAATCCAGGAAGGGAACAGCTCTGGGATCCCTAAATTCACGAGCAGTGCTGCTCACAGATGTTCTGAGCAGCTCAGGCGAAAGAAATGGAGACAGATTTGAACTCATCTGCCCCAAAGTTCCTGCACACACATGCTCAAGATGGAAAGAGGTCACCAAAGCACTGGAGAGGAGCAGCAGCTCAAAGAAGCACCCGCTGAAGCACTTTTTTCAAAAGCTCCTGAAGCATCCAGCCAGGATCAACTCTGAGTTCTCTTTTGTGATATTGATTTTCACGGGCCCAATACTGCTCTTGTATAAACAGCAACTTATCAAAAAAGAAAACATTAATCAAGGTGTCCAAACACCATCCCGGTTTCAGGAAACAATTTCTCCATAGTTCTGATTTCCGAGCTGCATTCAATACATAAACTGAAAAGGGGATATTCTCTGTAGATTTTTTTTAAGCCCTCAGCAGCACATATCCTTTCCAACTTTCATTTGTACACCACAGACCCTTCATAGACTCTCCTCAATCCAGAGAAACTCCAACTGCTGTAAGGGCTGGAACTGGATACTCACTTGTTGCTGTGCTGCCCTGTTCTGTGCAGGAATGCATTTAAAGTTGCTCTGAGATCTTCACTGATTTTCTCCTGCAAAGATGAAATCCAAAGGAAGATCAACTGCTGGGCTCTGCAGCCAGGTCACAGCTTTAAGCAGCATTATGGACAAAGGGAGTTCTGTTATTGTCAAGCACCTGAATTACAGTAGAATCCAAAGCACTGTAATACCTTGGGGAAAAAGGATCAATTTGTATACCCAGAAGAAATGTTAGGAACTAAAGCCTCCAGTAGAGAGATTACATATTTATCCACACTCATCCAGTGATTTTCTTGATTCCAAACCCAAGGCTCCAGCCATTGGCCCAGGTGGCTTTCCCTGCTGAACACCATTTTAGCTGGGAAGTTCAGTAAGATGCAGGTCAATAAGCCAGAGCGAAGAATTCACCTATACACTCAAAGTAATTTTCTAGGGAGAGCTCTTTAAATAGACCACTGGGGTCCAGGTAGCAGGTCCAGACTGAATGTACAATGTGGTGACTGACTTTGAAAACATTTGTACAGGGGAAGATGCTGGTGCAGCTTCGCTAATGTAGCAAAAAGCAGTTTTGTCATGAAAACCCCCCTAAGATAAATATCTGCTGGGAGAAAACAGACACCCTGCAGGGCACCAGCTCTGCAGTGTGAGCAACCTTCTCTTGTTTTCAAGATCTGCCTCTTTCCTTCCTGCAAAGCCCCCCTGAAGACTGTGCCACCCATCCTTTGCAGGGAGGGATTCTCAGCCAGTCTGGAGATGCTCATTCCATTGAGCTGTGAGATGCTCATGTCTTGTCTCTGCATCAGTTAATTAGGTGAGCAGTGAGGCCCCTGCCAGCTCTCATCTTTTGCCAGTGGAAGGCAGTTAATGAGACTGAACAGGGCTGTTGGCTGGTGACAGACACAGAGAGCACTCACCGTGGCCCTTTTCCGCAGGAACGCGTCCGCCTCATCCACGAACAGCAGGAGGCTGTGAGAGGAAAGCACAGGAACAGGACACAGGTAAGTGAGGCTCAGACAGCCCAAGGACCCTCCTGCCCCACTGCCAGGCACCCAGAGCTGTGCCCAGGTGAACACCCAAAGGATTGCACAAGCAAACTCATTTCTTCAGGCAACGCTTCTCACTGAGCTGCAGCAACATTTTCCATTGCACCTGGCCCGGCCCAGCAGTTGAGAAAGGGATGGGATTGAGACACCTCAGGCCATAAATCTGACCCCAAGCCTCTGGAGTTGTTTTTCCTGCTGTTCAGAAGAAGACTGAAGCAATTCTAGGGCCCATGACCTTAAACTCCCCTGGATTTTTAAATATCTAGGAGCTTTCACAGGCATGGTTTGGCAGTGGGCTTGTATCTGACAGTGCTGGTGTGTTACTGCCAAGCTGCAGGAGACATCTGAAAGGCAGAGAGTGCTTATTTTAGCATTCCCTCCTATTTAGAGAAATGTGTGCAGGGGTACAAGACAGGCACACAAGCACAGAAGAAGTCTTGGTGACAATGGCACCTTCCTGCCATTTTTCTTCCTTGTACCATTCTGAAAACCTCAACCCAGAGTCCTCTCCTTAACTTGCTTTGTTGTTTTGAGGAGTTTTTTCTCTTCCAAACCACACTAGCACTAAGGGTTTTACTACCTGTGGAGTAGTGAATTAATAAAGTCCATGAATTATTCACAAAAATAAATTCACTTATAACCCAAGGGCAGTGCTCTTCCCAAGAGACTAAGCCTGTAAAGATGTTTATCAATAACAGAACCGAGCTGCTCATAAAGCTGTCACAGCTTGTATTACCTTCTTGCCAAGCTTCAAACCCAGCTTTCTTCCAGGGGATTTCAGGGCCTATTAACATCTTTTACTCAACCCCAGCTTCTCTGAAAATATTCTCAGCTACAGAGAAGTGTCTTTTATCACAACAGCTTTCAGCTAATAAAGGCAACACTACTCACAGCTAAAACTGGTGGAGATTCAGAGCAAAACCTGCTTAAATCCTTCAGTGTTACTGGAGGTGAGAATATTGATGTGGACACATGTAACCTTTGATCAGGACTTTCAGAAGATGGCTATCTGAGGTGTATGAAGTTCAAATGCACAGAAGTTTTTATCAGGGCAGAGAAATTCAGACCCAGGCAGTGCTGTGAAAGAATTCTTTAGTGGGAGCATCCAGCAGTCTTCATCCAGCTGAGTATCCTTACAACTCTTCCAACTTCTGTTTCTAAGCTCCCTTAAATTCTTACACCTTCCCTTCTATAGCTCCTCAGGGTAGGAGAAGCTTAAAAAATTTAAATCTTTAGGACATTTCTCTGTTTTTTTTTTTGGTTTAAGAGGAAACAGAAACATTTAAGTGACGAATGCAGCAAGGATTAAAACAGACACTGCAAGATAATGTCCATCTAAAGCAATCAGAGAACACATAAATCACTGGTTAGCCACATTTACAGAAGACCTGAGATCAAGACAGCACAAAACCCAAACTGACACCCACTGAAAATTCTATATTGAATTTTAACATCCTGGCTGGACAAGCAACTTCTTAGCTACCTCTGCACTGCACAAATCCATTTGCATTAGGATGAGCAAATTAACTCCATGCTCTTACAAAACCAGGGAGTCAAGATTTAGCCTCAACATGAATATGCTTATTTGCAGATAGAAGTTTGCTTTTAAAGGCACAACAGCTTGTGACTTTTACACCTAATGCCAATGCCTTTAGCATCTGTCTCCTCCTTATCCTCATTTCTTTTAATTCACTGCTTCTGCTTGAGACTCAAAAGTAAACACTATCAGTGTTTATAATCTGAGCAGTAGAGAAGATAATATTCAGAGAGTGTAAACAACTGGTTGCACCTCCATTTGTGCTAAATCTTCTTACTTCTGTCAGAACACTCATCACCCTGAAAGAAATGTGTCCCAGCTTTTAAGTGGGCAATATCTCCCCCCCTGCCTGTGAGATCAGCAGACAATCCAGTTATGACTGATCTGGAAAATCTGAGGTAAACAAGGAGGGTTTGAGGGAACAGAAGAGCAAAAGCTTTCACAGCCTTTTAAATATTACCAAGCAGCAAGAATTCACCCATTCCAGGAAAACTTCAGACGTCACCTTTGGTCAGTGTTACCTCCTCTGTGCACTAGCACTGTTCAGTAACAGCAACTAAATTGCTGTGGTGAGTTTTTTTGAGCAAGAACCTGATTCAGGACCCAGGGGAACATGTACTTACCCTCTCCTACTGGTGTTGGCCCAGTCAAAGAGTTTGTGCATGGCTGTGACCCCCTCTCGCCCCATGGGGGCCACGTCCCCTCCTGTCATGATGGCATAATCCATGCCTGAGTGCACAGCTAATTTCTGGAAGGAAACAAAACCAGAGAGTTCCTTTCACTGCAAGGCCACTGAACATGAGGGAGACAAAATCAGTTTACTCTCTATCAGTGTGCTAATTAGCAGAGGGTAAGTATGCTTAGAGAAGGGAGTACTTTAGTCACTTAGTGGCAACTTTTACTTGTGTATTCTTTATTTCTTCCACTTCTGTCCATCTCTACTGTTTTCAAAATCCAAACCAGGTGGCATGCTGTCAGAAAACTCTTGGGGTAGGGGTTTAATGTACTGATAGAGGAAAAAGAGATCCAACTTGCATCAGCATGTCAAATCTGCCACTCTTAAAGAAGTTTGTGAAACCTCAGGTCTTGTGGACAAGCACTGAAGAGCGAGGAAAAATGCAAATTCTGACTCAAATCCATGTAAAAAGCACCCTGGCAGTGCACATGCACAGTGAAGCCATGCCTGTCTCTGCTCTGGGATTGTAAGCAAAGAAAGGAAAGACTCTCCTTAGATGAGTGCATAAAATCAAAGAGGTGGACATGAGGTGGCTGCTGTTGTGATTCCACAAGTCCCAGTGCCTTTCCCAGATGGAAGGGCTCTCCTGCCTACGCTCAGCATTAAACCCAAGTGACTGCAGTAATTCAGAGCTGGAGCAGCCTGGCTGCCCTTTCCTCCCTTCCCAACACAGAACACAATGTTGAGCAATACTCCAGCAAGAGGTTTCAGCTCAGGGAGGATGCTCAGCCCCTGAGGTTTTCTGAGCACCTTGCAACATGCAGGTTGGCACAACCCTGGCAGGGTTTTTACCTTGGCAAAGAGCGTCTTCCCAGTGCCAGGGGGACCGTACATGAGAATGTTCCTGTACAGGCTTTTGTTCTTTTTTGTGTTCCTGGTTGCTATGGCAATGTCTCTCACTCGAGCTTCTAACTGGGGCTGCAAGAGAAGAGTTAAACTTAAGGAACAGAAAGGACCAAGAGACCTGCATCTACCAGGTTCCCAGATCAGTACCTGCAAGAAGGAGGCAGCATCCGACAGGCTCAAGCTTTTAAGTCTTAACTTCAGCTGCTCCTGACTCCAGACCAGGCTCATTTCCTGTCCTATGTCAGGATTTACTCCATTTTCTGTCCACTTGGCTACAATTCTTTTGTAAGAAAAAGCAGCAGTGCAGGAAGCAGTGCAGTAACTACTACAGATAACACCTAAATATAATATAGTAACCACTACAGGTAACACCTAAATATTCACTTCCTATTGGATGCCCTGGGAGGGATAAGTCAGAACATATGCAACACTTTGCAGTGCTAATTCCTTCATAAGTCATGTTTATATTCACTACTGCATTTGTGGATACTGGGAGAAAGCTATTCCTGCAGGAGCATTTTCTCTCAGCAGCTTCAAGGAGCTCTTAAATTTGCCTGATGTATCCAGGAATCAAACTCAGAAGCAAATATACAGAAGCAGCCACAGAATTAGCAAGTTAAGAACCATTCAAAGATGGGCAAATGCACACAGTGCTTAAGACTTTTTGGCCTACAAGCAGATGAAGGTTCAGTAATCCTTAGAGATCAGATGGGACAAGTGGAATGTGAATCTTAACATGCTGACTACAGAGAGAAACTGCAGCAGAGCAAGGACTGAGCTACGATTTCCAACTGCTTTTTACAGAGGAAAAAAGGTTAACAGACTGCTTAATGCATGTCACACTGAACACAGGAGCTTATTTATGGTCTCAGTGCCCCAAGGGTGCTATGCCTCCAAAATTGCTGGAATTACAGCTTTTGAAGTGAGTTTAAGGAAACAGCCCTTCTTATTTAGATTCTATAGCCATCCTTCACAGAGCAAGGCAGGGAAACAGAGTACTCACACTGAGAACAACTCCTTCAAGGGCATCCTGAGCCTTGCTGGTGAGACGTTTACCAACCTGGAGAGGACAAATTCAATTACTCACACAGAAAACAGCCACAGTTTTTTAACAGCTTGCCTGGACAAAAAGGTCATAAAACTCCAGTGAGCTCAGCCCACCTCTGCTCCCTCCAACACTGTGTTTATTCAGAGACCCACTGACAGCTCCCAGCTGCAAAAGGACTTTTGCATCCTCCTGGCTGAGGGTAATAGAGAAGTAAAGCTGAGCTTTACCTTGATAGGATGTTTCAAAGCCTCCAGCACAGTGATCCGAGAGGTTTCCCTCACCAGGGAAGGTTTGCCCAAACGGGCCTCAATGTATCTCCCTGCTACTGCTGTGGCATTTTTGGCAGAGTAAACACCCACTGCCAGCAGGGTCAGACCTGCCACCTGCAAAGAAAAGGGGGAAGGATTAGGACAAAAACACTTGGCAAGGCAATGCTGTTGCGTGGAGCAGGCCCCGTGGTGGGGAATTAAGATTCAAGGACGAATGCTGAGCAAGAGGGGTTTATTTTTGGTAAGGTGTTTTATCCCTGTGCAGACAGTCACGGTCTCACACTCCCTGCTCACAGGGCATTCACTGCTCCTGCACAGTGAAAGGCAGAGGAAGCACAAGGGCAGGATATAGTCCTGTATGCAGAGGTATGTACATCCTGCTCAAAATGTGTGGGGCTTTTCAGACTTAATTAACTTGAGTAATGAAGACAAATAGCCATATCAACCAGGTGCTGTCAGCCAGACCACCCCTCGCCACGCAAGACAATGAGTGCTGAATTAAAGATGCCAGGATAAACATCTGAATTGGGGCTGCCACCAAGGCAGTGCACAGGAGGGAACAGAAAGGACTAGCCAGGGAACGTCTGCTAAAGGTGACAGTCCCAACACACCAGGGAAATAGGAGTTCCAGAGGAATAAAACCAAAATTACATGGGAATTACCATCCCTGCATTAGACTGTTCTGTCAGAAACCCCAGAAGATGAAACATTCCCATCGATTTGCCAGTGAAGCAGAAACACTCCAGGCTTAGGAGTCAGCTTAAAGCTGATGCCAATAATTTATATCAGGGAAAGGCCAAACAGACAAAAGAGCAAACTGCAGCAATTGCTTTTAAAGCAAGCAGACTTCTCCTGCAAGTACAGCCCAAGGTCAAAAGCCCCAAGGACAACAAGGATGGCACTGCTCAACAAACCATGAGACACCATCTGTTCCCTTTCTCTCTGCTTAAATGGGTGACATCACTTTTGCTCTGGGTGGAAACGTGGAGGGTTCAGAACTGGGAGCTCTGGGATGCAAAGAATAAGGGAACCTCCACACCTGATTCAGCTCAGAACACAGAAGAGGCTTCACCTTTTTAGCTGCCTCCCTTTTAAAAACAAGATACCATTGATCTCATGTGCTCTTACACCAGTCCTGAGCAAAGTTACAGCTCACACCTCTCCCTGGATGGATCTGACATAAGCATTTCAGATTTTTGGACTTCCCTGACATTCATGTTACAAGATACAGAGAAACAGAGCTGTAAGACTGACAGCTCTGTATCAAAACAAGAACCCAACTACCATGCCAACTCTAAAAGTCAGCCTGATTACAGTGCCCACCTGGTTATCATGCAAAGGACTGGATCTCTGATGAAGGAACAAAGTGAATTCCACTGAAAAACATAACAAGCCCCAAAAAACTTGGAGCAGAACATCTGGGGTGCTGCTTGGATGGGAAGAGGTAGGAAAAGAGCAAAACAATAAGCAGGAAGAGATGAAAATTCCTGCCTCATTCACAGGAACCCTAAAATAACTGTCTAGTTCTTACCTTATAGCCATTTTTCAAAGCAACAGAAAATATGAGTTCCAGCTGTGTTATCCCCTTTCCAAAAACATACTTACCTTTGTTTTTTTTTTTAACCTAGATGTCCCAAATTCACAAGAGCGTGTCAGAAGCAAAAATGACCATAATGTAGGAAATCAGTATCTGGGTCAAGTGAATACACAGCTAAAAGCACCAAGCACTGATCTGCACAAGGCTCTGAATACAGAGGTACCCCAGGTACAGATGACAAAAGGATCCATTTAAAAGCATGTCTTGTTCTCCCCAGTGCTCTCAGGCAAAGTGTCTTTTGTACCAGCCTGTGTGTATAAAATCAGAGGGTGGAGCAGATGGTGGTGCCTGACTTAAAGCAGAATGTCCATTTTAACCAGCCATGCTGCCAAAAATATATTTTCACTGGAGTTTTGTGGTAAGAAGTACACTGAGAAACAACTTTGTGTCCCTAAGAAGCTCTCTTATCCTGTGAAAAGATGTTGGTCTGGCTTTTAATGGATTTATTTAAGACACAACAGTACTCTAAGTGCTCTTTCAGCTACATCAAAATTAGATATCAAGCTGTAATATAAGCAGCAAAGCAAGTTTTAGATCATCATGGCTTCCAGTTTATAAACACACCAAAGCAAGGAGTTGATTTAACACACATTTACAGACAGACTTTTCTGGAAGCTACTGGCAGGTATCACAATCTTACCGTGGCTGTAACTTTATCCCAGTCTGTTACAAAAGCCCGGAATCCTTCCCCAAAGAGCATCCCAGCTGTCCTGTGGTGAGCAAACAGCAGAGCAAGAAGGAGAAAAAGGGATTTCAAAGACTGAATTGAAACAATTTACAAGACAACTTTACAATGATCTTCTTCAGAATCAGTCAAAAGCTAAGTGAGGGCTCACCACAGAACTGAAACATGAACAAACACAGCAAATACATTTATAATCATCTGATGTCTACACTTGATCTGGGATTAAGCCCAGAAAAGCATTTGGCCACAAGATGGTATGTATTTATTTCTTTAATATACATTATTAGTGCTGAACTGCAATAAAAGGTATTTAATTCTAAAGCTCTTTTGTTATTCAAAATCTCAAAGGACCTAAAATTAACGAATTCCAAATCTAAATACCCACCCCTTTGGAAACAGACTGTTTTTTACCTTTATGGCATGTATTCAGAAAGGGAAAGTACTGAAGGGTTTCAGAGTAACTGAGTCTCAATATTAGAGGATGGAACTTGAAATAATATGACAGAAAAATTGTAGAAAACTCACAAGTCTACAAATATCTTCTCTGGTTCACATTCAGGTGACAATGTAGTGAGACAAGTGAAGGAGAGGGTTCTTGTTAACACAATTCCTGCTGTTCAGAATCACCGAATATGCTGAGTTGGGAGGGACTCACAAGGATCATCGAGTCCAGCTCCTGGCCCTGCACAGGTCCAGCCCCAACACTCCCACCATGTGCCTGAGAGGATCATCCAAATGCTCCTGGAGCTCTGGCAGCCTTGGTGCTGTGCCCACTGCCCTGGGGAGCCTGTTCAGTGCCAACCACCCTCTGGGGGAAGAACCTTTCCCTGAGATCCCCCCCAAGCGCAAGGGGTACAACACCGACGTTCCTCAGAGCTCTGAGGAATAAACGAGTTTTCCCACGTGATGGGAGAACTCTGCTAAAGGAACAAGGCAGGCTGTGCCCTCCTGCTGCTCATCCCTGCACGTACTTGAGGGACTCCAGCACGGTCTGGCGGTGCTCAGCGGCTTTGAGGCGGATCTGCTCCCGGATGATGTCCGCGTTCTCCCGCTCTGCCTTGGCCCGGGCTCTGGCCTCCGCCTCCACACGCAGCATCTCGTTCTTGTGCCTCAGCTCCATCTCTCTCTCCACAGTAGCTTGTAAAAAAAACCAAACAAACACCAGGAGAACAGCTCAATCTTTTGGGCAGGCTTAATCCCAGAGAGCAGAATCCTTGTAAGGAAGAGAAGCAAAACGGAGCTGCCGGTCCCCAAACGGGGTTTTGGAAGCTTTGTTACTTGGGACACCCGGGATTGTGACAGATACATTAAGATTAAATCTCCTTTCACATCAGTGAGGAACCTAGAACAGCCCAGGAGATGGGATGAGGATTTCAAAGCCAGAATCCTCTGTCTTCAGGGTCACAAGGAATCCTGACTGCAGGGCTACCCTGACATTTGTATTTGGTGCCGGTGAGTAGGGTGACACTATAGGAGTAAAATAACCCACTACAAGAGTAAAATAACACACTCCTACAGGGTTTCACCACCGAGTTTTGTTACATGGATGCTACAGCACTTCCCTCAGCTGCTGGGAGCACACTAGCTGGCAGCCAGCAGAGGACAGCACAGCTGTCCACATCTGTGCTCGGAGCAAACCGACCTTTTGTTCCCACAGAGTCACACACAAATTGCCTTAACAGTTGTAAGGTTTGTACCCCAGTGGAATCCCACTGGAGTTCTGCAAACCCAGTAATTCTGACAATTGCACAACAACCAAAAGTAATAAAGCAAGTTGCAGACTAAAACTTCGTTATTTGGCTTTTATTGCAGATGATGTGACACAGATTCAACCACTCCTCCCAGGAGCTGTTTTGTTTCTCTTCCCTCCGTAAAACTGGTTCTATTTCAGATTGTCCCAGTGCAAAATCACAATTTCAGTTGCTGTACCAAAAAATGCCAATGGTTCATTGGGAAACCCAAGCACCACAGGGCAAATGTTTAGGACTGCAGCCACTAAAGCTAATCTTGGAAGCAACTGGTAGTTCTGGTACTACTGGGATTTACCTGTTACTTGCCAATGTGACATTAAACAAGTGACATTAATGGAGCATCAACCGATATGGACAAAGAGTCAAAGATCAGTACAAGGAATCCATATGCCCCCACACTCTTACAAGCCACAGAGAAATGACTTACCACGCCTCATGGCCTCCTGCTTCTGCACAGATTCTTCCTGCTTCCTCAGATTCTCCTCATTAGCAAGTTGCTACAGGCAGAGATGACAGCAGAAGATGTGTTAAAGTTTTAAGAACTCCATCAAGTAGGCATTTGTATAAGTTCAAGCACTACAAATGTTTTCAAGAAGCTAGTGCTCAGGTGGAAGTCCATTCTTCCTCTCATATTTATTCTCCTAATCCCATGCTCCTGGTTGCTCTGCCTTAATTCCCAGCCTTTGATTTGCCTGGCTAGCACTGAAGATGCCAAGCAAGCAGTACAGATGAAAGCAACTGTGCCCAGCACCAGCCACTTGGCCAGGGCACACCTCCAGATCATCTCTTGGGCTTAAAGAGAGCTCCTACCCAATTCCCAGCTGGATCAGAGGAGGAATCCACCCTACCTGCTGTCGCATCTGCTCGTCGTAGCGCTGCCGTGCCAGCTTGTCCTGGTACTGGGCCCTCTTCAAAAAAGAAAACAGGACTCAGAACACAGAGATTTGGCAGTGAAGAGAGAACCTGGTCCTGAGGGAAATGAGGTTTGAAATGTGCAAAACCAAAATAAAGTGAGGAAACCACCCCACCCCAAAAAAACCCCAATCCTGAGTTTGAATACGAACAGGGTAAAATTTAGGGCAGCCAGTATCAAAATCTCCTCTCTGCTGAAAAATCGACATAGTTTGACTTCATTTTAAGGTGTTACAGAAATAAAAACACAGAACAAGTGTTTCCTGGCCCAGAAATTACTTACTTCACTGGAAAACCAAAGATTTCGTGTTCTAAAAAACATTATTTGGACTGGTGACTGCAAGCAACAGAACTGTCAAGATATGCTGCCTGTCACATGGGCTCTGGTTTTAATAGATTTACTTGTTCTTCATTAATTTCTCTATCAGTTTTCCACTGGCAAATAAACCCAAGCCATCTACACTCAACTAGAAGTGGTCTGAGGGTCCATATCCATCAGCAAGGAGAACTCTGTACGAGGGATGGAATCATTCCCTGTTCCAAAAGGATGGCAGAACAGCCTGGAATTTATCTCCTCAGCCACTGTAAAACATGGCACTTCAGGAGCAAATCAGGACTGGGTTTGTTCTGACTTCAAATGATGCCTTGTGAGCTGCAGGGGGTGAAGAGCCAACCCCTGGAGGGAGCAGCTGCTTCCTGAGCCAGCCCCGTTCAAAGTCCAAACCCTGACAGGATAAAAGCAACATGTGCCAAATAAGCAGTTTTAGCTCATTTCCCAAGCTAGGTGACCCATTAGAATTAATCAATTCCCTCATCTCCTGTGCTCTCAAATTAAAAAGTCACCATATATGAGCCATCAGCATAAAGGCCAGGTTTAATTTTCCCTGTTTCAGTATTATTGCCACTACAGTAACTCATGCTAAAAGAGACCAGGAAGCACCAACATTTCCACAAGAGACCCTCTGGTAACTCTCAGATTTGCATCCCTTCTCCTCTTAAGATATTTTTTTCCTGTCAAACAGATCAAACTTGGAAGAAATAGGGTTACAAGGTACTTAAGAACTGAAATCCAAATAACTTCAGAGCCATTTCACTGTCCAGACTAACAAATACACTTGATAAGCCTTCAACACTTCCCTGAAAGGTCCTTCAGGAAAATTCCAAAGAGCACACAAAGAGAGAAAGTGCTGCTGCCAGTTCCTTTGGATGTTCAACAGCTTGGTAACAAAAGTTCAAGAGGACAGAGCTGCCTGGAACTACAAATCAAGCTCAACATTAGAAAGCCAGGATAGCTAGAAAGCTCAGCCTGTGAACATCCTCACACCTCTGGCTGCCCATGAGCCCCTTTCCCCCAACCCCAAAAGGGGGAATTAAAGCACTGGTGCCTTTTCCACGAAGGAAGACACAAACAGGGTCTCCCATCACTTGGCTTTCCCCTCATTCCCTTACTGCTTGATGCTGTTTTGTTTCTTCACTGAGTGTTTTCCTTCTCTCTTCTGCTTGTACCCGGATCTGCTCGTTCTTCAGTTGCTCTATGGCAGCTTCATACTCCTGTTAAAATGGATAATTATCACAAATGAACTTAACAGAGAAACCCTACTGACAATTACATTCCAAGAAATCCATCTGTAATCAGAGTGGTGCCCTTAAAAGGTGACCAGTGCCAGCAGAAAGCTAAAATATGATCATAAAATATGAATGTAAGAAATCTCATAATTAACCATTTCAGGATTAAACACAATTTATTTTTAAAAAAAACCTTGAAGCCAACCAACACTCAAATAATGCTTAAATCCCTTTAAAAAATATATATAAGTATGTACTCACTCAACTGCTTTACAGTTTCCTACAGAAAACCCTTGTCATTCCCTCAAAACTGTGGTGACCTTCTAAACCACTTTGAAAGTTAAAAAAACTTAGAAGTGACTTAGAAGTTACAAAACCACTCAGGAAATGTAAGTTTTAAACAAAGTATGTCCCAGAATAGGCCAAATCAGCTTGTACTTCACCTTCCAGAATTACTTTTTTTTTAAAAAAGGCAAATAACTTCAGCAAATAATGCTGAAGCTGAACAGCAACAGGAAAACCTCACCATCCTCTGCAGGGCAGAGATTTCAACTCCTGCCCCTCCAAACCTGGCAGCTGCCTCAGGTGGGCTGGGGGTACAACACAGGAGGAGTTCCAAAGCTCCAACATACCTTGAGCTTGGTTTGCTGTTCCAGCTGCAAGGTCTGCTCCTGCATCTGGGCAAGGCTGAGGGCATCTTTGGCATGGCCTGTAATGGGCAGCAGGGAGAGATTATGGGCAGTGAAAGGTCTTTTCTCAGGAAAGATGATGTTCAGACTATTCAATCCACTGGGGCTCCCTGGAGCACAGCTCTGCAGCTGCACATTCAGCCCTCCCTGGTAAAAATGGTCAGGAGTCTTCTCAGCACAGCCATGACCTGAAGCCAACAGGTTTAACCAGCAGAGAAGGTCCAGCCAAGGCCAGGTTGGATGGGGCTTGGAGGTTTAGTGGAAGGTGTCCCTGCCCATGGCAGGGGGTGGGACTGGATGAGATTTATGGTCCCTTCCAACCCAAACCAGTCTGGGATTCTCTGATTCTATTCCAGCACACCTGGGTGAGCAGGGCAGGAGCCTGAGGCAGCCCCAGGCCAAGCAGGACCCAACAGGACACGAGTTATCACAGAATTTCAGAATGGTTCAGGCTGGAAGGGACCACAGCGATCCCATCTGGTCCCACCTCCCTGCTCCAGCAGAATCACCCCAGAGCACTGCATCCAGATGGCTCTGGGATATCCCCAGTGAGGGAGACTCCACATCCTTCTCTGGGCAATCTGTTCCCACACAGCAAAGAAGTTCTTTCACATATTCAGGGGGAACTTCCCAGGCATGAGTTCCTGCCTGTTCCTCTTGTCCCACTTCTGGGCACACCCTGACATCGGGATTTGGAGATGTAAGTGGAATGTACCCTAAAAACTACATCTGGATGAGCCAAGTGATTTAAAGGGACTAACCAAGCAAAGCAAAGAGATAATGAGGGTGGGAACTGAGGCAGCCACCAAAGCAATACTCAGCTGCTGTATAACCAAGTGAGTTGCCTTGAACAAGGTCATAAGGCAGAACTATAGGGTGTTCAGGCACAGAAGAGCACCAAAGACCCCCAAAGAAGCCCCTTATAAGGTCTCTGAGGGGATATGTATATATGTTAACAGGATATGCATATATGCTAATAGGTGTTGGGAAATACCAATGAATATGTAACGGGAATGCGGGGAGCTCAAAGTCAACCACGTGATGCCGACCTATCAGCTGCGGTGGAGACACCTCGGGATGCACTCTGGCCAAACGACGACCGAATAAAGAATGCCGAGACTTGTAAAACTCACAAACGGGTCTCGGAGGTTTCTGTCAAGCAACACCCCGAGCAGAGCCCGGTGCATCGCCGACCCCTCCCTCCGGGCATTCACAACACGCACCGCTGAGGTACCGCCAGCCCCACCCCGCGCCCTCCCCGCCCGTCCCCTCACGCACGGGACGCGTCCAGCTCCCGCGCCGCCTTGGCCGCCCGCTCCAGGCCCGTGGGGTCGAAGTTGCTCCATTTGTCCTTGGGCGTCTGGCGGTCCCCGGCGCCTCCAGCAGCGGCACCGCCGGGGGCCGGGGGCAGGGAGAGACCGGTCCCTGCCCCGGGGCCCCCGCCGGCCCCTCCGGCCGCGCCGTCGCCGCCGCCCGGGGCGGCCCCGCGGTTCAGCCCGAACAGCCACGACATGAGAGCGGCCGGCTGCACGCGGCGCGCCGCGCGCCTGCGCAGCGGGGCGGACCGCCCGCTCATTGGCCCGCGCCGGGGGCGGGTCGCCCGCCCATTGGCCCGCTCCGCGGGGCGGGCCGCCCTGTGATTGGAGGGGCGGTGCCGCGTGCGGGGTTTGATTGGTTGAGCGAGGGGAAGAGGCGGGGCCACGGGGAAAGGCAAAGGGCGCTTCCGCGTAGCAACGGGAGTTTGACGCGTTGCTAAGGGCGGGGAGGGAAACGGCGCGCTGGGGTTACGGGGACAGAGGGATGGATTTCCCCTGGAAATCGGCTCCTGGTCCAACTGGTTGGAACAGAAGTGACAACACAAAAGCCTTTAGAAAAGGGGAATGGAAGAAAACCCATCTGTGTGCTGGTCCGGTATTTCCCTGAAAATCAGCTCCTAATTCAACTGCTTGGAATGGGAAAGATGATAGGGAAGTGTAAAAGAAAAGGGGAGTGGAGGGAAACCCATCTCTGTGGTTATCCAGGATAAACAGCAGGATTTGCCTCGGAAATTGGCTCCTACTCCAAATGCTGGGAATGGGAAAGTGTAAAAGGAAAGGGGAGTGGAGGGAAATCCATTTATGTGCTGAATCAGGATTTCCCTGAAAATCAGCTCACAAATACTTACCAGTTCTGCCAAGATCTCAGGGTCATTTACTCTTTGGCTCTTTGCAAAACAATTCTTAGTGGAGCTGAGACTTTATTGATATATTTCTATTTATATATTTCCAGCACATTTTTTGAGGGATGGGGGTGAAGTTTTGTGTAAACCAGACTATGAAGTCATGGGCAGAACACTTACTTTCCAGCCATTTAAAATTAAGATGATTTAACAACTCAGCTTGGTGATCTCAGAGGCCTTTCCCAGCTTTTTATGAGTTTATGAACACCAGCTTTTCAACCCTTGGAACAAAAGCTACACTCCACAGATTTGCCCTTATTGCCATCGAGAACAAAGTAATCATTCAATAGCTCTTGTATTTATATTTAATTGTCTTCAAAAGGGTGTGTTACAATTGGGGGGGTGGGTGACATGTTAATGGATTAATAAACTATGCAGGGAGTTGTGCAAACTTAATTTCTGTCCTACAGCAAGAACAAACAAGATCATCTTATTGCATGAGAGATTCCAGAGGCTTTATCATCCCTTCAGCACGGAGATTAATCAGTCACAAATGCACATTCCAAAGGAGGATACAAATCACAGGAAATCTCCTTATTGAGTTAATAAGTGACTCGCCTCCTTCCATCCCTTCCTCCTGTGCAAGACAGCCTGTGGAAAATCCTCCATAAACCTACAAATCATGAATTCAGCACTCACGAGACAAGGCCAGGGATAAAGTTCCTCTCAGCTCCAAAAAGGAGCTGTTTTGAGAAGTCCAAAGCAGAGCTAAGGGAGGGTTTGTGACACTGGATGGGGCTCTCCAACGAACAGCATGGCTTTAAAAAACGAGTTCCACGTGTAGGACAAATAAGCAATACATTTAAAACAGAGCAAGTGCTACTGAGGGAAGGTGTTCCCACTGATCTGGGTTTTAGCAGAGAAGTATTTACATTTCTTTACAGCCCTAAGCCCCGAATTTTGAGACCAGTTGCTTTGTCACTAAGTATTTAATTTGTGGGTTTTTTCCAGCTCTGCTTTCCAGAGGAGCTTAGTGACAGCAAATTCAAGCCTGGGGCCAAAAGGAAAGAATCAGATTTACTCTTCTCCCCTAAAACCCTGACTTTTAAGTGTAGCTCAAGCTTAGCACTGGGTGGAAGCCCAGGACAAGACACTAAATATGTGCTAGGTGTGTGCAGAGGAATGATAGTGCTGGAGACTTATTGCCTGTAATTAGTCACAGAACAGGCTAATTAATCTCCATAAAGCTGCTCTGACAGCAGGACTCACATCCAATTTGGTGAAATTATTGCAGTGGTGATGATCCAGGCAGGGCTGCACTGCTGTTTGGAGGGGTGCATTTGAAGGAGAAACAAAAATAAGTGCTCTAGATGGTCTTGCTGTCTGGCTTTTCTGGACTCACTGCTGCTCCTTGAGGTCAGCTGAGGGCTCAGAGCTCTGGAGTAACCTACTGGGAAAGCAAATTCCTGTGGTTTTGAGTTTCCTGCTCTCTCAGACTCCAGGTTCAGTGGCTGTTGAGAGCAGGAATGGATTTGGCCACATGGAATCTTTCTGAGAGTGCCCTGAATGAAAGGCCAGGGCAGTGAACAGTCAAGTCTAGAACGTGCTCAGAAGCTGCAAAAATAAAACTGTATTGACATTTAATAAATAGAGAACAGGCAGCAAGCAAGCAAGAGTGAGGGTTCACCACTTTGCCTTCTGTTTGTTATTTGTTGGGCATATTTATATAAAAGAGGGTACGGATTTGGGACCTATTACTCAGGTTGGTTGTTCCACCCAGCCAAGCCAAACCTTTAAGCTTTCAGAGAACTTGGCTGAGGACACCTTTGGGCTCGACCACCAGGACACCTCAGGGGACAGTGCAGGCTGGGAGATGATCTCTGAGCTTCCCCTGACCCCTCCTTTTCGTCCAAGTCTTTGTCCAAGCAGGATCCCTTGTTCTGCTGGGAATCAGTTCACTCCAGTCCATCACGCTCTCTCTCTGTACCCCTGGGCCTCTGTAGCTGGAAGAACACAAGAAATACAAAGTCAGCTTTATCCACCCTTCTCCAAACTTGACTGAGTCAGAGATCTCGCCCCTGTGGTCATTTTTACTCTCCCTCCAGCCTCTTGCTGGGAAAAAGGCCGTGCTTCTGCACAGCCACACAGCTTCTGTTCAGCTCTTACTTCATCCTATCCAGAATCCCTTTTTGTTCTGTGGCAGGAAGTGGCTTCTGGGCAGCAGGAGGAAGAAAGAAGATGTGCTGTGTCTTAGTAACTGGCTTTAATAGTTACCTGGTCCCAGCCACGTTGGAGAGCAAAGGGTATGTTCCAAATTAAACAGTGTTTCCAATGCCCATGCCAGCTTTTAGCAGTATTCCCACCCTTGGCATCCCAAAGTAGTTCCAGGACTGTCTCCACTGTACACTTTTCCTCCTGCCTGCCATGTGCTCCACTAGGAGGAGTCTTGCTCCGAAAAATAGGGGAAAAGAGCCCATCCTTGGTCAGTCTGGTGCTGTGATGAAGCCCCATGACAAGCCAGCTGATGAGCACAGAATATTCCAGCCACGAGGGCTCCTCTGTACTGGTTCTCCAGCACCTCAGGGCTCACAGGAGAAATAGAAACTTTACTCACAGTATCCTGGAATGCCCAAATAAGGAACAATATAATCTTAGAGAAGGCCTAGAGAATTAGATAAGGGATGTAACTCAAACAAACAGCACATAAACTAAGCTCTGTGTACCCAAACAAGATAAAGAACAAACGTTACAGTTTTTGGGGATAAAATACTACGATGCTGTGGCCACTCATGAACTGAGGTCAAGACAAGCAAGAAGACCCAGAAGGACCAAAAAAAGGACTTCCAATAAGGGTGTGATTATGTAAAGCAAATTAATGAATATGTGTTAAGTAAGCAAGACCATCTAATGACTACGTGAACAGTGTGTGTGATAAAAAGTGTAATAAAAAGCCCTGTCCATCTGTCATTTGAGAGGAGCTCTCCTCCCAACGCCCTTTTTAACACCTACAAACTGGTGTTAAGGAATTTGGTTTTGGAGCATCAGGGCCCTTCAGGACCCTGGGCTGAGGGCCCCCGGGATGTGCCTTGCCCCCCCAGCTCACCTGGCTGCATGTGCACCGTGCGGCAGAGCCTTCTGCCGGGCTGGTTCCTGTACACGGGCTTCACACAGACCTTGTTGGTGGTGCCCGAGGCCAGGTCTGTGAGCAGCACGCTGTGCACCCGCGGGGACACGCTGAGCACCGAGGACGGGCCCGTCTGCCGCCGGCACCGCACCTTGTAACCCAGGACCTGCCCGTCAGCAGAGTCCCAGGAGGCTTTCAGGGTGTTGGGGCCCATGTCCTCGAAGCGGAGGTGCCTCACTTTGGAGCCCTCTGGAGAAAGAAGATCCGTGTCACTGCTGTGGGACATTTGTGTGGAGAGGTCCTTCCTGCCTCCCTCCCTATTCTCCCCTGAGGAGGGGCTGCCAGCCAGCCTGGGCTTTGTTTTCTGTTGTTCACTGTTTTTTAACAGTAGCAAGAGATGAAGGATAAGATAGCAGTGACAATTAAACCAGTCAGTCTGGGCCATTCCACAGTTGGAAAGTTCTAATTTCTGCCTGCCAAGGATCCTGTCTGTCCCTGCTCTCCCAGGGGCCAGAAGCAGGAGGGGTGGGGATTGAGGGCTGCCTCCTCCAGGTAGGGAGGAGTGGACATATGTGGCTTTAGAAAGGTTAACTCAGGTGATGTTGCCAATGTCTGGAATTTTCCTTAAAGCATCCAATCCCTGGATTCACGTGGGAATCTCACCTTCCATTAAAATCCCAGACTAATAGCTTTTAGACCCAGTAGATGCACAGACCCAACATAACTCTACATCTCCACACTGGAGGAGCTCAGTCTAATTAGTCCTTAACTTTGTCCAGCACAAAGTACTTTTGTTTGCACAATTAGGCACTGACTGTGACTTCCCACACCCTCAGCTCTGTCACTCCCTGAGCTCCTCACTCTTGAGCCCTGATAAGAGCTGGACTTTGCTTCCTGCAACACCTTTACAGGTATTTCTTCAAAGGAGAAGCTTCTGCCGGTTAAACTTCTACTCCTTGAATGCTAAATCACAATGAACAGACACTCAGGAGACAGGAGAGAAAGGCAGTTTTCTTTCTCTTTTAGAGAGATCCATGTCCATTCTGCTTGTGCTGAACCAGCAGCATCAGCACCCCCTGTAACATCTATTGTACTCTGTGTGTCTGATTCTCTTCAGTCCTCACGCATCTGCTGCATCCTGATGGCACATCATCAGAAGCTGCAGCTTTCCCCTTGCCATCTCACCCCAGTAACTGGATTCAGAGCTCTCTGGCCTCACCTAGAGGCAGGTGGGAAAGACACAGGGACGCTCCAGAGACTCCTTGTGCTGCCTCCTTGTTCCCTGCTGCTCACTCACCTTCCTGGGTGCACGCCTTGGCTGACAGGGATTTCTCCTTCCCCGACCTGTAGATTGCAGTCACTGTCACCAGGTAGGTGGTGTTGGGTGCCAGATTCTCCACCACGGTGCTGTTGTGCCTCCCATCCACCTCCAGAACCTTCACTGAGTTCCCTGGGAGGGGTCCATACAGGACCTGGTAGCCCATCACACTGTCCAGTGTGGGAGCCCAGCTCACGTGGAAGCTGCGTGGCCCAGACTCTGAGATGAGAACCTGAGCTGGGCTTATTTCCTCTGGAAGAAGTGAAAAGAGATGTGAGTGAGGATGTAATTCAAGGCATAGGGATGCTGTCAGAGGAGCATAATTGACCTGCACCGTACTTGGCTTTCAGGAGGTGGAAGAAAATCAGCCCAGCAAGTGGATGTTGATAGTCATCCATGTCAGCACACTCAGTCTGAAGAGACTGGTTTCTCTGCCTGTGCTGCATAGACTGGCCAGAATTACACAGCCAGAACTGTTCTTGCTCACAAAAAAGTAATATCAGACACAAGTTCATCTTGGCTTTGCTTAGGTTTTCAGTGTGCCACCTTTTTGCACGCTGCCATCCAGCACAAATCTAAGTTACTCTCTGGCCCAAATGACTGGTCTGCACAGAGGGAGTGGTTCCTGCTCTGAGCCCTCATCCTCTCCTTCCCTCTTACACAGAGAGTTCCCATCAGTCACATACACCTGCTTCCAGCACCCTCCTCTCCCCCAGCTGCTCCTCCAGCCTCCAGGTAGGAGAGAGGGAGCTCCCTGTCCCCAGAGCAGCTGCTCCAGCCTCGCACATTTTACCTGCCAGTGTGGTAACCCTCGTTGTCTGGGGAGGGAAGTAGTGGACGTTGGACTCAGGAATGAGAGCCACCTCATAAGTGGTTTCTGGTGCAAGGTTGCTCAGCACGAGGCTGGTGTGAGCCCCAGACACCTGCTTTGTCCTCTTCCTTGCTAGATCATCTGTTGGGGCATATTCCAGGGTGTAGTAGCCAGTTTCTTGGGAGAGGAGCTTGGGCCACATCAGACGGAAGCTGCTTGAGGTGACATCGACTGCGTGGAGCCGATTGGCTTGGAGAACATCTGCAAGGGAAACGGGGGCAGGAATCAATACACAGAACATGGAACATCTGAAATCCCAGCCCTCCTGGGTGGGAGATGCAGCTGGCAGCAGCACTGGCTGATCCCTGAAGTCACCAAGGTGTGGCCCATCCTGAGCTCCCTGTGGAAACCACCTCCCAGCGAAGCCAAACCACTGAATTCTGTCCTGTGTGTGAAGCAGCCCAGAGTGTGAAGAACTACATTTCTCCCTGCTCTCTGCCAGTGCCCAGTGGCCAGGAAGCAAGGAGCAGGAATTGGGGACTGCCCAGCATTGCTGAGCCAGCTGAATTCACCCCAGCTGAGGTCACTGCCCACGGGGTTTCACAGAGCTCTGTTGTTCGGTGACATTCAACATTCAGAGCCCTCTTGTGCCGTCTCACCTCTCCCTGCCCCTGCACAGAGGCTTCTCTTCAAGGCTCACGCTACCTTTGAGTCTCAGACCCCAAATGCCAGGCACAAATACCTCTTCTGATGCTCACAGCTCCCCCAGCTTCCTCTGCTTCTTGACCCTTCCCACATGTGTGGCCTCCCAAGCCCATCTTGGGCAGAACTCCACTGTTCTCTGGTCTTCCAGAGGGGCAGAAACACACAGGACTTTGTTTCTCCAGGAGAGTGACATATGAAAACACAAAGATGCTCTTCTGTTTCTAAAGAATTTTTAGAAGCACCCTGAGCCTTGAAGAAGTGCATTTGCTCTGCACAGTGTCACTCCTGGAACGTTATGACAGAACCCTCCAGCTCATGCCTAAATCCTTCACTGAGTCCTGTGGGTAGTTCTGTCTGGCTCCCCATTGCACAGAGGAAAAAAGAGGCACAAAAGTCTGCCCAGACCTGCAAAATGGGGTCACTTTGCACTCCCAGACTTGTCCTTTAACAGGGAGAGGATCAGCTTCTCCTCCTCCGAGCTGCTCCGAGTCCCTGCCAACTCCCCTGTATACCAAGTAAAACAGCCTCAGTTTTTCCTCTGAGCTGTTCTTTGGCTCTCCCAGGCAGGCAGGAACATTTCCCTGCCTGCTCCGTGCCCTGCCCTCCCATCCACATGCTGCCAGCCAGCAGCACTCCACCCGCTTGGAGCGTGGAGAGGCCGGGAGAAGGATCAGAGGTCCTGGGATGCTGCACCCTTCTGTGAGCCCCACAAGACACCAGTGGCCAAGCCACGAAGGAACAGGGAGCAGAGGAAAGGCCTCAGTGCCAAAAGTCCTGCCAAAATCTCAGGGAATGGAAATAAGTGAGCCTGGAGGCTCAGGGACACTGTGAATAAATCGGGCACATCAAAGAGACAGGGTACAGGAAGCCCACGGCAAACAGCTCTGCCCACCCTTGCCAGATCACAGATTCCTTAAGCATATAAAGAGGGCAATAATCCCCAGAAAATAGATGTCCATGGCGTGCTTCCCAGCACCACCTTGTTCCCAGAGGGAAGCAGCAAGTTAATCTCCTGTATTAGACCCAGGCAGGATCCAGCAACACTCAGAGACAGCTCATGACACACTTTTCCTTCCACCTCCTGCCTCTTACTGACTTCGAAGCACTATTTTGCAGCCACAAGTTTGTTGGCATCTTGTGAACTCTGGTAAGGTCAGGATCAGACTTGCAGGAATGCTGCTGCTTTCCTGAGGGGCAGCAGGTGAACCTTTCCAGCCCTGGGTACGTGGTCCCCTCTCTGCTGCAGGGATTTGGGACAAACCACTTCTGGTTTTAGTTCTCTGGTTTGATATGGATGGGGGAGGATTCTGGTTCTGGGAGGGAGGGAATACACTCTTCCATTACCAGGGTGGACATTCAAGGTCTGAGATCCCTCCCTCTGGTCACCTGCTTATATTCAATTCCAGGTGAAAATCAGAGGACTTAGAGTGAAGCCTTCACTGCACCAGAAGTTATCCAGGACTTCATTTCAGATCAGAAATGTGTTACCCTGATCTGAGTACCCATGGGAAGTGGCTGATGCTTTGTGCCTGCTGGGCACGTGGGCTCCTGCAAAACTTGGCTCAGAAGGTGGAGCCTGAGGATGGAACAAGTCAGCAGCTGTCAGTTCAAGTGTCTGAGAGGAGAGCAAGTGGGTGCAAGCACAGAACCTGGTGTCACCTCAGAGGAATGCCCTGGTTTCACAAGGTTGGTCCTTCCCCAGGAGAGCACCAAATGCCATCTGTTGGGTACATACTGACATATAAGATGCAGTGGAAAGAGCCTGTGCTCCTTCCCAGCCTGAGTCCCTCTCCTTCCCACTTGGAAGGAGCCAGCTGTGCCATAGCCAGGCTGGCTGGCAGCTGCCTTCTGCAGACTTGTTGTGTCGGGACCATGTGCCAAGGAAAAAGAGAGGGTGTGAACACACACACACATCCATCCACAGTCCCTGCTGTCTTGCACCCCTTCCACGTAGCAGCATTACTGGCACTATTTCGGGTCCACCATGTCTCTCTCTGTGGAGACTGAGCTGTTCCACAGAGGGTTCTCAGCCCACCTGAGGCAGCAGCAGCTTGGCAGGGACCCTTGTGGTGGGTTGTCTGTGGAGCAGGCACAGAACACCCCGTTCCTGGAAAGGAGATGGAAGGAGGAGAGCAACTCTTGACAAAGCCTGTTTGTGCCTCTACAAAAGGCTTCACTGTTTTTTAACAGTAGCAAGAGATGAAGGATAAGATAGCAGTGACAATTAAACCAGTCTGGGCCATTCCACAGTTGGAAAGTTCTAATTTCTGCCTGCCAAGGACCCTGTCTGTCCCTGCTCTCTCAGGGGCCAGAAGCAGGAGGGGTGGGGATTGAGAGCTGCCTCCTCCAGGTAGGGAGGAGTGGACATATGTGGCTTTAGAAAGGTTAACTCAGGTGATGTTGCCAATGTCTGGAATTTTCCTTAAAGCACCAACCCCTGGATTCACGTGGGAATCTCACCTTCCATTAAAATCCCAGACTACCAGCTTTTAGACCTGGTAGATGCACAGAATGCTGCCCTCAGGCACAGCAGAGTAGTTATTACCCTTGCAGACCTATGATCTTCAAGATAATCTTGTGCTGCAGGAGATTTCTCATTTTGGGATGCTGTTTTATACCATCTGGATCCAGGATGCTCTAGAAACTAAATAACCACTGAAACAAAATATCTGGGGGTCTGTGTGGTGGCTGGTACAGGAGATGGGCTGTTGGCACTGCCCCATGCACAGGAGAGAAGTGGGTGTTTGGGGGAGAACACACAGTCCCTGTGTGTGGTTTGTTAAATGGTCACAGCTGGAAACAGGAAGGAATTGCTACACAGGGAAGATTCTGTGGAAAGGGTTACTGGGACACTAAACCCAGCTCCAACCAACTCACAGAGCAAAAGGCAAATAAGGAATTAAATCAGGATTTCCAATGGAGAGAGAACCTGCAGAAAATCCATGGAAAGTCTGCAAAGTCATAGTAACTCCCTCAGCATTCCAAACAAATCCAGAGGTACCTGGGAGGCTGCTTTGCAGTCAGGGCAGTCCCACAGTGATGGGCTGTGGAGAGAACACCCCATGGGCAGTGCAGAATGCAGGTCAGCAGGGGATACTGCCCTTGGCTTCCCAATGCCTGTCCTCTGGCCCAGAGTATGGCTTTGGATCTCCTCAGACCCCCTCCTGGATGCTTTAAAAACCTGGACTGATGAAAAATCTGACCTGCTGCCTGTTCCCTCTCACAGCAACCACCACAACCCCAGAGAAACACTTTTGTGTCCTCCACCTCTGTCAGCTGGCACAGAGCCAGACAGACACACGTTTTAGAGGAAAAAAAAATCACCCTGAATATGAAAATCAAGTTCAAGGGGCTCAGACACCTCGCTCCCACAGTCTGCAGCCTCCTGCTGAGGTTGAATCGTTTGGGAAGCCTTTGGTTAACAGCCTGTGCAGGTGGGGGCATTTTCCTGCTCTGCTGGGATTGTACAGATGCCTGACCTGCATGACTCACTTCAAAGGCTTCTGGGGTTTTTAAGGAATCCAGAGAATACCCTGCCTGAGCCTCCTTCCTTCATTACCAGCTAAACAACTCCTTACAAACACAAGCTCATCTCACTAACACATCTCCAAGAGGGAATTTGTCCCACTCAGTCACGGAACATTCCGAGGGGAGTAGAGAAGTTTGTCCCAGACCTCCCAAAAGCTCTGGTTTATGTTTGGACCTGTAGCACTGTGGATAGTTTGCAAGGGCCAGGAGGACCACTGGTTTGGGGGATTCTCCCACTGCCTGCCCTGCAGAGCCAGGCATTAACTCATCTTCATTAACACTTAAATAAATTAGTGGTGGGCTTATCTGGGCAACCAGCAGAGAGAGATTGTGCTGCTGCCCCCCCCCCCCCCCCCCCCCCCCCCCCCCGTGTTTTGAAAGATTCCCTCTGGGCTGTTTTGCACTGTCATGTGGTTTTTTCATCTGAACTCATCCTCAGCCCCGTTCCAAACTCCCAGTGACCACAACCCTGCACCAGCCTACCTCGGATCCCATCCTGCAGCTCCTTGGTGATGATGGGCAGGTCATCCACGTCCACAAAGTGCAGGTGTTTGTCTGGGGGCTGGCTGGCAGCAGCAGAGAGCTCCAGGTAGTTGCCCCGGCCCGTGCTGACGATGAACACCGTCACCCCCATGTCCTTCAGCAGCTGCATGGGCTCTGAGATGTCATCAGTGGAGAAACCATCTGTCACCCAAACCAGCACCTTGGGCACGTCTGGCCGGGCTCCAGCCTCGCCACTGAAGAGCTTTTCCTTGGCGAAGGACAGAGCTTTGCCCGTGTTGGTGTCTCCCATGAGCTGCCGCGTGTCCCGGATCGCCTGCCGCAGGCTCCCGCCGGACGGGTGCCGGTCAAACGGGAACTCCATGGTGGGAGTGGTGCTGATGTGGATGATGCTGGTCTGGACATCTCTGGGGCCGAAGGTGAAAGGTTGCAAAAGGTCCCACATGAATTCCTTGACCCTGGAGAACTCATAGTGGGAGACGCTGGCAGAGCTGTCCAGCAGGAAGAGGAGGTCCCCCTCCGTGTTGGAAATAGGCGGCCGCGGACCTGGAAGGGAAAGGGAGAGGGAAGAGTGTTAGAGGAGGGATGTGAATCCAAAACCTGCCAGGAAAGCTTGGTTGTTCTGTGCCAAATCTGAGAATTCAGTGAGAGGTGTTTGCTGAGATGGCAGAGTTCCCCCAGACCTCCTGGAACGAAAGGAGAAATCAGGCGGAGCCGTCAGAAATGGAGAAGGTTAAAGTTACTTGGAGGTGACTTTATAAGAGGCTGTGGTGACAGGACAAGGGGGATTCAAACTGACAGAAGATAGGTTTAGATTGGATATTAGGAAGAAATCCTTCCCTGGGAGGGTGGAAAGGCCCTGGCACAGGTTGCCCAGAGAAGCTGTGGCTGCCCCATCCCTGGGAGTGTCCAAGGCCAGGCTGGACAGGGCTTGGAGCAATCTGGGCTACTGGAAGGTGTCCCTGCCTGTGGCAGGGGGTGGAAATGGATGATCTTTAAGGTCCCTTCCAACCCAAACCATCCTGTGATTCTTTGATTCTCTGACTAATCTAGAGAGGCCAGGAGGAGGCAGGAGACCTGCCATCCACCTGGATCACAGCCAATTCCATGTGATCAGCACAGCTCAGCCCCGTGCCACAGACACACCCTCCAGTGACCTGGCACTGAGAGCTGAGCAGAAAATGAAAGTGAAGTCCAGTGAGCTTTCCTGTGTGCCTGCAGCAACTGCCATTTCATCACCACATCACGCAGTGGAGCTGAACTGTGACCCACAGGTCCCTGCCACTGGTTCCTGGAACTCTTACTGGCATTCCAGCAGGGCTTTGTTTAGGGCTTCTGGCTGCACGAGCAAGGCAAGCACACGTAGCCATGGTTCTCTGCTTTTTTGAGGGGGAAGTTTAGGCTGGATACCAGGAAAAGGTTCTTCCCCCAGAGGGTGGTTGGCACTGACCAGGCTCCCCAGGGCAGTGGGCACAGCCCCAAGGCTGCCAGAGCTCCAGGAGCATTTGGACAACGCTCTGAGGGACAGGGTGGGATTGTTGAGGTGTCTGTGCAGGGCCAGGAGTTGGACTGGATGATCCTGATGGGTCCCTTCCAACTCAGCGTATTCTATTATTTTCTCTCTGCTGGCAGAAGTACAAGCCACTGACTTGGCTGGCAGGACACAGGGAGAGATCTTGGAACACGGCTGCCACCTCCCTGGGGACATCGCGGTTCCTCTCTGGTTTGAGGAGTGTCACTCACTTCCCAAATGTTGCAACCAACAGCTGTAAAAGCTCCTGGCCCTGGCAGGGCGGGGGGCAGTGGCCAGAGGACACTGCTCACAAGCAGTAAACAACAGGGTCACATGCACAAACCCTGAGAGGGGAATCTGGAGTTCACCTCGAGGGAGCAGACACAAGCAGAAATCCCAATGCTGCCAGAACTACCTGCACAGGGAACACCCCTGGGAAAACCAGCGTGGAACACCCCATTCAAAGAGAAGGACATCTAAGGAGAGTCACAGCCATGCCCTCTGGTCTGTACCCTGCAGGTCTGAGGCACCCAGAGAGCTGGGCAGAACACTGGCCATCCTTTAAGCATAGCTGGGAATAGCTGTGTTAATTAGGAACAGCTACAGCCTGACATCACAAGGTTCTGCCTGCAGGGGAGAAAGCACTGATTAACAACAACTGATTAACAACTGGTTAACAAAACCAACAGCTAAACCCAGTGGTGGGCAGGGTGTATTTTGGAGCTGAAGGGACTGTCTGTGGGTGGAGCAGAAGCCTCATCCTTCGTGCAGACAAACGCCATCTACCTAACACTCAGCTCTGCATGAGATGCAAACAAATCGCTCCCGTTCAGATTTTGGCAGCGGAAAGAACCAGTAAAAAAAAAAAAGAAAAAAAAAGAGACAAAGGCTCTCGCTACACCGGGAGAGTGGCAACGCTTCCAAAGCCACTGGGCACCCCCTCGTCCTTCCCCTCATCCTTCCTCCTGCTCCTTGTCCCACATCCAACCCAAACATGCCATCCGTGCCAGAGGTGGGGCTGTGGAGGTTGGTTGCCACTAAATCCCTGCCTTACGCAAGCGGCTGCTGTTTTCGGGCAGTTCCCTCGCTCCAGACGGAGGGATGATTGGCTGTTTGGCAGCGTGCCAAGTGAGGATCTCTCACTTCCAGCGGGATTTGGAGGGAAGAGGCATCCATGAGCGCTTCCCTGTCAGGTCTTCGCTTGGAATAACTCTGCTCACCTCTTATCACTGCGGTCCCTGCGCTCTGCTTGACTCCAGGGAACGACAGGGAGCACAGGGCAGGGTCCTCTTGTCACTGCCTGGTCAATAAACTCAGATCAGCCACGCAGAGGAGTGTTTGGAAGGGACTGATAGGGGAAGCAACACGTCACTATGGAGACACGGTGCTGCCTGTTGGCTTTTCCAGGAGAAAAACAGCTGGCCAGACTTCCCTGTGATGCTGACAGGAGACATCCGCTTCCAGAGCTCCCTCTGCTCTCAGCTGGGACCTGAACACATGCCACACGCCTGATTTACGTGGGGCTTGGAGCTCGTGGAGCATAATTACAGCCAGAAAAGATCATGTCCTGTCTTGGTTAACTGTGCTTGACATTCCACATTTGTCTTCTCATCTCGTTGTTTGGCCACACGAGGGAAAAAAAAAGTTCTCCTGTGAGTGGAGGCAGGTTTGGAGGCTGAGGAACACGGACTCTGCTTCCCTGTGGCCCCTTTGGATCACAGTGAGAGGCAGGAGGGGAAAGGTACCACCTCTCCCAGACAGAGAGGTGTCCCACCGAGCCACCCAGGAGGGGTTTTACACTTCAAACCACGTCAGAGGGGGCTGTGCCAGGGCAGAGGGGTTGATCACACACTTGATTGAGGAGCTGAGCCCCACCAAGCACAATAAAGTTGTGTGACTAAAAGCCCAAACTGCCTGTGCAGGTTCCAGCTCGTCTGTGCCACGGATTTCAGGCTGAGGGTTGAGAAACGGCCCTTCAGACAAATCCCAACAGCAGGAAGGAAGCTGTGCTGCCATCTCTTAGGATCTTTTTGGGAGTTTCATTATCTCTGCTCTTTTATTTGGAGCCCCAAGAGTTCTGTATTTGTGGAATTACAGCAGGTGCTGAGCTGTGCTTCAGAGATCAGTAAGGGCTTCCTACAGAGTGGGTATGGATGGGCCGAGTTTTTATTTTTCACTCACTGCCCCCACAGCGATGGCAACATCCCCATCATTTTCAGCTGATGCTCATCCAGAGTAACCCAGTAATGACGATCTGATTTCATTTATCAAAGTTCAGACTATCAAATGGTCACACTTTACACTGATGCAACAGAGATCTGAATCTGGACCCAAAGAGGAAAGTGGTGGAACCGTGTGACGCTCTGCCTTGACTCTGTGCCTTGCTGCATGAAATCAATACCCACTGCCCTGAACAATCTAATCATTCCTGAGCGTGTGGAAGCACCACTGGCCGTCCAGCAGCTTCTTCCCTTTGCCCACTGCAGCTGGAATGAAGCCACAATCCTTCACCTTCGGTCAAGTCCCAAGGGAACAGGGTTATGGACACGCATCCTGACCTCTCAAACAGCCCCTCTCGGTGTGGGATCACGGCACAGCATCCCAACACCTCTGGACAAGCACCATCCCATTCCCAGGAGCCCTCCCAGGCCAGCTGTTTGCTCGGGGCTGCCTTAGGGAGCACCCAGAGGAGCTGAGGAGGCTCCACATCAAAAAGCTGCTGGATGGGCATCTCCCCCCCCAGCAGGTTCATTCCCCTGCGGGTGCCCAGCAGTGTGCAGCCAAAGGCAGCCCAGCAGTAACACAGCACACACCTCTGCCTCTGGAGAGAGGCACAATCCTTCTGGAATGCCGTGGCTTGCTCTGTCACATGCCCTGAAGGTCTGAGCATTGTTTTTAGCCCTGGGAAGCTGCCACATACACTCCCAGGGCAGCAGAGTGGCAGGAAAATAGGAATAACGGCTGCCTGCGTGGACTTTGAGCGCTGTGGCAACGCCAGAAGCAGCAGCACCATTCCTGAACCAGCCTGGGACACTGAGGGACAGAATCCAGCACCCTGCAAGGAGATCTGAGCTACAGGCACAGCCTGCCCTGGGTACCAGAAACAGAATCAGACCCCAGCAGTCTGAGCTGCTCTCTGAGTCCAAGGACCTCCTGTCCACACACACATGAGGTTCACGCTCCCACTGGATTGCACTTCCCAGGTGCAGTGAAAACCAAACACAACCAGCACTAGCCCAGCAGCCACAGAACCTTTTCTACTTGTGAGGAAAAAGGCAGTTCAAAAATGAATTGCACCAGCTCAGCCACCACGGTGTGGGATGAGTCTCTGCCCAGCACCACAGTGCAGGGACCAGGAATGAGACATTCACCTCCTCCACATCCCTTTTCCCACTGTCAGTTCTGCAGGACTGACCCACAGTCGTTTTCCACGAACAGTATCCAAGAGAAAGCATTTTAAAGAGAAACTGTAATAATTGAATTACAGAGATTAGCAAGAGGAGAAGACAAGGATAGTGTTAATCACTGGTTTCACTTCTCTTAATGCATGTGCTCCAGTGCAGAGGTAACAGTGAGGAGCAAGGATTTTTTCCATATGATTACACTAAACTCTGCAAGTTTTTGAAATAGTTTCCTTTTCCCTACTGGAAACAAACAGGACATTTCCAATAGGCGATTTTAGACAGGTTTGTTTGTTTGTTTGTTCTGTCCTTGCGCCAGCAAAGGAACACACGAGTATAACTATACACCTAAAGCATCAATACAACCTCAGCTTTTATTCTGAAAAGGTTTCGGGAGAAGCTCTGAGGAGCAGAAGGTATTAAATGGGGGAAAGCACCACGGGAATGCCTCGCCTTTCCAGGCACTCACCTCGCTCAGGTGTGTCCTGTCCCGCAGCAAACCGCAGCCACAGACCGAGAGAAAGCACTGCCTTGGCCAACATAGCAAAGCCTGGTCCTGGGCAAACTACCTTAAGTCCAACAGCTGGGCTCTGTGAAGGCAGATGAAAAGCTTAAGATCAGTCATAGTACGCCAGATCCCGAGGTGCCACTTCCACGCTGCTCATGCCTTGGGATCCGGCTGCTCCTCCCCGTGTGTTTCGCTGGGCTGTGGTGTAAGCTCTGGCTCCTGGAGGCAATTTTCCTTCCTTCCCCCCCCCCCCCCCCCCCCCCCCCCTTTAGAGTCATAAATCCATCTTGACAGGAATAGCTGGAGGAGAGGCAGACACGGCACCCCTGCTGCTCTTCCTCTCCCCGAGTTAAGCTTTGCCCCAGGAGCGGGGGATTCGGTTGCAGCCTGAGCGCAGCTGGGCTGGTTCGAAAAATATATCCCCGCAGATAAAAACTTTGGCCCTGCGAGACACTGGCAGCGGGCCAGCTGCCAGGAGGGGGAAAAAAGGAGGGAAAAGCTCAGAGAAATCCAAAGCGCTCTGCTCTGGAATGAGCTGGAAGAAGGAGAAACACGTATATAAAGGAAAGAAAAAAGTAGAAAGGCTGGGGAGCTGCCCTGCCCTGGGAATATTGGCTAATCTTCGGGGAGGAGGCACAGAGCATTCCGCAGGTCCTAGTGCTGCCCAGCGTGTCCCTGCCCTGCCTGGGGGGCTCCCGGGGGGACACACGGACCTGCTGTGCCCTGGGGAAGGGCTGGTGCAGTCACAGAGCCTGCAGGAAGGAGCTGCTGCCGGGGTGGGAGAGGGGATGGAGCGATCCTGGGAATTGCAACAGCCTGCGGAACGCCCGTGGATCGTCTCCCTCGGCGTGGTGTTAAATACGTCCTCGGGTCTGTGATCCTGAGTCAGAGGGGACTCACACGCCTAAAGATAAACCTGTGACAAACGTCTTGCTGGATGGAGGGGCTCTGAGTCCGCCAGAGAGCAAATACCAAAGCCCCCAAGGGTCAGCCTTCACTGGCTGCAGCCTCTCAATGCTCCTGTGCAGGAGAATCAGCCAGAACACAAACCAAACCAAACCTTTCCCTTCTGGCTGTCCTGCTTTCCATGGATCTGCTTCTGGCTCCTACTCATCAGCTACAGGTAACAACAGCCCCTTTCCCTCTTTCCCTGTGGGTTTTTGGCTGCTTCTGGACAGATCCAAGATGTTACTCGTAGAGGAAAAAGCTGGCAAGTTCCACCTAATTATGAAGAGACTCATCAACCATCACCTCCTTAACACAGGGAGTGTTTCAGCCTGACCAACAGGACAGGCTGAAAAACAGCAGAGGAGGAATGCTCAGAATTTTGTGGGATTTGTGAAACCAGTGAGCAATATTTCCCCCAGTTTGATTTTTCTCTCCCCCCGGGGATTGCCAAAAAAGCAAAGAGGGGTTAGGGGCCAAGGGGTGTGCAGGGTGGAAAAAAGTTGTATCCAAACTCACCCTCCAAGTGGAAAGTCAGAACAGGCCCAAAAAATCAGATCTAATCAAGAGACCTTGGATTCAGTCAGCTAATTAAACTTCCTGGGCACTTGGTTGGTGTTCCCCTGCCAGTCTGGTACCATGTGCCTCACACAGGAGCTGTGCAATATCAGGCTGTGCAATAACTGTGTTGCAGGTAGCCCTGTATGAGTGACAGCATCATCCACTGGTTCCTAAGGGCTGGGATAAGCATTCTCCCAGGTACTCAAGGGAAGGAGATACCCCTGCTCTCATCCTGAGATCCCCTCAAAAGCGCCAATCTGGGTCCTGAGGCAGTAGGAGGAGCAGGTACTGTGGCAGAGGAGCTGTCAGTCTGCAGCCTCATGTGGCAAGGAATTTTTCCAGGGAAAAATTACACAATTCACCAATCTGAGCAAATTCATCAGCTCCTTTTGCACAGATTCACATTCCATTCAGGTGCTGCTGTATTGACCATGGTGGCAGCCAAGAAGGTAAAAGGCTTTCCAAGCCCCTGCTGAGTGCAGGATTTGTCCAGTCTCATCCTTGTTCTCTCCTGGTGTGTGTGTCCTGCTTGCTGCTCTCACACTGGCTGGATTCTGGACCTGGGATACCGAAGGGATGAGCTGGAGGAAGCAAGTGTTGCCCCACTGCAAACCATTTGCTTCTCATCAACGAACCCAGACACTCCTGCCCCATCCTCCTCCTGCCCCAATGTCCTGTTCTGAGAAAATGATCTAGAAATGCTCTGAGTCTTGATCCCAGGGCTCTCAGATGCACATCCAGAGCCCCTTGAACAGGGCTGGTGGGTATCTGATCTCCTTCCATTACTCACTTCCCAAGGAAGTGTTGCTCATCTTAGAATAATTCCCTTTTTTTGCCATTTTATCAATGTGAATGCCATTCAGCCTCACACCCTGCAGCCTGGAGAGATTTCAGCCTTTATGTCCCTGTAGGTCCTGCTGGGATAGGTGGAAGCAGGAAAAAGCAGCCTGGAAAATAATTAGATCTTTACACAGTTCGGGTTTATTTTTAAACTTTACAGTAATTGGCAAATCCTGTTTCCAGTAAGGCTGGTGCCTGCTCCTGCTGATTCTTTCCTGGATGCATCCTGCACTCTTGAAGTGTCACTCCAGATCTGCTCCTGCATAAACTGAGCTCAAACTCTGGCTGCAGATCTCAGCTCAGGCTCAGCTCCCCATCACTGCTAAGCTCGGGTTCTCCACCTGCCTTGGACTTGGTCAAAATTCCCCCCAGGGGTGATCCAGGCACAGAACAGCTCAGGATCAACTGACAACTGCAAGAAGGAAAAACCAAAAATCCCCAAATGAAAGCCACCACCCCACCCTCACCAACCAACCACATTTTGGTCGTGATGTTGCTGAGGGAGGCTCAGGCAGGTACACACATATTTTATAGAGCACAAGCCCTCAGCTTGTTCTGGTGTCGTGCTGTGGCTGCTGTGACACTCCAGGGATGTAAACAACCCACAATTTCTGGAGAGATGCAACATCCTCTCCGAGACAAATGACTGCAGCTGGAACAAACACGGGCTTTTGGGAACACAGCCTTGTTTCAGCTCCACATAGGCGGGTTTGTTTGCTGGGGGAATCTATATATGGCAGTTTGGAAATTCCCCATTTGGAAAGGAAGTGGAGCAGCTTCACAAGCACCAGGAGGATGACGGGGGTGAAAACTTCCCCTTGAGCTCCAGGGCAGGTTTGTGCAGCCCAGCACAGGTGGGGAGATACCCAAGGAGCCAGGAATCCAACTGGAATCCACGCACCAGGTCTTGGGCTGGAAGGCCAGACCCCAGCAGAGGATGCTGATAGCAACTGAAACACCAACAGCATTCCCAGCCAGCTCCAGGTTTTCCCCCAAAATGACCAGGCACAGCTCATCTCACTGCCCCAGTCACACTCAGCTTCTACACAGCCTCAGGCTGCATGGCCAGAGGGCATGAACCTGAACTCCCTGACCCCAGAAATGCCAGCCTGACTCCCAGCAGAGGATCAGGCCCCGTGCTGCCACTTCTCAGTTAACAGTGTGTGGTGGAGTCTCCAGCCTCAAGTCATCTCTTATTTTTGTTTGACTTGGAAGACAAACTACAAAAATAGATGTGTTTACTTGCTGCATTCACCAGTTTTATGTTTCTCAGGAGTCGACCAGTGCCTAGGAATGACTCCACAGTGAGGTAAGGTCTAGCTTATAGATGATCTCTTTTATCCCAAAGCATCCTAAAATGTCACACAACACAAGAATGCAGCCACTTCTGGGGTGAAGTGCAGGAGTAGCCTAGACTCTCAACCCTAAATTCAGAGTACCTCAACCCTAAATTCAGAGTACCTCAAGCCCAGAGATTTCATTTTCTCCTGCCTGGAACTGCTTTAATTCCTTTGGCTCATCCTAACTGCTCACAGCTAGAGCAGGCTACCCCACACAGGGCAAACCAGTCAAGGGGTAAACCAGGAGAAACAGCAAAAGATGACGTGGACCTTTGCTCTTTCAGAGGCTTCTGGATGTCTCCTGTTGTCAGGTAGGTCAGAAATAGCCCAGCTGCCTGTTCCTGTCCCTCCCTGTTACTGTGAGGGCTGCCCTGGTGTGCAGCAGGCTGAGTTCAGAGCTGTTGGGATGTCAGAATGATCCTCCACCCCTCTGCAGAGATGCCAGTGCTGTCCACAGGCATCAGCTTCCCTGCCAAGGAGGAGCTGGCAGAGCCCTTTGCCTCACTGCTTCATCCTCGGCTTCCAGCTCAGCCCAGGAGGAGGAGGAGGAGGAGGAGGAGGAGCAGGGTGGGGAACACTGATCCTCCAAAGAAACAGGCAGGACACAGGCTGAGCCATCCTGGTGTGTCCCAAAGCACAGATTCCCCCAAATCACACATTGTCTGTGCAGTGACCACAAGCCCAACCCCAGGGGAGGAGGACATAGATGGGCAAAAACCTTTGACTTCTGGGGCCTGAGGTTTTCCCAGCAGAGTGTTCTCAGTCCCTGCTTTGCAATGACAGTGCTGCCATAAATAAGGGGGTGGATGTTGCTTGTAAAGAACTGCCCCCACAGTGCCAGGAACTGCACAGGAGGGAGGGTACAAACCTGGGTGGGCCCCTGACAGTCCCTAGCAGGGACCCACCACGTCCTGAGGACCAACATCTCCTTCCAAAGACTGGAAGACTTGTCCTAAATGCTTCAGAGCTGCCTGGTCACACAGAGGACTCGGGGAAGAGTGGCTGATTCAGCTCACAGATTCCCAAATCCTTGATGAACCACCTTCTCCATGCAGCTCCTACTGCATCTCCAAGTCTAATTCCTTGGGCTTAGCAGGGCACGTGGGTTCGATGGCCCTGATCAGGGGGGAACCCTCATGTTTACCCCTGAGAATCTCTAGCAGAGATTCTCCAAGACTTCAGATTCCTGCTTCATTTCCTCCACAAAACAGGATTTTACTGCCTTTTTCCCAGCTGGACCCAAACTATAGCCTCTCTTTGCTTGCCAGGAAGCCAAATAGCTCCAAGAATTGGACCCACTTCTAAGCAGTACAAGTGAGGTCTGGATGTAGTGGTCAATTTTTAACCCAAGGCTATTCTTTGGAGTGGATCCTTTTCCTTATTGCTTGACTTTTATCCCTTATCTCTATCCTGTTAGGAAAGCCCAGACAACTGGGAAAGGCCAGTTTTAAGAGAATCTCCTTAGAACTGGGTTTCCTGAGGAATTTCCAGCGACACAATAAGCTGCTATTTCCCATTGAACAGCAAGTTCTCAGCCCTGTGAACTCTCGGCCTCTCTCAAGAATTGTAGACTCTTAACATGTCAGTCTGGGAGAGAGAGAAGAGACAATGTAGAGCATCCTGCAGGCATGTCCACACACACACAAGAGCCAGACGTGGCAGAGAAAGCCTCCTGCACAGAGGAGGTTCTGCATTTGGACAGCTTTCCCAGCTTGTTTGTCTGCAGGGTGTCTCAGGGAGGAGCCAGTAAAGAAACAACCAAAGCAAAGGGTATCATATTCCCTCCCCAGGAGGCTGCTTTGTCATCTGTTTTGCTTATTTTACCTTCTGTCCCCAATTTCTTTGAGTCCCAGCAGTAATTGTTGAGGCAGTTTTACAGCCTCATGCCCCTGCAGCTCTGACGCTGCTGGGTGGGTTTTGGAGGGCTCAGTTAACTCCATCATGACTTTTAGCAGCTCGTTTGGACAACAGTGCTGGTCATCCATCCCTGCCTCACCTTTCAGGCAGTGGTGGCATAAGGAGAGGCCACCAGGGCGTTATTTCCCCCCTCCCAAGCTCGTGCCCTGGGAGCCACAACCCACTGATGGTCAGGAATAGAGCAACTCCCCTCCCAGGGGAGTTCCTGCTCCCATCAGCTGTGTTTTAGGTGTGCTCTATTTTTAGAGGCTTCTCTAAATCTTGCCAGGCTCTGGGAGTTCTCAGCGTGGTGGGTGGGGGGAAGCAAGGCAAAGGCAGTGATGGATGGGCCTCTGAGCACCCATCAGCCCCTCCAGCCACAACAGGAAAGGGAAGCAGAGGGTGGCTGCTGAGTTCCTATCAGGAGAGACCTCCTGGCCCCCACTTCAAGTGCAGCTGCAGGAGAGCTGGCCAAGCTCTGCTCTCTGCTCACAGCCTGGAATTCAGACCAGAGTGAGGCTGATTTTCCATCAGCCTCAACACCCAGGTGACAGCTCGAGCCTCTCCCCTCCCAGCTCTGCAGCTTTCCTGTTCTCCCCCTTACGCCAGCAGCCTTTGGGACTAGAGAAGCTTGGCTTCAGGATAAATAACATCCAAAAACTGGCATGCTGGGGCAGAACAGGTTCAGCACTGCAGCACAGGAGCACAACTGGACCAGTCTGAGACAGGGATTTCTGGTCCAGGCTGCCAGAAAGGCACAGACCTCCAGTTTTAGGGTTCATAACGGGGCTACCTCTAAGGTGGGCTTTGCTGGGGGCTCCCTTTGCATCTGGAGCCTTTTACCCCCTCTCAGAAACAAGGCAAAAACACGCGAGCAGGAACAAAGCTCGGAGCACAAGAAACAATCCCCCTTTTTGTGTGAACCCAGCCCGGCAGCTGGGCAGTGAGTGGGAGGAGAGGGAATGACTCCCTGTGCCGTCAGCAGGGCTCCTCCAGCCCGGCTGACCTTGGCCAGCTCACTCCATGCTCCTGGAACACTTGGAAACTTGTCCCCCCGTGCTGGGCAGCGACAGAGGGAGCACAGCATGGGATCATCTCTGAGTCAGCTTCAAGTTTCTCCTTCAAGGCACCAATTCT
Organism: Corapipo altera; assembly: GCF_003945725.1. Classification (NCBI taxonomy): domain Eukaryota; kingdom Metazoa; phylum Chordata; class Aves; order Passeriformes; family Pipridae; genus Corapipo; species Corapipo altera. The sequence continues at coordinate 1,641,868 of NW_020884926.1, forward strand.
TCATTTTCCGCATGTTCATCAAGTTCTGGAGGTGCAGGCACCTTGTGGATCCAGGCTCTGGTGCACAAAAGCCACAGACAGGATGGGACAATCCACATGCCGACTTTTCTGGCACAAAAGAGCTGAGCCAGTCAGGCTCCTGGAGCACTGGGAAGCTCAGGAGGGAAAGGATGTGGAGCAGGACATACTCTGTCCCTGGGCAAGGCTGCCACTGCCCTCACAAACCAACCCTCGGGAGCTGGCAAGGCTCACGTGTCCTTTTTCACCATCACAGGCTCAGTTTGAGGTCATTTTATCAATTAAAGGGGTAGAGGAGGGCTGCTGAGATTTCCAAGGACTGAACAGTCACTTGATTCTGTGGGAAGGGACCAATTCCACCCTGAGCCACCCAATGCAGGCAGGAGCCTCACTGCACCTGATGCCAACACTGGGGGACATAACCCTTAATATCCAACTTGAACTCACTCCTGGAAAGAGCCATGCTGAGCTCTGAGAGGGCAGGATGAAATCTGAAAGTAATACGGGGGGCAAGACTTCCTACCATCCACAAGTTGCTGTTTACAGTCAAAAGAAGGCAGATTAGAATTCCTGTGGCATAAACAAGCCCGAGGGAGTGGAGGGTTCTGCTGGGAAACACTCTGCCTGACTCTTCCTCACTGCAAGTCCTGCCAGCCTTGTGTCCTCCCACGTCACACCAGGGAAATAGCTGCAATTCCAGCAGTCCATAAAGAAAGAGGTGACTTGATGCCTGCAAAGCCATCAAAACAATTCCCATCTATTTTGGGGATAAGAGACTTTTGTTTCAGGGCTGGGTGCTGTAATGCCTGACCCAATGATGAAAGGACAACAAGAGCACAAATATTCCCCCGCAAATAAGTGGCACTATTGGACAGAAATGTCCCCTCTGCTCCCCACCCTTCAAGGGAGGCTCCTTCTGCAAGAGGAATTTGCTTCTTCAGTCAAGAAAGAAGAGGCAGGTGATGTGAGTGCAGAGCCACATCCACACTCCTCACTTCCCAACAGGAGAGAGGAGTCAAATCAAATCCAGTAAGAAACATTACAAAAGTTGGAAAGGAGCTGAAGTCCACTAAGCTAAACAAATTAGCCTTGTGGAAATCTGCCACTGCAGCAAATTCCTAGAAATGGTCTTGGAAATCCCCCCCAAAATGTGATGGGTCACAGGGAATGCCACTTAAACATTCAGAGAAGTAGAGTATGGGAACAGCAACAGAGCAACAGCTGCACTCACACTAACACTGACCCACATCTCTGTGCATGATTAGACTCAAATCCTGGTCTTTACTGAAAATCTGCAATTCCAGCTATTCCTGCCCTCCCCAGCTGAACCAAGAAATGAAGTAACACTTACCACTTTCACAGTCATTTTCCCTCCTGGCTCTCCAAAGAAGAGGAGAGCTCTGTGTGCATGGATTTATATGGGGATGGGATGCAGGGCAGAAAAAAAGGAAGGGAGGGATCGTCAGCCTCAGGCACGTTCAGCTGGAAATTCCAGGTGTTTCTGTTGCTGTTCAGGAGAGGTGGCAGGGAAGGCTGTGTTCAAACTGGGCTGCTAAAAGTGTGGGGCCTGCCCTGATCCCTGGTCCTGCAGAGGAAATCTGGCGGATCCTGTTTTGGAGAGTTCTCCCACACATGGGGCTTTTTCTGCCTCTGCTTCCTGGCACCTGTCAAGGACGTTGCTGTCGTGATACTCTGCCAGTAAAAGACACTCAGAGCTTCTCTTCTTGTGTGTTTTGTGCCTTTCCTCATCTCCATGACTGGCAAGCTCCTGAGAGGCTGTGGCAAGCTGGTCAGGAATGGAGGTGACACGTGGAACATGATGGAGAGGTGTCCCAGAGGGTAAACAAGGAAAATTGATGCACAATGGGCCTGTGAAACTGAAAAAAAAGCACCTTTTCCCTGCAGTCTTTCCCCCAGACTATTTGTTGTTGCTTGCATCATCATTCATGTAGGCTATGAAGGTTTCTTTCCCTGTGTGGAATTCCCTACAAATCTCCAAAGCAGTGGTGAAATTCTGGGGGTTCTTCCCTCTTCTCTTCTGCCCCTTCAGGTGAATCCATGGCTGGATGTGAGGGGACACCCATTGCTCCACATTTCATCAGCAGAACGCAGCAAAAAACGCAGTGTTTTCACCCCTTGTGTCAGACCTCTGACCTCAAACAGGAATCAAACGTTTTCCAGGACTGTGGATCAAAAAGCAGACAGTTTTAGTACAGGGATTCCTGGAATCATTTTTGTTACGGTTCGTCATTAATCAGGATGACAAGACTTTCCTGTGTTGCAGTTTTGGAAAGGAGCATGAAAGCTGGAGGCTGAGCTGTGTGTGCTGCAGTGAGTATCCCAAATCCTTCTGGAGCAGATATGGAGGATGCCAGCAGGAATGCAAAGACACTTAATGTCCCATGGTAGACCATAGTAAAACATCCTGCACACGAGGAGGTCATGAGCTCAAAGAGAAAGTGTTTAATTTCTGGTTATGAACGATCCAGACACAGGAGGAACTCCAACAGTGACCTCATGGAAATGTGTTGTGCCAGAGGAACGCTTGGCCAGGCTTTGGAGGGAATTTTCCTTGTCTCCAGAATGTTCATGGGGTTTTGCTGAGCAGCCACGTCCAGCAGGACTGACGGAGAGATGGTGCATCTGTTGTGAACAGCCCTGCCCTGGGTTACAGTCACATGGGAGAACAACCTCCACCACCTGTGGGTTGCTCTGTTCTATCCTTTTAGTCTTTCCTGGATAAGAAAAGGGGCTTGTTGGTCTACAGCTTTTCCCTCTAACCATTATTACTGGGAATCCGTGAGTCACTGTGAAATGGTTCAGCACAAACACGGCTTTGTTGCTTTCTGGTGGAAATGGGGGGATTCTGCAGCTGCAAGATTTGTACTCCAGGAAATCTCCACCTGTGTTTTTCCAGCTCACAGGTCATAGCAAACCCCATTCTCCATCACTGCTGTCTTGATGAGACAACCCCCAAAGGCTCATCACAGCCTTTGGGTACCACATTGGAGGGGCTAAAATTGTGGCAAGGGGCAGCAAGGTGTTAAATGGTCAAGGCAAGCACCAAAAAGCCCCATGGACAAAGGGCCCTTCGTCAAGAAACCGAGCAGCTGAGGTGAGTTCCACCCTCAGTACCTGTGCAATCCCAAGGAAACCTGATTTGCCAAGTGCTGACAGGAATGGTCTAGCCCAGGCACAGAGCCATGCCCAGGTACTGAGAACAAACTAGAAAAATAGCAGAGGTATTCACACCCTTATTCAGCTGCATGACATCCTTAACTGCAACCAGGCAAAAGGGTTTTCTGTCTTACCCCTCTATTTATGTTGGATATGGAGTATTGCATTATTAAAAAGCAGTAAATCAGGAGGCTGAATGAACCCTTTCCCTGTAACCTGAACTAAAACCCTCTGGTGCTCTAAAACACTTGGACTGATTGATTTCCTCTCTAGGCTTAATGTTTTGTTCTCTGGGTTTCTGAGCTGTGACTAGAAAGCAAATGCCAGAATATCCCAAGCAGAGTGTTTGCCTGCTGCATGTGGCTCAGATAGAGTTCAGACCCCACAGCAAATTAAATGTGTCCAAGAGCAGGTGAAGTGCAGCTGGTGCCTGCAAGAAAAGTGCCCTTTGTAACAGCATCTGTGCCCAAAGCTGAGACAATCCCACCCTCCCTGTCTGTGGGTCAAGACCTCATGAGGGGAAAGGCAGTGTGAGAGGGGAAAGCCATTTCCAAGAAGAAGTAGGAGCTGTCCAAGAGCAGTTTGCAGAAAACTGGTTGGATCTCTTCCCTCTCTCCCATGCCCTGTTGTGGTAAAGCCCAATTTTCTGGCAGGGAAGGCAGTCCCTGGGTGTGCTGCAGGGCTGAGCTTGTTTCAGGACAAGGATAAGGAGTTTTATTTCCCAGCTGGACTCTGCTAACACTTGTTCCTCTCAAACAGTGAGCGCTGTGTGAGTGGAGGGCTCTGTCTACCTCTCAGCAGCAGCTGATTTAGGGAGGCTGAGGGATCCAGGATGGCTGGAAAGGTGGGAATCCTGGTGTAAGTGCTGATGGCCACCATGGGACCACGGTCACCACACCTAAAATAGAAACCAGAAGGCCAAAAGGCAATTCTTTCCAGAATGTGCTAAACAGAGCCCCAGGCTCAGCATCACAAGTGGGGCTGAAACAGCCCAGACTGATGAGGGGAAGCTGGTGAAGGAGCCAGGAGGGCTTTTCAGGGACAAAGCAGATATTCTGGGCTTTGAGCAGCAGGATGCTTTTGTCTGGAGGAAGTCTGCTCCCCTGGCTTCCAGTTTTACTTCTGTTCTTCTGTGTAGGGCTTGGTTTCCTCAGTTCTATCCAAGTACATGAGGAACAATGAAGGAGGCACGAGTGGAACTGGAGGCATCTGAAAGCAGAGAGCAAACAGCACCACTGCTTCCCTGAGTGGTTTGTCTGGGGTTTTTTGGCTTTGCTTCTTATCTCTCCCTGAGCTTCACACGAACCATTGAAACCCAGGTCCAGCCCTGCACATCCTGTCTCTTTTTTACCTGCTGGAGAGTTGCCCACCGTGTCTCAGGGGGCAGGAGCACTCCAGTGTCCCCTGGTGTGACCCAGCAGTGCTTCCCAGGATGGTCTGGTTGACCTTTATGATGCTGAACCCCCTGGCTGTGCCGACAGTGGAACAAATTGCTTCATGCAGAGATGTCCTGTCTCCCAAAGTAGCCCCAGAGACAGGATGTCAGAACAATCTCCAGCTCCTAAAAGGGCTGGGAATGGCTTTTCAGCTTCCCCTTAAATATCCAGTGTGATAGCTTGTGCCAGTAGATCTGCTCAAAGCCCCAGTTTCTGCAGCCTGACAAGAATATGCTGAAAGGCCACAGGAAAACAGCACAATTCTGTTTCCCCGTCCTCCTCCCCAAAGGAGTTCCTTCCAGTGGTATCAAAGATGGGCCACAGCCACTCTGTGCCTGTGGGAAATCCTCACCAGCCTTTGATTGCATCCTGCTCTGTCCCTGGAGGTACCAGGGATTTGAGAAGGGCTCAGTGGCAGCTTTTCAGAACAGCAGATCCCAAGGGCAGATTGCTTTCATAGGGACACCCACTGCAGCCAAGTGCATCCCTGTGTTTCGTCCTGCAGACCAGGGACCTGGAACCAGCTCCCTTTTCACTCTTGGCCACCTGCCCTGTCTGTCCCCACACCAGCCAGCACTTTCTCTTTGCAGTTTTCACCGTGTTACCTAAAACCATCTTCCTTGGTGGGATTGGAACCAGATGATCTTTACAGTCCCTTCCAACCCAACCCATTCTGTGATCCCTTAGGCAGGTTCTCATCCTTTCCTGGGGAGAGAGACAAGGCAGGTGCAGGGGCTGGGAAGTTGTGATTATCCCCTTGCAGTGATAAAACACGAGCTGCCAGCCCCCCAGGATGGACAGAGCAGTCATGTTGGCATTGCAACACTTCACAAAGGCTTTAACACACTTCAGCAGCCTCCTGCCTGGTGCCACGCTGATGGAAAGGTGTTGACAAAAGAGTGATTTTAGCACCCTGGTTTATTAACTCTGCTGCTGAAGAGCAGGAGCAGAACAGTGCTTTTGGGGGTGAGGGAGGAATGAACCCTCCTGTCCATCACCACTGCTCTGCTGCCAAGGAGTTACAGAGCCAGCACCTCTGTAGAATGCTCTGGCAGCTGCAGACAACTCCCGGAATGCTCATTAGCTGGCACAGCTCAGCAGGCAGCTCAGAGCTGGGATGCTCTCTAAGGGCCAGTGTCCCTTCCAATAACTCCCAGTCATCTTCCTGAGTGCAGGAATGTCCTGAGTAAACATCTCTTTGCTCTTCCTTGCAGCAGGCTCAGGAAAGAGGAGTCCTTACTTAGGCCTGGCTTTGGGGAAGGAAGCCAAGGACAGGCCCCCAGTGAGGCAGAGTTCCTGGAGCACAGCTTCAGGTTGCACTTCACTTGGTGTAACTGGAGTAGATGCTCCGGGTGTCCCTTGTCCTCCCCTCCCTTGTGACTCAGGCACTCTGAGTGTGTGGCCAGGGAGGAGCTGGCTGGGAAAGCTGACAGGGATTTAATTGCTTCTGGCATCCAATGGCACCCACCCACAGCCTGGGCTGGTCCTGCTTCCCCACACCAGCATTTCCATGAACTCATGCCCTGGCAGAGGGAGAACTGCCCAGCACAGCCGTGACAATCCCTGCAGCTCTGAGCATCCAGTGTGGACAATCCACGGCTCTTCTCTTGAAAAGTGGCTCTGTTGTTGGGCTGATAAATGTCCCTATTTTTTTTTGCCCCTGGGGAATGGGGTGTAGATCCTTCCCTTGGGCTGCCACCACAAAACCTGGGAATGTTGCCCAGCCTGCCCTGGCATTGCTCTTTCACAGGGAGGGGGATGATGGCAGCCCCAACTATCCTGTTGCCACAGACAGGCAGAGGGATTGTTCCCATCAGCAGCTCAGCTCTGTGGGATTTGGGTTCCTATTCAGCTGCAGGAGGTGCTTGGGTCGGAGGGAAAGCAGTGACTGAGGTTTGGGAGGTGACTGCTGGCACTTAGAAGTCATGTGTGCACTGTGCCAGGACACACTGGTCCCCCCGAGGCTCCTTTTGGGAAGCGACACTATTTTCCAGCAGTGGATCATAAGATCACACCATCCCATACTCCCTCCCACTTGGCATTTTTCAGCCCTCACCAGCTAAATAGGGTCAGATCTGGCCAGAATTCCAGGGAGAGACGCTGTTAACCAGCAATGGCCCTGCCCAATAAGAGGGATCCAAGGCAGAATCCGTGCCCAGGTACATGGATGGTCAGTGCCACTCCAGGCTGGATGTCCCAGAGCACAGGGACTGTCCCAGGCTCAGCCCCACAGCCCCATCTCGAGGCCTGGGCACACCCAGAGCAGCTGCTCCTCCAAGGCACAGCACCAGCTACAGCAGGCATTTGCAAACAATACATGAAATCCAGGGAAATTCCATCCTGGGGGATGACAGACAGCTAAAGGGGGGACCAAAACCACAGTTAGTGCCCAGCCAAGTCCCAGGGAAGGATTCCCAGCACAGAGTGCAGTTGGTGACCCATTCTGCAGGCACTTACATACAAGGAGGACCAGCAGAGGGAAGGAGCCCTTGGCAGGCACTCCCTGATTATTCCTCGTTTAATTCCTTCCATTCATTCTCACCCAAGTTCTCCAGCAGAGCTGGAAACAATCACCAGTGACCAGTTAGCTCAGGGAAAGAGAAGGGAGGGGAAGGAGGACGGGGAAGCTTCCCTGAAGCCATTCCAGTTACAATGAAGCTGTTAGCAACACAAGTGGAGAGAGCACAAGAAGAGTGTCCAGAACATGTGTCACTGGGGTTATATTACCATGCAAATCCTGCCAAATTAACCTGGAGAGTTATTCACAGAAAACTCAGCACTTGGAGCGTTCAACTGCCCGTGATGGGATGGGGAGCAACACATCCTCTCATGGTATGTGCAGCAGGTTCCAGCTTCCTTTCCCTGGCCTCCCTCAGAGGAGGAGTGTAGCATCCTTCCAATAAATTCCATGTTGTCCTTGGCTCTAAAAGATGATATTCCTGATTTCAGTTCAGCTTGACAGATGGTTTGTATTTGCACTGCCCCCAGCTGAGAACTCCAACGACTGGAGGCATCAGAGGGCTGATAACCACTGAGAATGGCATCTTCCTAATGCCTTCACCTGCACTGTTCACTGATGAGGGAGGAGCAGGAAAGTACAAATAAACATAGACCTGACCAAAGGCTGGATGGAAATGCATTTTAGTGTCTTCTGAGGTCCATCAGTACCAGGTTAGTGCCATGGCTTTGAGCATGGAGATGTCACAGGGAAATTAAATCCATACATAGTTTGGACTTAAAAAAAAAACACAAACCCAGTTAAAATGTATTTCTGTCCTCTTGCAGCTCTTTGCTAAGCAGAGCTGTGCTCTGGGCTGGTGTGGGAGCTCTCAGGACAAAGCCCTGACTGTGGGAGTGCAGAGGAGGCATCATCACATCTGTGGGCACAGTCCCTGCCTGGCACATCAGCCCTGCACACAGCAGGCTGGCACAGCTGCCCTCAGCACTTGATCCAAGGCTGAGGATATTGAGGATGGCTCTGTACTCTCTACAGGAAATTTAGGATCAAACCTAAATATCACCTCAGAGCTACGGCACTGCTGGGAATGCTTTGTTGTGGGCCCTGCCCGTGCCAGGACACCCTGAGGTACAGCCTGAGACGTGTGTTCTGCTACTGAGATTTCAGATAGATTCATTTCCCCTTTGTTATTAAATTTTTCTGTAAAATAAAATACCAAATTAAATCGATTTTTGCTTTATTGGGAAGGCTGTAGCGAATAACTCTGAGTTTCTTTGCAGGGACAGCAATGGGGATGGTTCAATACAATGCTTGCAGCACGGCCAGCCTGAAGAATCCTTTCCTTGTAAAAGCAGTTGGATTGAACAGGTGAGCAAAAGAAACAGCAGCTCATATCAAATATCTGTACCCAGTGAGCAGACATTGCACCCAGGCAAAACCTTGTTATCCTGTAGCATGATATCCCCTTTCCATGGAACAGAACTTTCTTGTTTTTCCTCAGCCCTGCCAGAAGCTGACAAGTATTTTTCTCCCTTTTTTTTTTCCTCTCCAATTCACTTGCACTTGTAGTCACCCCTGGCTGTTTCTCAGGGTGGTACCAGGGCCATGCAGGGCAAGGAGACTGGAAAAACCAATCCTCAGAAGGAAAAGAAAAATTACCTTTTACCTTGGAGTGCTTGTGGTGTGGAACAACAGGTACAGCGTGGCTTGAGACAGAACAGAGAGAAACTCCCTCGGGGCATTTGGAATCTCCTTTATTTCTACAGAACACTGAAAATGGTTATACTGGGGAGGCAGGGGAACAGCATCCAGCGGGAACACACAGCCTGCAGTGATGAGCAGCACACAGACCCCACTAACACCGCTACAGAGACCGCGGGGATGTGACAGGACGGAGCTGCCCTGCCCTCCCCTGCCTCTCACCCCCATTGTGCCGTCCCTCAGCTGCAGTTTTTGGCAATGCCGTTTGACAGGGGATCTGTGCTACCACTTCAGACACCGCTGGAATCACGAGGGAGCCCCAGCTGACCCGGCTGAGCATCAGCTCATGTTCCGCGGGAGCTCCACAGAGTCCCGGGGAGGGACCGCGAGGGGATGAGGAGGGACGGGGAGGGGAGAGGACGGTGCTGGCACTGCCAACTCACACCCAGGCCTTGACCTGAGTGTTCCAGCCCCTGGCACAGCCACAGGGACCTCCCCCCTCGTAGCGGCACCACCTGCCCCCCTTGTACACGGCCAGGCTGTAGGGCTGGAAGCACATGAAGAGCCGCAGGCGCCGGGCCAGGCTGCAGTAGATGGCCATGGCCACCACGATGAGAGGGGACATGATGACAAAGCCCAGGATGATGAGGGCAGAAGAGCTGTTGTCATCCAGGATGCTCTTGCAGTAGCGGGCAGATGAGTGCAGGACCTGTGGGGAGAGTGAGACAGAGCTTAGAAACACAGAGCCACAGAGCCACTGAGAGTGGAAAACACCTCCAAGATCATCCAGTCCAACCATTAACTCACTGCCAGATCCACTCCTAATCGCCACATCTACAGCTTGTCACAGGGCTGGTGGTGGGTGGGGACCCTTGAATTCCCGGTGCTTTCACACAAAAACACCTCTTCCCTCTCTCTGAGCTGAGCTCAGCACACTTCAGGCTGCACTAGGTGATGACATCACATCTTAATCAAGATTGCAATTATTCCAGCATCGCTGTGGGACAAGGACACTGCACACTGATCCTGAAGCAGGAAACACTAATCTTTATTAAATCATCAAATAGCATTTGATGGGCAGCAAAAGGCCTCCTGGTGCTACATCCATGTGTGTGGAAATTACAACAGAGTAAATAAAAACACAGCAAGATGTGAGATCCTGCAGACAGAGCTTGGTCATTCCATAGCTGCTTGCTGGCTGGAGACCCTCCAGACCCCTGCCCTGGAACAGACCCTTTGTGTTCTGTCCTCTGTACACACTGGACTCGTTTCTGCCTCTGAGCATCTCTTGGCACTGAAAAACCTGCCAGGAAAGACCATTCACTCCATTTGCTTCAAAGCAAAGACCAACTGGGCCTCGCTGAGTGTTATTTAAAGCCCTCCTTTCGTGCTGGCAGCAGCAGAGCCGAGCTGAGCACTCAGTTGTTGTGCATTAACAAAGGTTGCAGGCAGCCCCCACGTCCCCAGACTTCTTTCCTTTTTCCCTGTCCTTTCAGCAGTAAAAGAAACACAACCCATCATACTGCAAAAAAACCAACAATAAATCCATCTAATGGACCTGCAGTGCAGAAATCAGCCTCTGGCTACCAGGAAGGCATTGAAAGGCCCAAAGACGAAAGGACTGCTCTTGTGAAGCCAATTGCCACAATCCCTTGCTATGACTGTATTAAAGAAAAGTCTGTGTTAAAAGACTCCTTGTGGCTTCCAGCAACACAGGGGCTTTTACTTCTGTCTGTTTGGCTGCACTCAAAAACCTTTTGCATCTCCTGAAAGCCTTTGGCTGTGCCTGCAAAGGAGAACTTGAGGTTTTCCAAGGTGAGGGAAGCTGGAAGGGACAATTCTGGGAGCCAGTTCTCATCTTTTTTTTTTTCTTTTTCCCATTTTCAGTCCAATTTGACGCCAATAAATTCTGACTTATGAAACAGTCATATTGAGCTGGCCTAACAGTTAATGCCTGCAAGGGAAGCAGGAGAACTGCTTTTTCACCTCCATGTTTCCTCAAGTGATCCTAAAAGTATTTATAGGAATATACCAAGAAGAAATTTGTAAGGGAATAATGCAATCCAGAGGACAGCAAACAACTGGAAGAGCCACGCACACAGCCAGAGCCTTTATGGGCAGAAAGGGCTCATTTTTGGTGTGAGAAGCTGCACAGCATATTTAGGAACACATCTGAGTGTTAGACTGGCATGAGAAGGGGATTAAATATTCTGTCAGACTTTATTAATTCTATCTTACTTAAACAGAAAGCAGCAAACCCTTCCAGAGCCCAGGCAGGACTGTGAGTTACAGAGGAGTTCAGGTTGGCAGCTCTCAGTCACAGACAAGAGAGAAATGTTGTGACATTAAAATGCAAACAGCATTTTAATCAAAATCAAGCTGGGGAGTGTGTTCACCTCAGCTGGCACTGCTGCTTGGTATTTCCATGGGGATACAACTTTATTGCCCAATCAAGCTGCCATTTCCCACAGTACCTGTTCTTGTCAGCCCAGATTCTACACATACCCCCCTTAGGAAAAAAATCTGTCCAGGCACACACCCCTTATGAAAACAAAGCCAAAGCTTGGGGAGTCTCACCTTACCTTTACAGCCACTGCTCAAATAAACCCTCAGGGGTGGCCCTAAAGTGGCTGGGAGCAGCCAGAGGGAGCGAGGCTTTCTTACCTGGGAGTGGCACTGGAAGCCAAAATAAACCACCACGATGGTGGGGAGCAGCACAACGGTGAAAATAACGAACATCAGGAGCAAATTAATGAGAAAGACCAAGGAGTTCATGGTGCCTATGACCAGGGTCCACGCCAGGCAGCACCAGGGATTGCGTTGCTCCCTGGGCAGGAGCTGGTCATCCATGTCATAGGGTGGGAGGCCAGGGATCATCCGAGACTTTTCTGAGAGGTTTTCTGCTCCAAAGTCCTCGGTGTCCTGGGCAGACATTCTTCAAGGAGATCAGTCAGCCCACGCTCTTATCCAAAATGATTTCTTTGCTTTTGGAAGCAATTTGCAAAGGCTTTTTCTGCCTCTTCCACACGTGGACAAGAACCCTTAACCAGAGATCATTATGAAGCAAGGAAGGAAAGGTGTCTTTCCTTCCTTCTTTTCTTTGCCACCTGCTTCCTCAGGACCTCGCCAGTACAGGTTGTTTTCTTGAGGTGGTTTCCCAGCAGTGTCCCAACCTCAGTTCCAAGTAGATCTGGCTGCTGGAAGTTTGGCAGTAGTTATTATCTTTGTTTAGAATCCAGAGTTCTACTGAATTTGCTGTTGTTCTTCCCAGGATTATGATCCCAAGAGGTCCCAAACAGTTACTGTCTCAGCTGTTCAGTTCCAGAAGGTGACTGGCTTTAGTGTCCTCCTCCTCCACCTTTGAGCACTGCTGGTTCTTAGGAATATCAGGCTTAGGCACTGACAGATATTTCCTAGTCTTCAAACCATTTTTCCATGCTCTTCACCCTGTAACCATGTAAATATTCCTGCTCAAGCCTCACCCAAACGAGATGACCAGTGAAGACAAAGAGCAGGAACTGTTTCTCCCCTCTCTGGAGTCCTTGCCCACACGGTACAGACCTGGGAGTGGAGATGGGAGCGGTGTGTGGTGTCACTGCTCTCAGCTGTCTGCGCTCACAGACACTCAAACCCAGGCAGTGTCGTCCCTTCTGAGCCAGCTCTCAGCTTTGCAACACTGCTTTGTTTACAGAACAGGCTCAGAAACTGCTCTCTGTGCTGGCCAATCCTTCACATCTGTCTCACCAGGGATGTGATTGAGCACTCAGCACCCAAGAGCCACACTCGAACCATCCATCCCCAGGGAAAGATGGTCCCTCTCCAACCTCAATTATTCTGCCTCTGATTCATTTTCTAAAATTCCTCTCTAGATTAAAAAATCTCAGAGAAATTGATAACAATCACTGTATACCTCAGAAATCATCTGTCCCCTGCAGTCATCACTGTTACTGATCACAGAACATATTGATATTCTTGTAGTGAAGGCACAGCAATTATCAGTTATTCAATCTGCCTCATATGATCAATTTTATTTAAGAATTACAGTGGCATCTGCGTGTTTATGTAGCCTTTTAGATACAGCCATGGTAATAAGAGAGAGAGATATTGAAAAACACAGAGAAAAACAACCTTTAAAACAGACATCAGAGCACGAAAAGTCCATTTTCATCATGTTCCTTCACATGGCTCCCAGGGGAGGTTGCAGGCCACTCAAGCTGCAAAATGTGAAATTTCTTCACAGGTCTGTCCAGACATCCAGAGGGAAATAACTGCTGAATCCAGCCTGCCTTCAGTGCTGAGAGACAGTGTTAATAAAGCCTGAATCTGTGCAGGAAACCAGATGGTGTTGGGTGTAATAAATGTGACAAGTGGCACGGAGGCAGTGAAAGAGTCCCAGTATTTGCTCTGCCATCTGAAAGCTGCTGATTTAAAGATGTAATATTTTTTGAGCTTGATTTATGCCTTCTAAGAGGAAAAAGGACAAGTCACACAAAGAACCCAACACAAAACTATGGGAAGAATAATTGAGGTTAGGCTTAAACCATGGAAAGATGAGCTTGGTGCTGGGCAACTCAAAATCCTACAGCTGCTTTTACCATCTGGAGAGGGCACAGTGGGGTAGTACAGCACAAAGCTCCTTAACTAGTCATAAAAATGCCATAAATTCTAAAAAGCTCTGCTAAATCCAGTGAAACTTTCCAGAGTTCTTTTGCTGTAATGAAAACGCATTTTAGCCTGTGGGAGGTCTGTAAATTTATTTTCCTTTGGAGAAAAAAAAAATTCAACACATGCAGATTCTAATGATTCTTCTGATATTGTGTTAAACAAATCCCAGTGATAGTAAGAGAGATTGCCCAAGCCTCAAATTCTGTGAAATTTCCACTTCCTTAATAAGCACCTGCCCAGAAATGGGAAAGATATCTGGATGATGGAGCAATTCCTACCAGGAGCATCATTGCTTTGAAATGCTGGAACTGGTACTGATTAAAGAGGATCAGACAAATTCATTAGTTCTCTGACGCCAAGGACTGCTGCTCCTAAGGAATAATTTTCTGGCAGCACCATCTTGTGGTTTGCTACAGCTCATAAATTTTTATTTTATGTCTCGCAATCTCTTACACACGGGACGGTTCTACCCAGGTTGGAATCGTCCCAGTCACTGCAAAGAACACCAAATCTTTGCACGGTGCTTTAGCGTTGCTGGCTTGGGCACCTGTTGGAGTTACAAAGCCCAGAAGCACAGAAATGAGAGGACAGAGCCTTAAACAGCGCCAGGGGAGGTTTAAGTTGGACATCAGGGAGAATTTCATCACAGAAAGGGTGGTCAGGCCTTGGAAGGGGCTGCCCAGGGAGGTTTGGAGTCCCCATCCCTGGAGGTGTCCAAGGAAGGACTGGACGTGGCACTCAGTGCTGTGGGCTGGGGGACAAGGTGGGCATCGGGCACAACGGGGGATCCATGGGCTGGGAGGGCTTTTCCAGCCTCAGTGATCCTGGGATGCTCTGAGAGTGGACAAGGAAAGGCGCGGGGAGCGGGGCCGGGAGCCGGGGAGGGCAGAAAGGCCGGGGAAGGACCGGGAAAAGGGCTGGGAAAAGGATCGGGGGAAGGACCAGGAGAAAGACGGAGGGAAGGATCGGGGCAAGGATCGGAGGAAGGGCCAGGAGAAGGACCGGGAAAAGAATCGGGGAAAGGACCAGGAGAAAGACGGAGGGAAGGATCGGTACAAGGATCAGAGGAAGGGCGAGGGGAAAAGCCGGGGGAAGGACTGGGGAAGGGTCAGGGAAAGGACCGAGAGAAGGTCCGGGGGAAGAGCCGGGAAGGACCGGAGACAGGACTAGGAGAAGGATCGGGGAAGGATCGGGGAAGAGCCGGGAAGGACCGGAGACAGGACTGGGAAAAGGATCGGGGAAGGATCAGGGGGAAGGCGGGGAAGGACCAGAGGAAGGGCTGGAAGAAGGACCGGGAAAGGGCAGGGGGGAGCACCGGGGGAAGGAGCGGGGAGCGATCGGCAGACGGACCGAGGGCAGGGCAGAGGGACCGAGGGCAGGGCCGGGGAAGGCTCGGGGCCGGCTGAGGGGCAGGGCCGGCTGAGGGGCAGGGCCGGCGCCGAGCCCGCCCCGGAAGGCTCCGCCGCAGCCATGGTGGTGCTGAGCGCGGCGCGGTGGATCCGCAGCCGCCTCACCGACCGCTTCTGGAGGAAGCAGGAGGTGCTCAAGTACGCGCGGGTGAGTGCGGGCCCTCAGCCGCCCTCCCAGCCCGGCCACACCGCCCTGTGCCCCCCTCCCCGAGCCCCCCGGGTGTCCCAGCCCTCCCCCGGCACTGCCGAGCCACGTGTGGGGTCCCTGCGGCACTCCCGAAGCTGCGGCTGCTCCATCCCTGGGAGTGTCCAAGGCCGGGATGGAGCGGGCTTGGAGCAGCCTGGGCTGGTGGAAGGTGTCCCTGCCCGTGACACACTTCGAGGCCTGTTCTCACCCAAACCGTTCTGTGATTGACTCACACCGATTTAACGTGTTCTAGGTGTGTAAATTGATCTCTGTTTGGTTAAATCCATAAGCGCATCTGGTACTTGTGCTGCAGCACAACACGTGTGTGCGTGGGCACGAGCAACAGCAAGAATCCTGAGAAGAAGGAAGAAATAAAAGCACTGTGACAAGATCAGTCTGCAAATCCACTGTGCTGTAGGCCGGTGTTGATTGTGGCTTTTTTTGTTGATTTTTTTTTTTTAACTGGGCAAAGGAGCTGCTTTTTGAAAGGGGAAAGAGGCTGCTGCACAATGTGACTTCAACTAAAGTTCAGGCTATTGAACCTCTCTCAAGGGCATCCTGGGAGGTGTAGTACATCTTGCTGTAATATTGAGGTAGAAAATGTTGAAGGAAGTGGGAGTGTCTTGGTTTTGTAGCACCTGAGCTGCCCACAGTACCAGTGGTAGTTATTTCTGCCTGCTTCCTCCTGCATCACTTTAGGTGGGTGTCAGTGGTACCTCCAGTAAACTCCTTTTGTTATACTTTCTGTTTGAGTGACTTTTTGATATATCTGAGGCTCCTCTTCACACAAACACAGTGAAGGGGCAGCTCAGGAAAGAGAATGAGTGTGCAAGTTTAGGGTTGGGTGAAAGCACTGACGATGATTTTGTGATTGCCTCCTGGAACCACAGCCCAAAGTAAGGTCTGGTTTTGGCTCCATGCCAGACCAACATTTTCTAGCCTGCTCCAACTTTTCAACCTTACATTTCCCATGCTATAAACCAAGGAAAGAATATTTTCATTACACGCCAGCTGAAGTGAAGTGTTCAGTGATCCTTGCTGTGGAGAGCTGTGAAATGTCCGTGAGCTTATACTGGTGTTACTGGAGGGTTTGACAGCCTTAAACATAATGAGAACATCCTGCTTTTGTTCCAGCATTTTCGTGGGAGGAAGAACCGCTGCTACAAGCTGGCAGTGAGGAGCGTTCGCAGGGCGTTCGTGAAGTCCACCAAGGCCAGGGCAGAGAAGAAGAGATTCCTGAGAGAGGTAAAGAGCAACACCTTGGGTGTGAACATGAAAATGGGAGAAAGGCAGAAGTGAAACTACCGTCTTCCTTACTGGGGGGGTTCCCCCAAAAGCAGTCAGTGAAAAATATGTGTTCAAAGTAAGGATTCTCAGTCCCTATGTGGGCTGGAATGGCTCGTTCAGAAGTTAATATGTGTATGTGGTGCACTGAGGAGGCTGTGGGTCTCTGGTGACCAGTGGCAGGACCTGAGGAAACGACTGGAGCTGTGTCAGGGCAAGGTTAGGTTGGATCTCAAGAAAAGGTTCTTCCCCCAGAGGGTGGTTGGGCACTGAACAGGCTCCCGA
Source organism: Corapipo altera (assembly GCF_003945725.1). Taxonomy (NCBI): domain Eukaryota; kingdom Metazoa; phylum Chordata; class Aves; order Passeriformes; family Pipridae; genus Corapipo; species Corapipo altera. The sequence continues at coordinate 1,658,488 of NW_020884926.1, forward strand.
GGGCACTGGGCACAGCACCAAAGCTGCCAGAGCTCCAGGAGTGTGACAACACTCTGAGCAACAAGGTGGGATTGTTGGGTTGTCTGTGCAGGGCCAGGAGTTGGACTGGATGATCTTCGTGTGCCCCTTCCAGCTCAGGATATTCTGTGATTCTATGAAAATGTTGTATTTAGTGTGAGCAGACCAGTGTGGCAAAAGGATTACTATTAAAGTATTTTATCACTCAAGATGTTCATTTTTACCCTTTCAGCTCTGGATCACAAGGATTGGAGCAGCTTCCCTTGAACATGGTTTGAAGTACCCAGTCTTCATAAGCAACCTGGTTAAGGTAAGGATGGGGCTTGTAGAATAATTACGTATTAATTCTAGTGATGAAAGGCCTTCTGCTTGTGAAAGCAGTTTCATTCACTTCAGGAATTAAGTTCTGCCCTAAATCTGTTTCTCTTCCTTACATGCATCATCCCCTTTCATCCTGGTGAACATTGTGGTTCTACACCTTGTCCTGTCCCCAAAACTCTTAATGAGCATCTTAAGAATGAGACTTGTAAAATGCTCTTACACTGTTGCTCTTGTGGGCATTAAGTGACAACTTGCTTTCCTTTTACTTGAAGAAATTCAGAAGAAGTTTTAAAATACAAAGCTTGGAATAGAAAAAAACCCCACCCTAAGAAATCTCTATTCTCTTCACTGACTTTGTGCATTGCTGAGCATGGACAGTGCAGAGAGCTGGTGCCATTGTCCCTGTTCTTAAACATTCTGGGATTTGGTTTTAATTTGTTGATACAGCTTTTAATGTGTTGAGACTGTTGGTTTTAATTTTAGTAGGTTTTCGTTTGTTGATACTGGTTTTAATTTGTTTGAGCTGAAACAAATGCCATGGGTTAACCTGGAACACATGGCCTGGAGCAAAATAAGAGATTCTTCTTCAGCTCTTGGTTTCTACCAGAAAAACTTAAGAAGCAGGTTTTACACAGTGGCTTAATGAGATACCCATGGACAAGTAGTCATGTGTGACAGTCTTTAACAATTCCAGAATTATACAGGGTAGAAAAAAGGTAATTTGCCTTAAGACCTCAGGTATTAACATTGAGAGTGTTTAATGAAATTTAATGAAGAGTGTTTATATAAACAATAAAGAGTGTTTATTATATTTAATACTTAATAAAGTGTGATTAAGCATTGCAGTGTTGATCCTAAAAATTACAGGACTTAACCAACAAATTTTCTTGCATTTAGTCCCAGGTGGAGCTGAATAGGAAAGTGCTCGCTGATCTGGCTATTTATGAGCCAAAGACCTTCAAGTCCCTGGCTGCTTTAGCCCAGAGGAGGAGACAAGAAGGATTCCTGGCTGCCCTGGGAGATGGAAAAGAACCAGAAGGGATATTTTCACGGATTGTGCGCCACCACTACTGATATCAAAGAGTCTGTATATATGTGTTATAAACAGGGATGGGATTGCAAAGTAAACCTGCTCTGTGACTGCTGCTAAGATGGAAAATATGGGACAATATCCTCTAAGGATGGTTCCAGCAGGATGAGGTGGGTCTGGGTGTGAAGCTTCACCTTGGTGGCTTTTTCCTGTGTTGTTGTCACTGAAACCTGTTAAATTAAAAGCACCGTTCAACATTAGCAGTCAGGCCATACAAGGACACACATAGCCTGTTCTCTTAATAACTTAATAAAGATATTTTTTCGGTAACTTTGGAAAAAAACTCATTTGTGTGGTGAATTCTGGTGCTGCACAGCAAAAACCCAGCCGGGGTGGGGGAGTATGTTCACCCTTACACGTGGACCTCAGTGGCCAGTGTGTTAAGGACACAAGGACACATACAGTCTGTTCTTTTAAGGACTTAATATAGGGATTTTTTTTTGGTAATTGGCTAATGGAAAAAACAATATGAGTGTTGAATTCTGGCGCTGCACAGGGGAAAACCCAGCCCAGAGGCACAGAGGATATCGACCTTCGCATGTGGACCCTGTGTGTTGAGGACACAAGGACACACATAGTCTGTTCTTTTAAGGACTTAATCAAGGCCTTTTTGTTTGTTAACTGCTATGAGGAAATAATGTGGGGAAATAATTTGATGAGTTCTGGCTCTCTATGGGGAAAATCCAGCCCCAGCGACCCTCGCACATGGAACCCAGTGGCTGCTGTGTTAAGGACACAAGGTCATAGAAGAACTTAATAAAATAGGGGGGGGTTGGCAACTATTGCTGGGAAAAATAGTATGTTTTGGGGTTTTTTGTGTGTGTAGTGAGTTCTGGTGCTGCACGGGGAAAACCCAGCCTGGGGTGGGGGGAAGAAGGGCGGGGACGGGACGTCGACCCTCGCACACACGAATCGCGACGGCCGCCGCGCTAAGGACACACGGGCACACACAGTCTGTTCTTTTAACTTAATTGACTTAACATTTTGACTGAATAAACACATCTTTCCGGTAACCGCTGTGCGCAAACAGCGACCGGGCCCGCCCCAGCTCTGAGGGCACCGCCCCCCCCGCCCTGCTCGGATTCCCGAGAGCTGCGTCACCGCGCCGCGCGCGGCCCCGGGCGGCGTCTGACGTCACGTCCGCTCCGCCAATCAGCGGGCGGCCCCGCGCCGCTCTCCACCAATCAGCGCGGGCGGACGCGGGGGGGAAGCAGAAGGAGAAGGAGCGCGGAGCCAGCGAGGCGGCGGCACAAAATGGCGGCGGCGACGGCGGGTGGTGCGGGAGGCGGCGGCAGCGGCGGCCCCGCGGGCCCTCAGGCGGCCGGCGCGGCTCCCACCCCGGCGCCGGGCCCCGGCGCGGTGCTGATCGGCGACCGGCTGTACTCGGGTGTGCTGATCACGCTGGAGAACTGCCTCCTGCCCGAGCACACGCTGCGCTTCACGCCGTCCATGAGCAGCGGCCTGGACCCGGACACTGAGACCGAGCTGCGCGTCACCGGCTGCGAGCTCATCCAGGCGGCCGGGATCCTGCTGCGGCTGCCGCAGGTGGGGCTGGGCCGCGGGTGGGGAGGCTCTGGGAGCGGGCCTGGCCCGGCTGGGCTCTCCTTTGTCCCTGGGCCCGTTGTCTCGGTTCCAGGCCGAGGAGGCCGCGGGGCCGCCCAGGGTGGCGGGGGTCGCTCAGGGACCGCTCGGGGGTCGCTCAGGGACCGCTCGGGGGTCGCTCGGGGCCTGGCCCGGCCGCGGAGCGCAGGAAGCGGGTGATGTCAGCGCCTTTCCTGCGCCGCCCCCGCCGCCTCTGCTGTGATCGGGGATTGTGCAAAGACGGATTTCTTTTGAGTCGTGACCTCGGGAGGCTTTTGTTCCCCTGGAGAACTTCGGGCCCAAACGGCCTCGTTGCTCTCTGAGCGTTAAAACTTTCCAGGCGTTTCCCAGCTACCAGGCCTCAGCTACTCAAATATATGCAAATCAATTTGTTATTAGTTTCCATTTCTCTTTCCACGCCCCAGAATCAAAGTTTTTCCGGTATATCCTCATAACTTTCAGTTTTATTGAGTTTTGGGACTTTTTTTCCCCTTTAAATCACTATTTATTCAATTAACTTGGAGCATATTTTCATACTTTCTAAAATTTGCGATTTAATGTATGAATTTGGTTTAGAGTATGGTCTTGATAACTTAAGTAGCAGTTCTGATTTTCCTTAGATACCACTGAATTTACTCCTATGCTTACCCAGGCTTCTGGGTCCCAAATCTGTAGAAATTCCTCATTGGAACTGCTTGTTTTGTTCATGCCTGTTGTGGGTATCTCTTTTTCTGTTTTAGGTGGCTATGGCTACAGGACAGGTGCTATTCCAGCGTTTTTTTTATACCAAGTCTTTTGTGAAGCATTCCATGGAGGTAAGGGAACATTAAATAACGTGTGTTATTTGTATACACAGAGCCATATACACCTTTTAATCTTTGAACTCTTTTGGCAAGTTGTCATCTGAGATGTGGCCAGTGTTAGTGGCTGGCCTGGAGGTTATACTTAGAGAACAACATAATTTTACAAAGCTACATAATAATGATTTTTGTCAAATGTTTTGTATTTCTTTGTTTTAGCACAGTTTTCTCTTGTTGTCCCTCCTTCAGCTGTTGGAAGAGATCAGTTCCTGAGCTGGAACTGATATTATATGATACAATATGTTATGTGAAATACATTATATATTTGTATTTCAGCATGTGTCCATGGCCTGTGTTCATCTGGCATCCAAAATTGAGGAAGCCCCGAGACGGATACGGGATGTGATAAATGTGTTCCATCGCCTCAGACACCTGAGGGAGAAAAAGTAAGCTGAGACTCTGCAATAATATCAAGTATTTGTGTTGTATTTTAATAATTAAACTTCATAATTCCCTGATTTATAAATCAGGGAGCATCTCGAAGAGATCTCATGAAGGGGAGTTGACACATTTTATTCACTCATTTGTTTTTAGTGTTATAAATTCTGATACCTCTTATTTTTACACAAACACAGCCTGCCTATGAGCCCTCTCTGAGGTTAAGATGATCTCCAGAATGTGACCTTGTCTTGCAGAAAACCTGTGCCTCTAATACTGGATCAAGAATATGTGAACTTGAAGAATCAAATAATTAAGGCAGAAAGAAGAGTGTTGAAGGAGTTGGGATTTTGTGTTCATGTGAAGCACCCTCATAAGGTTTGTAGTGCCTAAGTTCACTTCATAACCAGTGTTTCATGTGCTGTAATGCTTTGAGGAGGCTGCCTGACTGCGTGGATTGTACATGATAACTTCAGTTAATTCAGAAAGATTAGTTTCTTACCATCCTGATGTTTTCTTTCTCATTTAAGAGACTCTTACTAATTGGTCTTGTATCACTGCTGAATGACGACGAGGTGGATGCAGGTGCTCAGTATCCCTTGAAGTCAAATTGGATGAGTAGGTAGCTTTGGTGTTAGAAAATGTCACTGTAACATAGATTCTTGAGGAGAAAAGGAATTTGGGGACTTGGAGTTGTCACGATCTCTCCTTGTGGAAACATGCTGAGGTATTAAAGCCATCTGAGCTGGTTAGTGGGTTCTGTGTTCTGAAAGTTACACTCAGGTGTGAAGGGCTTGGTTAGAAATGAGACTATTCTCAGTATTGAAGTATCAAATATTAGACTAGGGTGATACTAGACAGGTACAATTCCTGCAGGTATTAAGATGGTGCTTTTTTACCATTAGTATTATAACTGTGGTAAAAGAACTTCTGACTTCTGTGCCAGCAGAACTTGGGATCTTCCTCTTTCCTCCAAAAGTTGCTGTTGAAAGTCTTCTTTTTGAACCTACCTGACATCCAGAATTCCCTCGTGTCACCCACCCTGGAGGGCAGCTGCACTTGTTTGTTCATTGGTGTGACCTTTGCCTTTAGTCCTTTTCTCTGCAGCCTCATTTTCCTTTCAAAGGAAAAGCCCTTAGAACTGAGCAGCCCAGTGACACCCAGTGTGTTAGATCTGTTCTCTGCACACACTTCCCTCACTGCCCAGTGCAGGCAGCAGTGTTTCCTCCCAAGTTGCAGCTAAAAGGAGCCCTGAGGTTTGTAGGAGAACATCCTTAGGTGGCATCCAGGTGAAGACAAGACCACCTGGCTCAGGAGGAGGATGGATGGGCTCGGAACGTGGAGAGCTAGGAAGGCCAGAGCTGTGTGGATAAACACTGGGGATGGTGCAAACACTTCATGTGGAGTGTTGTAGGACTTGAAAGAGGCTGACAGATGCCTCATGGATGTCCCTCTGAAATGAGTTGGTGGCTCTCCAGATGCTCGTTAATAACTCAATAACCCATATCTTCCAGATAATCGTTATGTACCTTCAGGTATTAGAATGTGAACGTAACCAACACCTGGTCCAGACCTCATGGTAAGTTGATTTTCCTTGTTCTAAGAGACCAGAAGGGGCAGTAGCAGAAATATGTCACTTGAGGCACTGGGCAGCATTGCTCAGGAGTGCTTGGGGCCACACCAGACAGATCCACTGTCCTTGGCGTGCCCCAAACTACTTCCCAAATGTTGATCGGCCTCTTAAGTCAGAGGCACTGTTTTAATGGTAAGGTAGCTTTCCACCCTGACTTCTCACTTCCCTCCTCTCTGCTTCCACTTTTCAGCTGAAGGGAAAATGTTGGGGTGGGTTTTAGTGTTTCCTTGGGTTTTTGTTGTTCATGTGTAGTTCAAGTCTGTTTCCAGTGCTGGGAAATGGCTTTTCCCAGGGCTTGAGCTCGATTACAGGTGTATCAAAACCTCAGCACAGACACATTTCTATTTATGTGGATAATGCAAGTTGTCAGCTTCTGAGACTGGATAGATGGATAGACTGGATTCTTGTTTGCCAAGAAATGTCCTCTGCCTTATTGCTCTCATTACAATAAATATTTGCTTGGGGGTGGGAAGCTTCTGTAAAATTGCAGGTGTGAAAACTTTTTAACAAATAAATAAAGGCTTTGAAACCATAATGCTTTTTAACAATAGCGTGGTGTAAAAACCCTTGTTAGTGAATCCAAAGACCATATTTCTGCTGACTGAACTGTCTGGTACTGTGACCTGTGTGTAGAGAACCAGTTTTGACTTTTCTTTTCTGTACTCTTTTAATCAAAGGGTAGCCTCTGAGGGTAAGTGACTAAGACTTCTCCTCTGCTGCCCATGGTGCAGGGATAGCTGCCGTCTTCAGTCAACCCAAAGCTCTCCAAAGAGAAGGCTGGCTCTAGACAGGTGGTATATACATGATAGTAGAGTAACTGGCCAACTGCTTCTTGTGCTTATACTTTTATTTTTTTTATCGTGCATTTTTGACTGTTTGTATATTTTATAACCTGACTGTTGAAGTTACGAAAGGGTTTTAATGTTCTTATCTCGTAATGTGATGTGTTCTTTAAGTGATAAAGCAAATTTAAGGCGGGGTTTTAAGTCTTAAAGGGATGGATTAACGCAAAAAATAGGAGTAGTTTGCATTTGTAAACTAGTCAGAAAACATTTGAGTACATGTTTGAAGCGTGGAGACAAATGTAACACTTAGAGACACTTCCTGACTTCCCAGTACCATTGCATGGAGTACTGGAATGTGAGGTATGGACTGATCACTGCCAGTTATCTGCTTGTAATGGGAGGAGGAGGAGGAGGGGAGGAGGAGGGAGGGAGTTACCCTGCTAGAGAAATGGGTCAGATGTTACAATAACACATCTCTGTGCTCATGTTGGTTGCTTCCAGTACTTGCAAACTGGTGGGTATCCAGTATAGTTGGTTTTTGAAATGTGCATTTTTTTACAGCATTCCCTTTTTCTTAAAATATTGTGACAAGGATTCATTTCCCCACGTGTCTGATTCTGAGCCCACAGGGAAGATGTGCAGAGGCCAAACCTGGAGCAGGCACATCTTTCAATTTGGCACATTAGAAAAAAGGCTGTGTGACTTCCAGCTGAAGTTCCACTTTATCTCTTTTTTTTTTTTTTTTTTTTTTTTTTGACCAAAAGGTTTGTGCTCTCTTTGTAGTGGGACAAGAAAAGTAGGTTTTGAAGTTCTTTTTTTCCCAGAAAGATGAGCTGATGGGTAGTGTTGCTTCTCTGGGGTAGCAGTTGTTCTTTGTGTAAACAGGAATGTAGGACAAGTGGGAGTTGGATACTCTTGGGATTCAAGTTCCTTTGTCTGCCCTTGTAAACTGATTGCAGATGTCTGGCCTGTGGTCTCTGCTTTGGATGTCTTGGGGGTCAGTGAATCCTTGTATACTGGGTACCCACAGGGTTAATTACTACTTTAAAGCATAATATTTTGAGGACTTTTACTGTGTCTGGTTTTAGTTTTTCTCCATCTGATATTTTGCTTGATATAAGTGCTCAAATACTAGATCTCTTAAAGCACATCAGCTGAGAGATTCAGAGGAAGTTACTTTGTGTATTTAAGATTTAGCAGGATAATTCTTAAGTGTACTGACTGGAATATGTGCAATATTTTACAGTTTTCTCATTCTGTGAATATTCATTTTAAGCAACCTTACTGAAATGGGACAATTTGGAAACCTTATTTCATGTGCCAAAGAGGAGATCTCCCTGAAAACTGACTGTTATCCTGAACTGACGTTCCCAAACAACCTGATTTCTTCTATGGCTGATTTTTGCATCAAAAAAGAATTCTGTTCTGGATGGAAAAATCCTACTTCTGAAGGAAATGGACCCCTTAAATCCCAGTGGGAGTTGTCATGTGCTGAAGAGGACTGCACTTTCCTGGGACAGCTACTGAAGGAGCTGCAGCTTTTGCCAGACATCTGGTTCTGCCCTATTGCAGGGAAACATGTGAACCTAAAATTCTATAACTGAGTACTCCAGACCATATTGTATGTTGTCCTGATGAAAAATAACTTGTCTATTGCATGAGAGCAGGCCAGTAGAGATCCAGCAGGAAAAGTGAAGTTCAAATTGGTTCTCTCCTCACAGCTGAATTTTCAGCAGTCAGTCAGGCTTAATTCCTGTCACACATCCCTACCCTTGAGGGATTTACTTTAGTTTTTCTTTTTTTCCAAGTTTAAAAAAAAAAAAAAAAATTAAAAAAAAAAATCATTCAACTTCTCTTTATAGAGTTACAGGACTGTAATGTCGAAGTCTAGTAACTGAATGCAGAAAGAAATAGCCCTCATAGAAGTAAAACCAAAAGAAATAAAACAACAAAACAAAACAAAAACCACCCCAAAGAGCTTTGCAGTTCCTTGCAACCTTCTGCTCTCGTGTCTTCCAGGAACTACATGAACGACAGCCTGAGAACAGATGTCTTTGTGAGGTTCCAGCCAGAAAGCATTGCCTGTGCATGCATTTACCTGGCAGCCAGGACTCTGGAGGTGAGCCAGGGTTTTCCATGGATTTGGGAGGGGGGGGTTTAAGCCTCCTCACAGGAGCAGAAAGCTGAGGGTGTCTCTGTCTCTCCCTTTCAGATCCCTCTTCCCAATCGCCCGCACTGGTTTTTACTGTTCGGAGCGACGGAGGAAGAAATCCAAGAAATCTGCTTGAAAATTTTGCAGCTCTACACAAGGAAAAAGGTTTGTTTCTCTTGCATGCTGGGAGCCCTCACTTAAAAAAAACCAAACAAACAAACACTTGTCCTGTTTGAAACCAAGGCTGGTTTTGGGAAGGGAACATGAAGGGAACAAGGAATAGTTGCTGTCCCTGTGAGCGAGCAAGCAGGAAGGTCAGTTCACTAACTGTTGTCACCAGCAGTGCTCCTGTGTCCACAGGTGGATTTGTCTGATCTGGAAAGTAAAATAGAAAAGAAGAAATTAGCTATTGAAGAGGCAAAAGCACAAGCTAAAGGTCTGGTACCTGAGGGAGTCCCGAGTTTGGATAATACATCAGGATTTTCCCCTGCCCCGAAAAATGGTAAATAGTGGATAACTTGGTTTTAATAACACTCTCATCTTTCATGTGTATTTACCCCTTTGGGATGCATTTACAAGTGTGGTTTGGGGTTGGTTGGGGATTTTTTTTTTCAAGCTGGCTTCTAGCTACTGTTCAACTGGCAGAGTTTGAATAGCATTGCAACTTTGTGATTTCTTGAATCAGATAAAAGCTAAAATCAAATTAGTCTAAAATTAAGACTAGTTTAAACTCATATAGTGCAGGGGCTTGTTTTTATGTGGTTTTGGCAATAAATACTTGCAACTAGCATGTTATGCTAAAGCAGTATTAAAGCAGAGGTGTGTTAGGAGCTCTGGCAGGAGTAACATTTTGGGGTGACTGGTGGGGAATATTTTCCTGCACTTCTTGGTTGAAAGTTTCCAGTCTGGTGCCAGTCTTGCCTAGAAGGTAACATTTACCATCATCTCCCCTCAGTTTACCTTTAAAGTGATACTGAATAACTGGCAAGAAAAGGAAGTTGCTGTTCTGCCTCCAGTTCACTCCTTGGGTGAAACATTTGGCAAAACGTTTCAGATTAATTTCTGCTGTCTGCGAACTTGTTCAGATCTGTTTGTGGGTGGTTGTGTGTGTGAAAAATACAGCTGTACAATTCTGATCCTTGCAGAGGTGGTGAGATGGGGCGAGGGGAGCCTTCAGTCCTTTCAGGTACTTCCCATACTTGCAAAATAGGTAACAAAGGCTTGTTTTTCCAGAGTCTCCAAAGGAGGTTAAAGGAAATAAACCTTCCCCACTACCTGTCCAGGCAATGAAGAATGCTAAAAGGAAAACAGAGGGAGCCAAAAGAACGAGCTCCAATAGCCCAGTAAATGGGTAAGGCCTCATAAGGAAGCAGCTTATTTCTTCCCACGAGTACTTTAAGCAAAATAACTGAGTGTTGATTGTCTCTTGCAGTGTCCAGAAAGGGAGAGAGAGCAGAAGTCGGAGTGGGAGCAGAGATCAGAGTTACTCCAGATCAGCCTCGAGATCTGCATCCCCTAAGCACAGGTGGGTGCTGCTGCACGGGGGGGCTGTGCTGGGACACCCTCCCAGGCTGGGATTTCACAGTGGTTTGTCCCCAAGAGGCTGTGAAGTGACACAGCAGTGTGTGCTGCCAGTTAAACTCCAGACTAAACTCCAAACTGGGGCGTTTTGGTGGCAGTGTCACTGTAACTGAAGCTGGAGGAAGGGATGCAAGTTCCTAAAAATTTCTCCAGTAAGCAGATGTTTTAGGACACAGTGTTTGGCGTAAAGTTTCGGATTAACTTCTGCTTTCTGTGAACTTGTTCAGATCTGTTTGTGGGCGGTTGTGTGTGTGGAAAATACAGCTGTACAGAACAACAGAGCGCAGAATGAAGATGTCACAGTTAAAGAAAATCGTGTTTTCTCTCCTCTTTTTTTTCCTAGGAAAAGCGAGAGTTACTCCACCTCCAGCGGCTCCAAATCCCACAGCCGCTCCCGCAGCCGCAGCGACTCCCCCCCGCGCCAGTTCAACCACAGCTCGGGCTACAAAGGCTCCAAGGTGAGGAGCTACAAGAAATCCAAAGACTACAAATACTCCACACACAAACCCCGCAAATCCCGCAGCCGGAGCTCGTCCCGCTCCCGCAGCCGCTCCCGGGAGCGCTCCGACCACTCCGGGAAGTACAAGAAGAAGAGCCACTACTACAGGAACCACCGGCACGAGCGCTCCCGCTCCTACGAGCGCGCCGGGCACCGCTACGAGCGCGAGCACCCCGGGCACAGCCGGCACCGCCGCTGAGGGCACCCCCTGCTCCTGCGGCCTTGGGCTTAAAACCACCTCGCTCCCTAAGCTCCATCCTGCTGGAGCTCCCTGCTCCTGCCTGAATCCAAAGGGAGAGATGTCCCGGTGACTGTGTCGTGCTGGAGCGTCACCCGTCCTGCTCTTTTAGTGGTTCCCATCCCGTAGCCTCCCGTCTGGGACTTCCATTTCCCTGTGGCTCAGCCCTTGGAATGCTGTGCCCTGTGGAACTGGAAGGGCCCCCAGGCAGTTCCTAACCCTTGGGAGTGGCTCTGGTGCTAACAAAGCTGTCTTTTCATACTGACTCTGGTGTTGTACAGATGGGGGTGACTTTTCTAGCCCTGTTGCCTATATTAGGTTCTATGTGTATATATATTTTGCAGTGTTACAGTACAATATGGAAATATGGCCTTACTAGCCTTTACACTTTATCCACAATTGTAAATAAGCATTTGTTTAATACAGGTGAAGATATATACAGAAAATTCAAAACTTGAATTCTATAAAAAAACCCTTGTGTAGAAAATTCTGATAAATGTGAAAGTATTTAGCTCTGTGCATTGAGAGTAGTATATTTTTATCTGTGCAATGCTGTGTGCAGGCCACCAGCTCATAAGACATTTCCTATATATACATTTTGAGTGGTTTGAAATTCTTTACTCAGGATCTTTGACACTCTGAAGAATTAGTAGTTTGTCAATCTGCATGCTTGTTGGAGAACAGAGCGTTTAAAAGCAAATTAGCAGACCCCCACAGCCCAGTAGTATCAGTTCTAGTGGTATATCTGAGCTGTTACTCTCTCATGCTCCCTGATTTCATTAAAGTATTTGATTTTCTATTAAATTTACTTGATAGTAGTTTCTTATGAGCTACACCCCTGTGCCTACTCAGAAGGAAAGAAATTTGGTGCTGAATGATTGTCAAATTGTAGTGGGCTTAAAACATGGGATTAAATCCCTGTTCCCTCAAAGTTGGGAATTTTGGGGCGTTCTATTAGTTTAGGCACCTTTCCAGTCAATCCCAAACGTAACATCCCCCAGTCCACAAAGATCTGAGCTGGGAAGTGCATTTCCCTGCCTCCAGCTGAGGTTCCTGAGCAGGGCTGGGACATTTTGGGAAGTCAGTGCTGCTGCTGAGCACGGCGGAGGTCCCGTGGCTGGAGCTGGCAGAAGAGGAGGAGCTGAAATCAAAAAATAAACCTGAAATTAAAAAGCCTCACGTTTTTATGTGCCTGCACATACAGGTCTCAGCTCTCAGGTGAGTTATGACTTTGTTGTCTCAGCATCTGATGGCTCTTCCAGGGTTCTTGCTCATCAGAACATCTCAGGTTGTTCAGTGATCCCTGTTCCTGGTGTTCAGATCCCAAACACAAAGAGGTCACTAAGCAGTTTTATGCCTGATTGGGAGGTTCTGCAAACCCACCAGAATGCTTTGTTGTCACATAGGGAGTTGTGAAATGCACGCCTGGGAAGGAAGGTAGTGGATTAAAGTACCTGGAAAAGAAGAGTGTTGAGTGTTTGTGAGACAGAGGTGGCTGGAAAGGAGCTTTATTGGGAAGAAAAGCAGGTTTGAGTATCCAGGGCAGCCTTTCTTGCTGGCTTCTGCCACCTCCAGTGTGTGCACAGGGATGAGCTTTTCCCACCAGCTTTGGGGACCTGGAATCCAGGCTGATCCAGGAGCTACTGGTCATCTTTGCTCACAGCCAACACTTGGTGTGTCTGAGGACCTGTCTGCAAGTGTCCTGTCACCTTCCTCTCACCCTGGGAGTGTGATGGGAACATTAAACCTTCAGACACCTCCACATACTTTCAAGTGCATCCTGCACATTTTTGGAGCTACTGCAGTTTCTTAGAAATAAACCAAAAAATGGGAAACGGGGCACACCCAGCAAATGTTTGAGGCTTTTCCACAGAATTTTAACGAATTGCAAAACCTCTTTGTGGTTTCGTCTCCCAAGTCTGAGGGGAGAGGCTATCCCTGACCTCTGGCAGGATGGAGTTAATATTTTAAAAGCTCAGTGAGCTTTTAATAAAGAAAATATTAATTAAATATTAAAGAAAATATTAATTAAAGCCTCTATCCCTGCACATACCAGGTTCTGTGTGAGTGTGTGGATCAGGAGTAGGTTGCTGATGTGGGATGGCACACGCAAGCCCTGTGGGGAATAGGTGTGAGGATTAGCAAAGGCAGGGCAGGCTGTGGTCAGGGCTCGCTTTGTTCCCTGCGGGAGTTTGTGGAGCGGGGCTTAGGAGCGAGATGGGCTCGGGGCTTTGTGAGAGGGAGAAGAGCAGATCCACCTTCCTCAGTCCGAGCCCGTTCCTTCCCTACCCCGGGGGAGGCGCCGGGCGGGGGCGGGACCGGGACGGCTCCGCATCGCGCAGGTTGAGAACCGCGTGTGGGTGAGAACTGAGCCCGGAGCGCAGCGAGCCGGGACCAGCCGAGCCGGGACCAGCTGAGCCGGGACCAGCCGGGCCGAGCCGAGCCAGCCATGGCCCAGCCGCGCTGCCGCTCCGTGCTCATCACCGGCTGCAGCCGCGGCATCGGGCTGGGGCTGGTGCGGGGGCTCGCGGCCGCCACCCCCTCCCCAGACTTCGTCCTGGCGACCTGCCGGGACCCCGAGAAGGCGCAGGTAACCGGGCCGGGGGCGCAGGGGGTCCCGGGGGGGCGGGTAACGGGGGTGGGAGGCGAGGAGAAGGCACTTTGGGAAGGGCGGAACATCTCGAGCATCTCCGCGCCCGAGCGCCGGCACCGAGCGCCCGGGGTGGAATGGGATGGAGCTGGGAATGGGATGGAGAGAGGATGGGATGGAGCCGGGGGCTGAGCTCCTGCCCGGGGCAGGGGCCGGCGCGGATGGAGCTGGTGCTGGGGAGGTCTCCGAGGCTGGAGCAGGGGGATATCCTCGCTCGGGAGCGTTCCCGGGAGGAGCAGAGCGAGTGGGACGCTCCGCAGCCCCCGAGCATCTCCAGCGCTCCTGCTGCCCCGCTCCTCTTGTCCACGAGTTTCTCGCTGGATTTGCAGCTGGAGATAAGTCTGTCTGTCCGTTTTGCACGGAGCCGGAGCCCTGCAGGGGCAGCGCATCCCTCAGAAACATTCCCAGTGAGACCCGTCACAGCTTTCCTTGTCTCTCCCCGCGGTGTGTTTGTGTCCCCAGAAGGGGCTGTGCCCCGTCTGCCTCTTCTCTTTCTCCGCTGCACTTGCAACAGTGAGGAAGCGCGAATGAATGATGAATTCAACACTCAGTGAACTCCACACTCTTCTCAGTGAACTCCACGCTCCTCTCAGTGCCCCCTCGGCCGGGCAGGGCCCAGCACTTTCTGCTGAAAACAGCAGCTTTTCTTGCCTGCTGCTGGTGGATCCACTTGCAGCCCTGTTCCCTTGCAGCCCTGTTCCCTTGCAGCCCTGTTCCCTTGCAGCCCACATCCCTGTTGCTACAGAGTGCTGGGACTCCTTCCCCATCCCTGAGCTGCTATAAATGACTGTCAGACAAATTTGGGAGGCAAACTGATGAGGGTTATCAGTCACTTTGTGGCCTCTGCTGATGCATCTCTTCTTGACTCTCCTCAGTAAGGTGAATTTAGGGCAGCACAGTCATATGCACAGGTATTACTCTCTTCCTGGTGCTCCAGAGCTGCAGGAATCTGAGCTCTTGGCTCTGTGATTGTCTCAAACCCCTCTGTGATGCCACAGGCATTTGGTAGGAGAATTGATACCCAAAGCCCTATTTCTGCATCTGCCCTGTTTCAAGGGAAAAGCGAATTCCCTGGCACGTGCAGAGGTGAACAGAACCTGCTCCTTCTGGTGGATTTGATTCCTTTCACACGTGGTGTGATCACACCACGCCAGCAATAAACCAAACACAGCCACTTTGCTTACTGCTTAGCTACATAAAACCTTAAAAATGTGGTGCTGAGGGTCTCCTTCAAGGATGTGGTGCAGGGCTGGTCAGGTAACACCTGCACCCTGACCACCAGGAGCTTCTGCTGCTCCACTTATGAAACTGCAGGGAAAAGTATTAATTTCCTTTTTTTCTTGTAAAATAAAAAAATCTCTCCAGCACAAAAGCACATTTAGGACATTTCTGAACAGAAGTGCTGCATAACAGCCCGGCCAGGCTGAAATCAGGTGCACAGGCTGCCTTTCAGAGCTCTGGCCCCTGTTGGCTCCCCCTCATCCCCTCCTGCACCACCTGAGCTCCTGAGCAGGAATCCACTGCCATTCTGTTCCCTTTTAACTCCTGTTCCCACAGCTGGCACCTGTCCCAGCCTGTTTCCTTTGGTGGTTGCACAACCCCTGTGCAGCAGCAGCCCAGGAAAGCAGCAGAGACATCTGACCTGTGTCAGATAGAGATCTCCCCGCCGGGTTGTTTGTTCTGAAGCTGCTTGAGCCGCTGCTGAGGGAGGTTCTTTCTCTTTTTCACCGACTGGCCCTTGTGTTCAGCAGTGATTTCTCACTGTAATGGTCTGGGATCAGTTACATGGAGAAGCAAAATTGTTCCTTCAATAGGAAGAGCTTGCTAGGAAACATTACACGGACGTATCTCGACGTAACTCGTCGGGTTTCTTGAGTTGTCAGTACCCAAAATTCTCGAGCAAAAAGGTTGGTAAAGCTGCACAAGGAGATTAAACAGCCTTCAGACAGTGCAGGGTGTCTGGGAAGAGTCTGGGTCACTCCTTGCCTACAGTAAAACCTGGAAAGTCTGCTGGCAGTGTGTCCTGTAGGCAGGAAGCTGGCCCAGAGCCACATTCCAGGAACCCCAGCGGGGATTCTGCAGGACACATGGGGTGCATCCTAAGCTTTTTGTTTTTTAGGGGGGCAAGGTTTGTCCTTGGTGGATCAGGGTGGGTTTTTGTTCTTTGTGAGGACCTCTAGGCCATGTGCTGTGCTTTGGCAGGACATCAATAGAAGCCTCTGCAGCCAGCTGAAAGCAGATTTCTAACAGATGGGTTTGGAAACGCCACAAGGGAGAGAAATCTTTACTAAAGGTACTGTGGTGGTTTCACCAGTGTTATCTGCCCCATCTGCAGTGCCTGGAGTTGGCACAAAACCTTGTGACCTCCTGAGTGTTTGCACTGTGCTGCTGGTCCTTGGGGCTGGCACAGGGCAAGCAGGGACCTGCTGGAGCCTCCAGCACTGGGAGTCTTGTTCATGGGAGCACAAATTCAACTGGTGATCTCCAAGCTTGGATCCAGCCTGGCAGTGTTGCTGGAGTGTGCTGTGGTAGGAAAGGCAAAGGTTCAGTGATTTTTCTCTTGGTTTTTTGGTTGTTTTGGGTTTTTTTCTTTCCCAGAGAGAAACCTTTGCCTTCATTGACTTTTCCATCAAATCTTGAACACCCTGAGTTCAGGTTCCTGCTCTCCAGAGGCTGGCACTGCAGGCTTGGCTTAGGGCACATGAAATGGGCTTTGCCCAACTAAGACCTGCTTGTTGACCGTTCAGACTGGGCTGCAAAGTTGAGTGAGTTCTTTCTCTGCACACCTGAGTGTCAGTGCTTGCTTTTTTTCTTGACAGCAATTCAAGTCTAATTTTGTTTCCTCCCACTTTGCTTTGGGATAAGTGACCATATGAAAAATCCTTCTTAACATGAGTGCACTGTCCCCCATTTCCTCTCCTGCTTTAGAGGATGAACAGTAACTTTGGTCAGTTCCTTTAAATTCTGCTCTGCTCTGGTTTGGCAGAGGAGCATTTTCCCATTGCAGAATGCAGAGGGGAGGGAAAGGATGGGAAAAGCTTAAATGAAGGGGCTTTTAAAAATCACCTTCCAGTTTTTAGAGGAAAATTGATTAAATATTCTTAGCTGCTGGCAAAGACAGTGTCCACCTTGGGCAAGAATGTCTCAGCAGTGATGACTGAACACTTTGCAGTCCTGGACACAGAGAAGAGCCCTTCAAGACCTGACTTGAGGAAGATGCTGGAGAAGGCTGAATTTGCTTTCCTCTGCTTACCAGGGAAAGCAGCACATCTCCTGTAACTCCCTAACCTTGGGATAATGCTGAACAGCTGCAGGCTTTTGCATGTGAGTCTGTGCTGGCAGAAGTTGTAAAAACTCGAGTTCTTGTGCTGAGTAGCTCCTAGGTGGCCTCCCCAGAACATTTGCCTAACAAATGGGCTGCAGATCACACGATAACAGGCAGCAGGCCCGCAGGCACATCCAGATAACCGCTGCCCCTCCTGGAAAAGTACCATCGGGAGACTCCTCCAGCCACACTTGGATTCCAATCTGCCTTTGCTTGGGCTGCTCCAGCGCTGCGAGTGGAAGCAGCTACAAATCTCCTGCAAAATAATCCTGACGTCCTGTCTTTGTGCTCCAGATGGACCAAACCACGGCGCAGCCTGCACGGGCTCACGGACACAGCTGCAATTATCCCCACGCTCCTGCTTTTCTTTCCTACTCTTTCCTCCCCCATCCTGCTTTCCCATCAAAGGGGAAAAACTCTGACCTGAAGTCTAGAACCTCACTTAAAAATGGTGTAGCCCCTTCAGTCCCTGCTCTAAGGGGGGGAAAGGAGGAGATGGCCACGATGGAAATCCGTTCCCAGAGCTGGATGTGGGACCTCAACACAGGAGCATCCCCCTTTCCTCATGCTCTCCCTGCAGCCCGAGTGAGTTCCCAGGTGAACAAGGAATCGTTCAGCTCCTCACTGCTCAAGGGTCCCCTCCAGAGCTCTGGAAAGCTTCCAGGGCTTAATGTGCTGTTTCCCTTCCTCTGAAGCAGGAGATGGTGTTACGGCGGTGCTGTGCCTGTTCCCCGGGCAGACACAGAGCTCTCCTGCTCCTCACGGGCTCTGGCAGCTCAGGGGTTCTTTTTTTCCCCTTTGTCCATATTTTAGCCGTGTGGTTTGCAACTGGGAAGAGCAGCTGAGCAGTGATAGATGTGTTATATCAGGCAAAGGGGGCATTCCTGAATATATATGAGGCAAAGAGGGCATTCTTGAAGTCTTTCTAATGTATTGCAGTATTGTTGTTTTGGTTGGTTGGTTGGTTGTTTTTTTTTTTTTCCCCTGGAAGTGTTTTACACTTCCTACAGCATTAAGGTCTGGCTTTTCTTGAGTCAGAGAGGACTGTGGGGCTGGGCAGTGCTGGTGGAAGCTGTTACACACTTGAAGCTGTACACTGGGATAGGACATGATCTGTCTCAGAGTGACACAGAGGATACACCTCTGGCTTTGTCCTGAGTGCAAGCAGGATGATGTGGAGGATACCCAGGCACCCTCATCCTGACAAAGCTGCCCACAGGCTGTGTTTGTGTGGCTTGATTGCTTCCAACTGGCCCAGCAGAGCCAAATCCTTTCCAAGGGCTGTAACTGGAGTGGATAATGCTTTTGTAAAGAAGGCAAAGTAAATCTTGCTAAATGACAAAGGCAACAAAACATTCCTGGTTGAAATCTAGCAATAAATACCCCGTGTGCTGAGGAATCTGTATCTGGAGCCTTGAGTGCCAGAGGATCTTGTTTAAATCAGAGTAGGCTGACTCTTTGTTAATAGTAATTAAAAATCAGCAAGCAGGAAACAACAGATGCTAATCAGAGTTTGATTTTCTTCTTGGACTCCCTAAGAGTTGATTCTCAGGGGTGACTATTCTGATGCAGGGCAGTTCTAGAGCTACTACGTTAAACACAGAATCTGGGCTTTGTGTTGTGGGTTTTTTGTTGGGTTTTGTTTGTCTTGTTTGTTTTTAAGTTGGCTGTCACAGCACACTAACTGAAAATGCCTTAGTTGGGATATGTTGGCTGGACCTGCTTGTCTCTGTCCTCCTTTCCTCATGTTCCTCTAATCACAGTAGGGGAAAAAATAGGCTTTCCTGCAATTTTTAGTTTTCCTAACTGGATTTTTCAGCTTATATCAGGTGTAACATTCTTGAGGACCAAGGTCTAGGTTACCTTTATGCCTGGAAGCTGCTTCTGAGAAACTTTAACCACTGCAGTGGGAGTCACTTGTTAACTAAATAATTAACTAACTGGAAAAACCATTGAATTTTAAACCTGATTTGCCTGCAGTGATTGTAATTTCATGCTGTTTATGTTCTGGAGAGTGCTTAATGCTACAGTGTTTGGAGTTCTTAGTTGAAAATATTGCTTACTCACCTCAGAAGCCTCTCAGTTGCTGTTGCTACACAAAACAGCTCTGACCTTTTAGCAGGACTTAGTAGCTTGTTTCTGTCAGAGAATAAAGCATATAAATAAATGAACTATAAATAAATGAACAAACCCTGAGAAGCCAGAGCACTTCTGGAGTTTATTATCAATTAAGTGATACTGTCAAACTGAAATCCAGTGACAGCCCAAAGCCATGAAATTATTGCAGGCCTTGACATGGCAGAACTATTTCATCCTGGACTGTCAATAAGCAAGACAGTGTGTTCTGGGCCTTTAATTTATTGAAAACTGCCCCACTAAGCCCTGTCCAAAGGAAGGAATGTCTTCTGGTTTTGTGCTTCTGACTTGTTCTCCTTGCCCCTCCCCTCAACAGCCTGAACTGCAGTTGTAGATTGGCCTCAGTGGGAGAACAAATTTCCCAAACAAGCCTGGAGAGAATCCTGCAGGATATGAGCTGAGATAAAAGTTGTAATGCATTATAGTTTGTCAGAGGACACTGAGTCCCTGAGTGTCTCCAAGTGGCAGAGAAGTATTCTTTCAAAACCAGCCCTCCTGACCCCCATTCCCAAAGGGCTCCTAAAGAAAGGGATTTGCTTGAGCTGGAATGTTTGGCCAGGTTGCTGTCTCCTGAACACGACTGGGAGTATGCAATCCATCTGTTATGTTTGGCCACGCTTCCCACTTGGCTGCATGGCACAGAAACCTAAGTATTCCAGCTGGGGCTATAAATCCAATTTGAACACACTTTGTCCAGCCATAACACCACAAAGTCCTGATTTTCTCCAGGAACACCAATCTCTGCTCAGAGGCAGTCAACAGATGACTGAATTATAGCAGGGAATGTTATTGTTGCATGGAACTGGTTTCATGTGTGCTTCACCTTCAGCTACAAGAACAGATGCTAACGAGGCTGCTGGGGAAGCAGAATTTCCATGGGAAAACTGCTTTTCCTGCAAACAGTAATTCCAATTTGAGCGTTCCTGTTGCCCTGAAGTGATGTGTAGCACTAGCTGAGCTTCAGGAGAATGATGCTTTTCTTACAGAATTGGAGAATTTCTGGCTTTTTACTGGAATGCTGCCTGAGCCCTGGGGCTGCTGTGGAACTGCTGTTTGGTGCTTACCCTGCCAACACACCCTGGAGCTGAACACACTGAGAACTATCCCACTAAAAATCCAGCATGCTGGGATCTGACTAAGCAGGGAAAGAGTCCAGTTTCTTGGAGCAGTTGATCTGGCTCTCAGGAAAGCTGCTCAGCAGGTTGGAAAATGAAGCAGTATCGATGCCTTCAGTCCAGTCATGAAAATATTTCAGTTCTGGAGGTGCAGATCTTCAACTGTTTTATGTAATAGCCATGGAGATCTTTTTCTCTCTCTCTCTCTCTATATATATATCTAGAAGATAATAAAAAAAAATTTCTTCTTCCTAGGAACTCCAGCAGCTTAGCAAGCAGTACAGCAATATCAAGCTCCTCCAACTGGGTAAGTAAAGGGCTTTATTTCTGTCCATAGAAATATGTTCAACTTCCTCAGGTGAGTGCACCTTAAGAACTCGCTCTCTTGGGTGTTCAGTGGCTGGACATGATCTCCAGCAGCTGAAAACCCCCTTAAGATAACACTGGGGAAACAAAACCTACCTAAAATCTTCTGTGCGTTTTCACCTGTGCGCTGCCTAAATGTCCCCACTCAGCTTTGGCTTTGGTTTGGGCACGTGTTGTGTCGTGCCAGGCAGGCTCTGACCCACACTGTTCACTGTGCCTCCTCTGTGCAGATGTGGTCTGTGAAAACAGCATCAAGAAAGTAGTCAAGGAAGTGGAAGAAATTGTGGGGGACAAAGGGCTGAACTGCCTCATCAACAACGCCGGCATCAACGTGCTCGCCTCCTTGGAAGAGGTCACGGCAGAGACGATGCTCACCATCTATGAAACCAACACTGTTGCCCAGCTGATGGTCACCAAGGTAAGAACTGGGAGAAATGTGCTCAATCTGGGGTATTAAAGGGGGTTTTCTCTTATAACCAAAGTGTTTTTCCCCTTGGAACTGCACGGGTACAGTTCTGATGTTGAACTGCGTGTCTGGAGAGCAGCAGTCTGTCAAGGACCTTTCTCTGCATTTAGACCCACCTGGGGTGAGGTCACTTCAGAGGACAGGGGGGGGTTAGGAGGTGGGTGGGAGAGTCTGAAGGTCCTTGCTACTTCCAACTGGCTGCTGTAGGAAGGTCTCCTATGGCCACCAAGGAGTCATCACCATTCTGTGCTGGTGGTACTGGAATTCTTCAAGAGCCTGGCTTGCCTTGAATGGGGAAATTACGCAAACTAAATCAAACCAAAATCACGAAATTAAACCAAACTCTTGTTTTCCCAGGCGTTCTTACCCCTCCTGAGGAAGGCAGCCCAGCTGAGCACAGGAATGGGCTGCCACAGAGCTGCTATTATCAACATGTCCTCTCTTGCTGCCTCCATGCAGCTCGTCCAGGCAAATGAGATGTTCCTCAAGGTCTATCCCTACAGGATAGCCAAGGTTTGTGGGCTCCCCTGGGCTGTGCTCCCTGGCTGAGGGCAGGCTGGGAGTTAGAGACCATGCTGAGCTTAGGATGGTGATGGACACAGAAACTGTGCTTGTTCTTCTCGTGGGTGGAAGTGGGACCTGTAAAACACCTGGAGCAAGCATGTGAACTTCTGAAGAACAGGCTCCCAAAATCACTGCTGTGATTCAGAGGGATCTGGCATTCAGGGGAGAACTGATGCCATGAAATGTGTGTGCTGTCAGCTGCGTTCCTCTCCAGTGGAGGAGAGAGAGCACAGAACTCAGCAAAAGGTGTGCTGACCTGTACGTGGTGATGCTGGTTAGTGAGAGGAGGGATTTTTAGTTTTCTCACCTCCAGAGACTGAGTTTGTACGGATAGCGAAGATCAGACACAGAGTTTCTCCTACACCACCTACTCATAAGCTGTTAAACGCTTGTTTTCCCTGTTCAGAAGTAAATGAAGGTTTGTGTAGTGATTATTGCAGAAAAACACAGTCCTTATGTCAACATTATTTTCCTCACAGCTCCTCAGGAGTTTCAAATGCTACTGTATCTTCCATCACAACTTAGTTTCATCTTTGGGCAGTCAATTTGTGGTTACAGAGCTTCCACAATGCTTCTATTAACAGGTGTCTCTGAGAATGAAGGTCCAGTAAGTCTGGATAAGTTACTGTGATCTTTTAACTGCCCCTTCCTTTGTCAGAATTGTGGAAGGGAGGTGCCAATTAGCTTGGTTTGAGGTCTTGCTTGAGGTTTATAAACCAGCACCCTAACAGATGGTTTCCACTCTCGCAGACTGCACTGAACATGATCACCAGGTGTCTCGCTGCAGACTTGAAATCGGATGGAATTCTCTGTATTTCTTTGCATCCAGGCTGGCTCCAGACAGACATGGGTGGAAACATGGTAAGTGACATCTCTGAAAAGGTGGAAGTAGGGCTCCCTTGTTATCCCAAGAGCCCCTGGCACAGTGTTCAGCTCCCTGTGCTGCAGAGGCACACTGTGAAGCGGGAAGATACATCCCTCTTGATTCTAGTAACTCCTTAAGTGCATTTGATTCTCTTCCATAGGAAATTCCCAGTAACGAACCCAAGCTTGATTCTTTCCAGGCTCCCATGCAGGTGCAAGAGGCTATCCCAGGTATTCTCTCTGTTCTGGACCGTCTTGGTGAAAAAGAGAATGGTTCCTTCCTGGACTGGCAAGGGGAAACTCTACCATGGTAGAAGTGCACAGGTTACTAAAGAAACAGCACGTCAGCCACGCTCTAACCTCTCATGTCTGTGTCTCTGGGGTTTTCTCACACACTAGTTGAAGTAGCCAGTCTGATATTCAGCCTCTCTAGGTGTCTTTGAAAAATGAAGTGGCTGACTCTCTCACTTGGTATTGCTACTGCTCTATTCTAATGCTTCCTGCAAACACTACTGTGCTCTTGGTGGTGGTGGTTATCTCCTGGAACCGTCTGAAATGGATTAAAATCTGCGAGTTAAATCCAGGGGCTGGTTCCTCTTCACTTCCGAAACCAAAGCGGGCCTCTTGCTCTCTGCAGAGTTAAATGAGCTGACCTCAGAGCAAGGCCAGTGTAGGCTGTCAGATCCCAGGACGTTCAGTCTGCTGGAGACATGTCTCCAGAAAAGAAGTCCTTTGGTTTCCTTCGGTCTTAACTGAGCCAAGGCTGAAAGTGCCCAGCTCTAAACCACGTGAATTTGGTACTTCTGTAAATTCCTTGGCAAACTGTCCCCAGGTTGACAGCGTACACCAGGCATTGCTTTGTTCCCAGTGGGTGACTAACATCCTGATACGGGGGTGGGAATGTTGTTTTGTACATAGACTTCTTAAGTGTCTTCAATAAAGTCTTGTTTAAAAAACCAGTCTGTTTACTGAACTACTTCCTTAATTAATTTCTCTTCATTGGTTTCTCTTCCCTGTCCAAAGAACTGCACTTCTACCTTGCAAGGAGGAACTCCAGCCATTGCTGTTCCCTTTCAGGCTAGATGAGTTTGACATGGTGGGGTTTAAAACTGAGACAGATCCTTGTTCTGGTCTGAAACACTAAAAGCAGCCGGTGAATAAAGCCCTTGTGAGCTGCTGAGGGAGCTATAAAAGCAAAGCGTTCTTTGAAGTCTGGGATTGGCTTCACCATCCCTCCCTCATGCCAGCTGATTAGGCACTTTCATGCTGTGCCAACATGGTGGGTTCCTGCACCAAGAAAAGACAAACAACAGCCAGGTAAGAGGGAGAGACAGGTGTGGCTGTGCCTGGACAGCAGCCACTGAGACCTGCCCACGGATGCAGACGAGGGTGTGTAAGGGAGAGGTGTCTGCCCGCCTTCCATGATCCCCGTGGCAACAGGGATAGACTGTCTCACTGGAACGAAATCACAGGATCACCGAGGTTGGAACAGACCTCCAAGAACATCAGGTCCGACCTTTGACTGATCTCCACCTCGTCAACTAAACAGTTCCAGTCGTTCCTTGAACCCCTCTGGGGATGGTGACTCCACCATCTCCCTGGGCAGCCCCTTCCAATGTTTAACAACCCTTTCTGTGAAGAAACTCCTCCTGATGTCCAAAATTCCTCCTGATGTGGCTTGTTGTGCCATGCTGCTGTGCTCAGACCTGTTTCAGCTGTGACTCAACAGGTGAACACAACACAGACATTGACTTTCCAAGTGCGACTGAGGTGTCTGTGCAAACCCGGTGGATGACGGACATGCTGGGTTTGAACCGGTTGAATGATTTATTTTGGATCGAAGCCAGGGAAGGGTCTGGAGCACCAGGAGAAGCTGAAGGAGCTGGGGGGGGCTCAGCCTGGGATGCTCCCACAAGGTCACTGAGACCAGGACTGAGACCAGGACTGCAAGGGGTCATGAGGGACCGTGAAGGACTGTGAGGGACTATGAGGGACCATGAGGGACCATGAAGGGCCAAGACCATGAAAGACTGTGAGGGACTATAAGAGACCATGAAGGACCATCAGGGGCCATGAAGGGCCAAGACCAGGACCGTGAGGGGCCATGAAGGACCAGGACCAGGACCATGAGGGCCCATGAAGGACCGTAAGGGGCCGTGAGGGGACCATGATGGGCCGTGAGGGACCGTGAGGGGCCATGAGGGACCATAAAAGTCTGTGAGGGACCATGACAGGCCCGTGAGGGACCATGAAGGGCCGTGAGGGACTATGAAGGGCCGAGACTGGGGCTGTGAGGGGCTGTGAGGGACCATGAAGAACCACGAAGGACCACGAAGGGCCGTGACGGACCGACCATAAAGGGCCGTTACGGACCGTGCGGTGCCACCACTCCGCCACCCCCAGAGGGCGCCGCCGGTGCCTCCGGAAGTTCCGGCGGCGGCGGGGCCGGTGTGTGACGGCGGGTGATGGCGGCGGGGCCGGGGAGGGAAGGAGGGAAGGAAGGGGGGAGGGAAGGAGGGAAGGAAGGAGGGAGGGAGGGCCGGGCGGGCCGTGCCGGGGCTCGGGGCGGCGGCGGGGAGCGCTGGGAGGGCTGCGGGGAGCGGGGGCAGCCCCTCGGTTCCGGCCCATCGTTAGGGCCGAGCGGCTGCTCCGCCCGGCCTGAAGGGGGAACAGCGCTGTGCCGGGGAGACTCGGCTGCCGTGTTTTTAAAGCTAAAGCAGCCCAAGCTTTATTAGTTAATCACCTCCGCGGCTCAGCTACCCCCTGTGCTTGGCCCCCACGGCACAGCCCGGCAGACTGATATGGTAAAACGAGGAGGGTGCTTAGGGTGTCTCAGCTCGTCTTTTTGGGGGGTTGAGGTTAAATAGAGAAGGTTTTTTTATAAAATGCATGTTTACCTCTGTAAATGAATGTTCTTATTTTAACAGTCATTGCTGGCTCTGCCAGTCAACAAAGTGAAACAAAATGTTAATATCACAGCTGAGTTCCCAGTTACTGAAGGCTTCGAGAATTGCAGGTAAAACTGGTGTTGTGGGACCCTATTTGTTTATCTGTTTTGTTTTTTTCCCGGGGTAATTTGTCTCTCAGAAATTTCTTTTCCGGGGAAGCAATGACCAGGAGTGAGGAGGCTGTTGTTGAGTCAGTGGTTACTGAGTGCTATTACCTCTCAGATCTATTATGTCAGGATTGAGTAGCTCTGACTTAACCTCTTCTAAGCCAAAGAGGAGATTCCTTAGCAAAGCACAGGTTTGATACAGCAAACGGTTCCTCACCGTTCCAAATTGCACTTCATGGAATCATGGAATGGTTTGGGTTGGAAGGGACCTTAAAGATCATCCAGTTCCAGCCCCCTGCCGTGGGCAGGGACACCTTCCACTAGACCAGGTCTGCTCAGTGAAGGAGAACCTCCACCCTGCTCTACCTGGGTGACTTGGGCAGTTCACACAGTAAAGTACAGTGTATTTTTAGCAGATGGCATTAGAGCAGCGTAATTAAAATTTAGAAAGACTTCCTTGCTTTTGTGATGATGACAGTACAGTTTTTGTAAGGCTTTTCCTCTATCACACTGTTCTGGCCAGAGCTGCCTGGTGGTTTGAGAGCTGGGCAGAGCTTTTCTGGTGAAAATTCTGCCTTCTAAACGAAATTCTTTTCTCCTAAAGGCCACCTTTTGCCCAGGTCTGTGTCTTCCTTCCTTTGCTGCCGCTCCACGTCCGCCCACTACAGCACCCAGCCCCCCAACACGAGCGGGGCCCAGCCCCAGCAGTGGCACACCCTGGACCCTGAGCTGGAGGAGATCCTGATTCCCAGGAAACTCTCCATCAGCCCCTTGGAGAGCTGGCTGTCAGTGAGATATTCCCTTCCCGAAGCAGAGGGAGCTCAGGAGGAGGTGGGCCATGAGCCCCCTCAGGGGTCCGAGTGCCCCCCGCCCGCTGTGGGGGAAGGAGGGGCAGCCCCTGGGGGGACAGTGCAGTGCAAGAACGTCCTCAAGATCCGCAGGAGGAAGATGAACCGCCACAAGTACAAGAAGCTGCTCAAGAGGAGGAAGTTCATCCGCAGGAGGATAAAGGAGGGGCGCAAGAAGAGGCGTCAGGTGAGCTCAGGGAAGGGGGAATTCCCCGGTGCCAACGTGGCCGCTCCTCAAAACGGCCCCTGTGCAGGTGTTGGGGGGATGTTTTTAAGTGGAATTGTTTTAAAGCAGCAGCTTGGAGAGCCTTAAATTCAGTGTTTAGCCCAAAGCTGTGCCAGGGAAGGTTCAGGTTGGACGTCGGGAGGAATTTCTTCGTGGAAAGGGTGGTCAGGCCTTGGAAGGGGCTGCTCAGGGAGGTGGTGGAGTCCCCATCCCTGGAGTGTCCAAGGAACAGCTGGATGTGGCACTCAGCTGCTCTGGGCTGGGGGACAAGCTGGGGATGGGGCACAGGGTGGACTTGATGATCTTGAAGGCCCTTTCTAACCTTAATGATTCTGGGATTGTGAGATAGGTAATAGGTGAAATTTTTTCTTCCATGACAGTAAATTACAAAAACATGTGGCTGATGGAGAAGAATTTTGGTGTTTGTGTGAAAGATGTGTCTGTGTTGTATCAGGGAGATTGGTTTAATCTTAATTTCTCTCCTGTCTTGCCAACATCCTCAGGTGCTTCCTGTTGTTTTATCCTATAGAGAAGCCTTTTCCTTCCATTAATAGAAGGGTTGGGGGAAGACATGGGCCTCTGTTCAAACTATGGATGTTCTCATTCAGCACTGCCTTTCAGTAGGGTTTGCTGTGATAGTTTCATTCATTCTCTGCTAATTCTCACCTTGCCTGGCTGCAAATTGGGGTTAATTGTAATTCCATGTCTTCAGATTTGTAGGAGGCAGTGTTGAACACTTAATGATGAGAAAATCCTCTTAATTATCTTCCCATTTCACTGTCCATCTTCTCACTTCTTCTTGCACAAGGCTTTTAAAACAATGCTGCCAAGATCCTTGTGCATTTTATTGTCTAATAATGTACTTTCTGCAGCAAGGTTAAATATTTTGTCACTTAAAACAAGCTGCCTTTGTTTCCTTTGTGTGTGTTACACTCAGATTGTCCTTGGGAGGTGTGGGCAGTGGCTGTGAATGAATATTCAGGTGTTGCTTCTGGGCTGTGTTACATTTTTTTTTTCTTCTTTTTTCTTTTCTGTTTTAGATGAAATTCGAGAAGGATTTGGAGCGCATCTGGAAAAGGGCTGGTTTGAAAGGCCCTCCTGCAGGCTGGCAAACACCCAAGATATTCCTGAGGAGTTCAAAGCGATAAAACCCCACCTGTCATGAGTTTTGACCTGTAATTGTAATTAAAAAAAAAAAATATTGCAGTACGTGGATGACATTTACCCTTTCTCTGAATGTGATGAAATGAGCAGGGAGGAGTTTTCCAAGCACAGACCTGATGGGAATATGCTTTTCCTCCCCAGAGGAGTGGTGGGAGCTCTTTGTGTGGTGGTTTGGTGCTCTTTGTCTGAGCAAAGGTGTCCTGGGGCTGCAGCTGAATTTCTGGAATTCCTGTTTGATTAATTAGAGCATAAGAACAATCAGTTGTGGGAGATGGGATCAGTGGAAGGGTTCCTCTTGACTGTATATATGACACAAGCATTTGGAAAAGGTCAAAACTGCATTCTCTCATAGCCTTGTTTCAGAAAGGCTGGTGTTTCCTAAGAATTCTGGGGAGATAGGAGTTGGATCAGAATTCCATAGAATGTGTCTGTATCTGCAAAAGCTTTATCTGAAGCCTTGGTGTGCATGTGCCTTAGGCATTGCATGGACAACCTTAAAGGCACATTTGTGCTCTATTTTGTGCTAATAAAAAACTGTTATTTTTTTTTTTCTTTGATTGACCCCTGTCACACAGAACATCCAGATCTTGGTATCAATAAAAGCTCAGAGCTAAATATTCGTTAACTACAGAAACTTTTGTGCCTGAGGCAACCCTGGTAATAATCACCTGGTTTTGCATGGTTGAAGAGAGTCATGAAAGGTGTGAAAAAAATACAGGTATCTAAAATAAACCCCGACAGAGGACTTTATATCTGGCCTCTGGTTTGGGTTCTGCTTTTGGGTTTTGTGTTTGAGGCAGTTCTGGGTGGTTCAGTGTGATTTAACTTTTCCCTCTCTGCATTCCTGGGCTGAACTGACCTCTGGGAGAGGAGGGAAGAAGAATCAGCTCCTTTGGGCTGGTCATTGTGCAGTGCCTGGGGAAGCTGCCCTGAAAATGCATCCCCCTTTATTCTGCTTTAATGTTCCTGAGCACAGGATGCAATTTGAAACTCCCTCACTTTGCTGAACAGGATCAGGCAGATGAAAGCTGCACTGAAATTTTTCTGCAGAGGGAGCACGAGTCCAGGAGATCCTGTTCACAAAGCTTTGCTGTGAGCTGCTCTTCCTCTCCAAAATATCAGCACACTTAGCAAATGTGTACGTGCATGTGTAGTTGTGATAACAAAAAAAAAAATACCAGGAAAGGTTTGACTGTTGTAATTCCCAAAATATTTAAGACTTGGAAGATTTCCCTTTCGTCTCCTTATTTTGCTGTCCCGAGAGGAAATGGTTGGAAGCAGGAGGTTGCTGAGACAAATCCAGGCTCTTTATTCCAGAGATTGGAGAGAACCAGTGGGATGATGATTTTGTGTCAGTCATTAGTCTGGAAAGGTCCCTCAAAATTGGTGTAGAAACCCAGTTTTTCTCTCATGCTTATACCCTTAATTCTTGGATTGCGTGCACTTCAAATCAGACAGCGAGCTCAGCTGAGAACATTGGAGTTTAATAGTTTTTCTCACAGTGATCAGGTTTGTGCTGAAGTGATTTGGCTCTAAAAGAGGAAGTCAGCTGACTTGGAAGGGCCGAAAGTTCTGAATTTTGTTTCTTTTAGCCAAAAAACATCCCACTGCTGGCTCAGAGAGTGTTCTGCCTTTTGGAAAAGTGGGAGCCCAGCACCGTGGTGGCAGTGGCTGCTGGCTGGATGTGGCAGGAACACCCATTTCTTTCTAATGCTGGCAAATAATGCTTCCTGGCAAATGAAATTTTGGTTGTCTCCTTGGCCTGGGTAGCAGTGTTTTTCTAGTAGGGTAAGAATTAAATGCATTTTTAGGAGTCTTCTCTAGAAAACGTGGTGTTCAGTTACATCAGCGTGGTTCTTGAAGAGTTTTAGAGGCTTCTGGACATAAAATAACAGTTCTTTCAGCGACACAAATGGATGCAGAATAACTTACAGCTGAGGCTCAGGCCTGGCTGTATATGGGAAAGGAAGCAATGCAAAAGAACTGCTTCCTGCAGCTTTTTCCTCAACTATTGTGTCAACACAATCCAAGATAGGCTTGCTTGGCACAGGGGTGGAAAAGCCTGGATCAGCTGCCAGTGCTTTGCATGGTTAAATGATTGTTTAGTGCTCACAGAGCTGAGGTGTTTGCAATGACAGGGGATTTTTAGAAATGATGCAGAAGGAGGGGATTTATGATATTGATGGGAAGTAGAAAATTAATTTCAAGTACCTTTTTATAAAGGGAGCACCCTCTTCATTGCAGGGCAGATCAAGAAGCCAGGAAAGTTGGTCACTTGGCAACAAGGATTGAAGCCCAAATGGGTGGAAAATAGAAACATTTGAAGTGTGTATAAGTTGCATCATCTTAGCAATTAATTCATCTCTTCATGCCCAAGTTAACCATGACCCCTCATGGTCTGGGGTCTGTGGAAAAGGTTTTAGCCTTTGCTTCAATTCTCCACAGGAACAGCCTCCTTGGTAATATCTCCTGTAGTTTTGGGTCACTTCAAATGAATTCTGTTCAGCTCTGGAGTTTGGCATGGAAAAAGGGGGAGCCCAGCAGGCTACTGGTCTTGGTTAAAAGCAACTGGTGCCTGTTTAAAGCACAAAAGGATGTTCCTTTTGTTTGGAACTCTTGTGCTTGCCCTGCAAAGCTGTGTTGGATTTTTCTGTTTGGGTTTACTGTTTGTTGGGGGTCAGGGGTTTTTTTCTTTGTTTATTTTTGTATTGTGTGTGTGTGTGGTTGTTTGATTGATTTTTGTTTGTTTTTTGTTTGATTGGTTTTGGTTTGGATTTTTTTTTGTTGTTTTAATATCAGAGGGAGAGGAGCATTTCTCTGCACAGCAAAACTCTGCCACTGGAAGCCCAAGTTCTTTCCATGTCCATATTGTGGGAACTGCTCTTTCTTCCATTAGGAAACTCGAGACCAGTCTTAAAAAGAAGTGAGTAGCCCATGTCAGGGAAAACTTATGAGCATCTGGTGTACAAAACACCTTTTAGGGGATTAACAGGACCTGACTATCGTTGCTTAATAATTCCTGAGCAGGAACAGTGGCTACCTTTACTCTGGTGAGCTCATGCCTGTGTTAAATGGGACACTTTCATAGGAAAAACTGTCAAAATATTGGTGTATGCTTGTTGGCTTTAATAGCTCTGGGTCCTTCTCAAATTCTGAAGGCAGCTCTGCTTCAGTGGGTCTGACCCCTGCTCCAGGGGTTCCAAATTTAACAAACCAGGCTTGTTTCCACTGGCTGATCTCACAGACAGCACCTGTGGATAACTTAAAATGACATCTTTTCTTTTCACCAGTCGTGTTCTGCTGTTGGCATTTCTGTCCTGACTGGGAAAACATCCTGGTTTGGGTTCATTTGGGCTGAGCCTGATGGGTTCCTCTTCCAAAAATAACAGCACTCAGTCCTTCACCTGGAGCGCTGCTTTTGCGGGTTGGAAAAGTGGGGTTTGTTTTTCCTACTGATTTCTAAATAAATAAATAAAATATCAATAGCTGTAGCTCCTGCAGACATCTGAGCTGGCTTTGAGCAAACAACAGTGTGCTGGCTTTCCTGTGGAAGGATCCATTCTTGCCTGACTTTCCCTATAAAACACAGGGACAAAACTGCAACAAGGAGTTCTGTGAGCCAGGGAGTTTAAGGAAACCATGTGATGCATCACTTTTGCATCAGTTCCCTGATTTAGGGAATGTTTTTAGTCTTGCTCCCTGCCTGGGCACTAAGAATTATAAAACAGACTTTTCCCCTTGAATGCAGCTGAAATTTTCTGTTGTGGTTCAAAATAATGGGAAGAAGGAGGAGGTTGGATGGGCAGTGGGGCCACATAACTGTAGGTGCCTTGTTTCCTTAGGAAATGGAAACAGGGCTAAATGGAAGTGGCTAAAAATTTAGTTGGAAGTAGAAGAATAATGTGAAATACTGGTTCTAAAGTGAGATTTTTCACTTGTTCAGTAATCAAGGCTTGGTGCTGCTCAGGCAGAGGGATTGTCATTGCCTTTGGTGTGTCCAGGTCTGGAAAAAAACACTCCTGGAAGCCTCTCAGCAGCTGGAGCACCTCGGAGTCCCTCTTCACTTGCAAAGTGACTGGTGTTGAGGCAAAGATGTGGAGTCCTGAGCAAAGAAAGGCCACAGCAGGTAAAAAACCCAACAGCTTGGGATTTGAGAGGTTTGGTTTGAGGGAATCAGTGAGAAGCTTCTGGCTGAGCTTTATCACGTGCCAGTGAGGAACTGGTTAAAGTTGAAGGATAAGAAGAAAAAGGTTGAAGAGGCTGCAAAGAGTTTTAGTCAGCAAAGGGAGCTGTGTGTGAGCAGCAGCAGTGACTCACCAGCCCCACTGCCCGGCTGCTCCTTAGTCAGAGCCCATGATCCCTCCCTGGCCAAGGGTTTTCCCTGCTGTCAGCACGGAGGGAGCCAGTCCCTGGAGGGGCAGCCAGCTGGACCCTGCCCAGCAGCAGCATCAGCAGGTACATCCTGAGGGCAAAACATGTGCCTGCTCCCCTGGGCTGAGCCTGCTTGGGCTCCCCTGACCACTCACCCCATTGGGTTTCCAGCTGGGCAGCATCTGTCCTGCTGCTTTCCCGAGGTCTGAGTGGGCATCCCCCGAGGATTCCCTGTCCCTCTGGTGTGGGAGGGTGTTGCTGTTGGCATCCTGTAGGCTCGTGTAGGCCATGGAAGGCTGATAAACAGTGTCCTGCTTTCTGATAACATCATCCCTTGGGGAAAGCCGAGGCAGGAAAGGCTTCCTCCCAGGAGTAATTTATGCAAAAACCTGCTGCTGTGGAAAAAAAAAAAGTGAGAGGAAAATAACAATATCTGGGCACAACACCTTCTCCTGGAGTGTTTGTTTAATTATGGAGCTGGGGAGCAGAAACATTAAGTACACACATGTTGTTTTCAGTGCAGGAACAGCTCCTTCTGGAGCAGGGCTGCCAGGATAAAGTCACCTGAACATTTCCACTTTATCCTGATGGAGGGACATGCATTTCTATATGTGGTGTCATCAGGCTGCTCTCCTGTTGAGTGGGAATTTGATTTCTAAGGGAGGCAAAGCCAGCAGCACCCTGGGGATTTTTTTAGCTAAAATGATGGTTGCCAGAGTTCTCCTGCACTGATCCTGAGCAAATACAGTGTTCACACAGACTACCCTCAAAAGCTGGCCAGGCTCCATGTTTGTGTGTCTAAATCAGGATTAGATTGCATTATGGAGGGCAAGCTCCTTTCACCCAAAGTATTTTTATTTTAAATGAAACGGCCTGCAAACCTGAGGTAAGTCAGAGAACTTAGGGAGGCACCTTTGAGCACCCTTTTCAGAGCCAACCTATTAATTTTTCCACCCTTTCCCAGTCATTTCTGATCTCAAAATAAGCTGGTGTGCCCGGAATGCCACTGCTTAATTATTTTGGGCGGGTGCAACAGATGGGCTGCAATTTGTGTGAGGGATGGAGGTTCCCTTCCCAAGCTCCTCGTGCCAGAGCACTGTTCCCATGTGCACAGAGACCAAAAGATGTGGTTTGGGGCACGGTGCTGGTGGTCAGGAAGGGGACACAAAATGCAGCTCTCTGAGCGAGTCTGCTCCTGAGCACTCCCAGAGCTTTGTTGTTCCTCACAGAAATAAGCAGCTCTGGGTGCTTGTGGCTTTTCCCAGGTTAGACAAACCTGACCTAGGGGTGAGATGTGCTGTGCTCCTGGCCAGCCTGCTCGAGGGCCATGGATTTGGAATGCTGCTCAGTGGTGCAGGAGTTCTGGACGCTGTTTTTCCGTGGCCCTTGGTCCAGTTACTTCTCCCTTCTCTTCCTCAGCACCTGCCTGCCTTCTGCAGGATTATCAACTTCCACCTCTTGAGATGTGGGATTAAAGAGTGTGCAAAATGCAGGCCCCCTTCCCTGCAGCTGCTGAAATGTGGGACCCAGGTCTGCCCATCCCGTGCCTTTTCCCTGGAATTTAGAAAGTGGGTGAGTCCCAGCCAGGTGGAATGTCACAGCTCTGAGCTGCTGCTTTCTCTCACGATTCCTGAGACAAACACACTGGCTGAGCAGAGTTCAGAGTGGTGATTTGATCCCTCAGTCATTTCCTCTTGAGTTTCAGCTCTCTTTGCCATCTGCCAAGTTGGACCAAGTTGGATCTGTCCCCTAGAGCGGGGCCTGATGGAGTCAGTGTGGATTTGGAAGAGCCAAGATGCTCCAGAACCACATGGGAGTGACTCAGTCCCGTGTCATGGGTTGGACACCCTTTTGTCTCAGGCACTTGGCATTCTGAATTTAATTTGGGGGGATCATTGTATAGATCTGGAAGGTTTGGGGGCACTCAGTTGCAAAAAAATCCCTGTTTTCCAGCAAAACACAATTTCTGGCTGCTGCTCTGAACCTTAGGGGAAGATTAACAGATGCAGGGCCAGTCCTGAAGTTCTGATTGATGGGAACTCCAATTCAGATCTTATTCATATCAATTCATATTTTTCCATCCCCTCAGGAACTTCATGGTTCATGTGGTGATTTTGAGCTCGTACCTGCTTTTTTCTTTTTTTAATCCTCTTGTGTTGATAACACTGCTGGCTCTCAGAATAGACTGGGAGACAAGCACTTAATAATTTAAATGAAATAAAAGTTAAAAAAGGTAATGTCACTGTGCTGTGCTGAAAAGAAGCAGCAGGTAGAAATTACTACTGTTTGCCCCGGGGAATTGGAATATTGGGAAGATCTGAGGCCACAGGGAAGCAAGAGGCCATTGTAAAGTTAAAAACCAGGATTCTGAGGTACCACAGCCTGGCCTGCAGCTGCTTTGGACTCTGCTCCCAGTCCTGCCACTGCTCTGCTCTGTGGATTTGGGTGAGTCATTTCCTTTTGTGTTCCATGTCTCCCTCCTGCTCCTGTCTGTTTAGACTACAGACTTTTCCTCCCAGAAGCTGCCTGTGCTGTGTGGGACAGACACAAGTGTGCTACCACCAAGAGAGGGCCTTCATCCATGAGTGAGGGAACCAGGAAAAACACTTCCTTTAGTTTTAGGTTGTCTCGTTTTTAAAGCCATTTAAACTGAAACAATTGTGATGAGCTACTTAATTTTTTTTTAAAACTGAAAATTATTTTTATAGAGAACCGACTTTTCCAGATTTACCTTTTTAAACACTTTGGTTCATGCCAAAAAAAATATTAAGGGAAAACTATAATTTACACCTGCTTTGTGGGTGTCAGTGAGGTGCTTCTTTGTGTCTCTCTTTCCACCCCTGATTTGCTTTGCTGCTTGTTGTTTTCCCATTTGGTCAGTGGTTTTTTTGGGTAGCTTCTGTCTGGAAAAAAAAAAAAAAAGAAAAGAAAAGTAATCTGTGTTGGTTTCCTGGGCAATTTCTCTGTTTTTGTAACTGGTTCCTATTAATGGTTTCGAGATGAATCCCAGGAATCTGGAGCTGAGCTTCTTCCCAGCCAAAGGGGGTGTTTAAATATTGTGCCATCCAAGGATGCTGGACTGCAGGAACCACAGAGCTTTGGAGGTGCTGATGGCAGAGGGTGCAGACAGGGCTGTGACCTGGTGTGAGGACAGCAGTGCTGGAAGAACACACAAACACGTTAATCCCTTCAGTCAGAGCACTTTGCAGAGCTTGGATGCTGCAGTTTAACCCCTCATTTTGTGCATGGCCAGGTCTCTCCCGGACAATCTGCACAGCTCAGCAGGTTAAGCAGATCAAAAACCTCTCAGCATTCCAGCTCACTGCATACCTTGCATACCTGGACGGTCCCATTAATTAATTTATGCTCCAATGCCTTGGGCATGTAGGGAAATAGAGCTTTCCAGCTGGAGATTCAAGAGAGGAAGAAGTTGAGGGAAGGACAGACCCCAAAACCACGGAGTGTTCCTGGGAAACTTTCATTTTGCTTCAAAATGGAGCCTCGAGCTGAGCCAGGGGAGGTTTGGGTTGGACACCAGGAGGAATTTCTTCCTGGAAAGGGTGGTCAGGCCTTGGCAGGGGCTCCCCAGGGAGGTTTGGAGTCCCCACCCCTGGAGGTGTCCAAGGAAGGACTGGACGTGGCACTCAGTGCTCTGGGCTGGGGGACAAGGTGGGCATCGGGCACAGGTTGGATTCCACAATCCTGGAAGTGTTTTCCCACCTCAGTGATCCCGTGACTGTGTGATTCAGGAGTGCTTGGGCACAGCACAGCTCGGCCCCTCGCAGTGGCTGCCACTGTGGGGTGGTTTTGTGGCCTTCACCTTCCTCTGGTTGTGCCAGGGGTGTTATTAATTATTGCCAGGATATCATTTCATACACCCCCAGAACAAAGGGTGTCAGAGACCTGCCCTCCTCACACACCAGACCCGTGTTTGCCTCTGCAGCTGCACCTCAGGCTGGTGGTTACAGTGGAGTCCAGTGATGTCAAACAAAGCAGAAAAACATCTGGCCAGACCTCCAACCTGTCATTCTGGACGTGCTCTTCAGAGAAGGTAAATCAGGGGCTTTGGTGTTCATGGCTGGGGAACAACAGTGGTAATGCTGGGGCTGAGAGGTGCAAGGCTTGTTGCATCACTGCAGTAATGACAGGCTCCACTCCACAGCCCTGTTATTGTGGTTGGGTTTCAGTTTTGTCCTTTTGGTTCACAGCTCTTGCCCTAAGTTGGATTATTTCGGGCTCGCTCATGGGGTTCATTGCAGCTGAAAGATTTATTTTGATGAGAAAAGCTTTGCAACCAAGTGAAAACTCCCAGGGAATGCACACCCTGTGGTCCTGGGTTACAGCTCTCTCCTCCATCAGCGGGCTGCTCTGAGGGCCCCCCTACCCACTCCAGACCTTTCTTAGGATGAGGGAGTGAATGTGGGTGGGTATTTATCCCTCTCGGTGTTACAGGTTGATCACAGTGAAGATAAATGAAGATAACCAGAAGATAAATGGTGTCAGTGAACGTTGACCCTGACC
This sequence comes from Corapipo altera, assembly GCF_003945725.1. Lineage (NCBI taxonomy): Eukaryota > Metazoa > Chordata > Aves > Passeriformes > Pipridae > Corapipo > Corapipo altera. The sequence goes on from NW_020884926.1 coordinate 1,695,295, forward strand.
TGCAGAGCCCTTGCCTTTCTCCCTTTTGCTGTTCCCATGCAAAGCTCTATTTCTGCCTGTTTTGGGGGTTGAGGGATCCCTGCTGCCTTTGCCACTGTACCAGTCAATCAGCTGTTCTCTTGTACTCTTTATTCCCAAGCTACTTTGCAGTTCTAGGAATTATCCTTGCTCCTTCCCATGGGTAGGTATTTTCTCCTTTCCTTTGATCATGGCAGAGCACTGTGGGTCCTGTATTTACAGAAGATCTGAAGAGGTTGTTGATAATAAGCCTGGAGTGGTGACAAATCCTGTACATAAGGCCTTGTACTGTAATTTGTGTCAACAGATCATTAATCCTGGCATTCCTTTTTAATACATGTATTTTTAGCTGTGAAGATGAAGGGGGAAGTGACTACTTGCACTCCTGCTTCCCGGGGTTAGTGGCTCTCAAAATTGCAATAAAGGCTGGAGGGTCCCTCTTCGCATCACACCTGCTTCCTGATCTGATACTTGCTCGGTTTTTCTGACTGGTGGTCTTCAGCTCAGATTTATTGGGAGATCTTTCAGGGCAGCCTGAAACCCAAAATGTTAAAAATGGAAGAGGTGGGGAGGAGGAAACTTCCTGGCAGACCTTAATCTGGTGAACCCTGTGCTGTCTTTTGGCAGGGCTTTGTCCACCCGAGTCCCCACATTTTGTGTCTGAAATAGATGGGAAATACCTCTTTTCTAGTGCCCTAATATTTCATCTCTGAATTAGGGGCGACTCTGGGAGCCTTTCTGCTCCTGCTGGGCTGGTCTGTGGGTGAGGGTGGCAGGTGCAGAGCCTGCAAAACCACTGCAGAGCTGCTGGAAGGTGCCTTTCCCTCGCCTGGCTGAGGTTGTTTGCTTTGGTCAGGCTTTGTGGTGAGGGCAGGCAGCTGTCTGGGAGGCAGTGGGCAGCCAGGGGATGGTGCCTGTTGTAAGAATCGATATCCAAACTCCTCTGGGAGTGAGGGAGGAGGAGGGTTGGGGAGCACTGCTCTGCCTCCGTGGAGAATCTGCTTAAAAATTCAGCTCCTGACCGGGCGAAATGTTGACACAGCTGCTCTTCCAGGATTTCTTTGGAGTAGCAAAGCTCTAGGAAGCAGGGACTGTGCAGAATTAGAGCGAAGAAAAGGCAGAGATCAGCAAAATAGGCTCCTGTGTCCCTTTGCTCCTCTCTTTGTGGACCCCAGAGAAGCTGTTGCTCTTCCCTTCCAGCGGGCGATTTTCTTTAGGAGACTTCAGCGGGTTCAGCCTGGACTTGGCTCCTCTCAGTCAGGAAATATCCAGTTCATGACAGCAGCAACCACAGCAATCTGCATCCCTCCCAGCAGCCCTGCAAGAACCGGGCAGTAACCTCTGCAGTGCCAAAGCCAGGAGAGGGAAAGGTGGAGAAGCAATGTGGTGGAGAAGCAAGGTTCTGACTGAGGCTGAGAGAAACCGAGGGAGGAGGGGGTTTGCTGGGTTTGCTGTCTGTGCCCTGAGAACAGCTCTTTTTTCCTCCCAGCCAAACATTTCCAGCCTCTGCTCTGACGCAGCTCCACAAAGGGCTGTCACATTTGAGCCTGGTTTGGCTCCCTGGGCTCACAGAGACAGTGGGAAAGGCTCCTTCTTCCATGAGATTCCTGGCTCAGCAGCAGCCCAGCACCTCAGCTGCTCTGGGCCAGGCTCTGCTGTGACACCTGAGAACCTGGCAGCAGGTTTGCCCCTCAGGGACACAGGGGACCAGGAGCCTTTGCTGCACGTGGGTGGTTATGGAATTGGACTCATGGGAATTCCTGAGGCTTGCAAAGACGAGCTGATGGGTTTGGAAAGGGTCATAATTAGGCTGGACCTGTGGACACAGAGGTGGTGACACAGCTCAGGTGATGAGTGTGGGAATGTGGAGTGAGGGACTGTTCATGCCTTGTTCCCCCCAAACCTCCCCACTTCCCAGAAGTGCCAGAGTTGGAGTTTGTAGGGAAATTTTGTGGGGTTTTTAGCTGAAGGTTATTTTAGAATTTTTCCCTAGAACCAAACCAGCAGTTTTCTGGGTCTGTTTTGGAAAGTGGGGAGAACTTGCTGGAGTTAACAGCAGGCTCTTTTCATGGTCATATTATATAATAATAATAATATTAATAGCTCCAGTTTCTTGGAATTTCTTTGGAAGTATCTGGTTCTGTCTGCTGCTGCAGACAGGATCCTGGACTAGGTGAAGTTCTGATCTAGGCTGGATGCTTCCCGAGTTCCATGGTTGCAGTACATAATTATATAGATGTTTATTTAGGGTTTTGCTGTAATTATAATGCCCTCCACTTTCCTGAAACACTTTCCCCTTGGGATAGAGGAAATCTATTTTCTGGTGTAGCAGAGAGACAGAAAAATGTCAGGAGGAAAAATTCAAGTGGGGCAATTAAGTTTATCCCCATGGATGCCATGGGAAGGCTTGTGTTTTTAAACTCTGCTCTCACATATATTTAGCTTTGATCTACAGACAGGCATTTAAAACCAATAAGTTTTAATTCCCTTTCCCCAACGTTTTCCACTTGATGACTAATTTGATTTTGTTGTTAAATTCACTAAATGGTGTTCACAACAAACAACAACAATCTAACAACAGAATGCAGGAAAACAGAAAAATTTACCATATTTTGCTTTTTTAACATATACTAACAGCAGCTACACCATTTCCTGACTTAATACTCATTGTAATTTTCTTGCAAGCCTTGCATTAAAAGACTCCTGGCTAATTCAGTCACCTGCATGGATTAGGTTGCTAGGCCTTATTATCCTTTTGCTGCTCTCCAACCCTCGCTTACAAATTACAGGACAGAGTAAATGTTGTTTTCTAGGTTGTCTTTGGAGACTTGAGCTTGAAGTAAAACCATATGAGGAGACAAAGATCAAAAAACCATGGAAGGCAGCAGAATAAATCCAGTCTCAAGCAGACAGCTGGATGAGTGTCAAACAAAGGCAGGAACAGCTGGATCAAGTAAAGCCCAGGGAAAATTAGTTCCATCCCAAGGGGGAGGGAGGAAGATTGTTCTGTGAGCCCAGAGCTGTGTGGGACCAACTTCACCCGATAAAACTTTCACATCAAAGTCAGGGGCAGATCAGAAAGACCCAGAGGGAGGGGAAAGGGAAGAGAGGGAGTTCAGAGGGATCTGCAGAAAGCGCGAGGGAAGGGAAGGAGGTGGAGTGAGAGGGGAGGTGGGGAGTTGGAAGTTGGGAGGTGGAGTAATTCTGCAGAATATGAGCTGCTGTCCACAGCTTTCTGGATGTAAATTGATGAGGTCATAGTGTTTTCCAGTTACAGAAAAAAAGAAAAAAGTTAAGGAAAAAAAGAAAGTCTTCAACTTGTTTTTCAAGAGAGACGAAAACACGGAGGAGCTGAAGAAGAAATGGAGCAACTTGTAAAACTCCTCCTGTGGCACATTTTGCTTCAGCAAAGTGAGTTCTGAGCTGTTACTTGGTTTGTTGCAGCTACAGAGGATGGGGCTGGAGGTTTGCTGGGAGGTTTGGAACTGTTATCTTTGTAAGATTGTGTTCAGATTCCTGAGTTAGCTGTGTTTTCGTCCGTGGAGGGGAGGGAATCATGGATTTCTCCTGCTTTTTTGGGGAGAGTGGAGAAATGTTTGAGGCTGTTGAAGCAGTGCTCTGTTCAGCATGTTTGTGCAATCTGCTTTTTCCTATCAGCTACCCTGATCAGCAAATTCAAAAACAATAAGCTTCAGTGTGAGTACAGTAAATCTCACACAGTCAAACTTACAGGATGCAAAGTTATTTTGTACTTTGGAAGAAGCAAAAACAGCTGCTGTGTGTGTGTTTGAGTGTTCAGATGGAGCTAAAAAATGATGTGTGGGGTTGTTTTTTTTTTTTTTTTTGGGGGGGGGGGGTGTGTGTTTTTCTCCTGTCAGCAAAAAAACAGACACAGGAATTCACTTTTGGGTAAGGTGCAAGAAAGGGAGGGGGACAAATCTGATGAGCTTAAAATAAGAGAATGGCTTGTACCTTTTCCTTAATCACAGTTTTCTGTAAGAGCTGAAAGCAGATTCATTGTCCCCAGGACAACAGAGACACCCCAGTAAGCCTTGGGTGTCAGGAGGGGATTTGAGGATTAATTGCAAAGCCCCAGCACATCCACTCCTGCAACACTTTGGGCTCTGAGGAAGGTACCTGTGAGCAAAAGACCAAACACAGCTCCAAGAACAGTGTGGAGAGACTTCTTTCAGGGTGCTGGGAGGAGGAAGTGAGGAGCACAAGCTTTGTGGGGACTGGTGACCCCCTGCTCCTCCCAGGGGGTCAGGTTGGTGAAAGGCAGTGGCTGAACACCTGAGCCCCTCAAATCTCCTCAGCTCTGGGGTGGGGGAAGGTGAGGAGTTCTCAGTTGGGCCCCTGATTAATCCAGTTTCCATGTCACCCCCATGCCTGCAATGCCTCAGGGCAATAAATTGGTTTATGGGATTGGTTGTAGGGACAGAAAGGGTAAAGTGGCTCAGCAAAGGAGCGTGTGGGGTGGGTTAAGGGGAAGGAGGAGAGGCCACATCTTGTATTCCAGAAGCACCAGCCAGTCCAAGGACTCCCCAGCAAAGTTCAGCATGTTGGCAGAGCTCGGGGAGCACCCAGGGCAGGAATAGCAGGTTGGGCTGCTGCAAAGCTGTGGGGAGGCAAAGGTGTCCCACCTGAGGAGGGATGATCCCTGATAGACTCCTCGGGTGTGTTTTGGAGATGAGCCATCCCCGTGCCAGGCTGCCCTGACATTTGAGTCCTGCTGTCCCCAAACCAACCAGGCTGTGACACAACCAGTGAAGATGGGCAGGGAGGAAATCTGGGATGGTCCCTCCTGGAGAGGCACCACACCCTCAAGTGTTAATGTCTGGCAGGGAGGAGGAACAGCTCGTGTTTGGAATGGCTCCACGAGCCCTTCTGTGGGCCTGGAGCCAAGGTGAAGCACACAGAGCAGGGAAGGGTTTCTAAAGCTGAGCTCATATCTGAGCTGCCTGTCAGAAAGTTTGGGCAGATCTCTGAGGGATCCTGTCTGTGGGCCTAGAGGGGGATTGGCTGCTTGTGCAGACACAAGGTTTTTCCCTTTCTGCAGAGGCAGCACATTCCTGCTCTGTGCCGTCTCAGGGGCATGTTCCTACCTGCAGGGAGGTGTTGGAATTGTTGGGGCTGGCTGGGTGGTTGAGGGCTCTGCAGCCCTGACATCCTCTTTGAAAGCAGAAGACTCTGCTCTTGGGAAAGTTGTCCCAGGAAGCCTTTAAAAATAAACAGACACAGAGACTTTGATAAAAGCCCAGTTCAAAACCTGGCTTGGCCATCTGTGGGCTTTGAAAGGGAAATCTTGTTCTACTGAAAAGCTTAGCCTTGCAGTCCCAGGCCAGTTTGGGGGCAGGTGGTAAACAGGAGCCTTGGTGGGACTGCATTGCTCACCATCTCCCTCCTTTGCCTCTTTGAGATGTTTTTCCCTGTTGGTGGCCAGCAGGTTTTAGAAAAACTGGCTCCCAGAAGAGAACAGAACTCATTTGTTTGGCTGCCACCTTGGTGCTGCTGCATCATAAGCCATGACGGCCTCTGAGACACAAGTTCAGCCCCCCAGGGAGTCGGGATGGAGCCACTGCCAGTCCCCACAGGGTCTGGAAACAACTTGGTGGCTCAGGCTGCTGTTTCTGCAATAATTGTGAGATGGCTCTCCAGAGACCATTAAACCCCCTCTCTAGACAATGGGATTTATGGGAGAAAGGAGGAGTCTGGCACATACAGATTTTGTGAAGAACGTGTCCTTTCTGCAGGGCTGGAGCAGCCCTCTGTGCTCCTAAAGAGAGGAGATGTCACCTCCTTTTTGAAAGGGGAAAAAGAAGCTGAGACAGAGCAGGAGATGCTGGAGGTGTGCAAAGGAATAATGAGCTGAGCTTACTGAGGCCAGTGGAGTGTGAACCTCGCAGACTGTTGTTTGCCCACACTCCTGGTGGGTTCTGACACATTTCTCCAGTGAGCTCTTTGTTTATCCTCACTCTGCTGGATCAGTGTCCAGGCTCTTCCTGAGCTCAGCAGAGCCCCAGCAGGTAGAGCTGCTGCTGTCACGTCCCGTGGAGTGTCTGAGCCACCTGGCACTCGTGGTGTTTGCAGTTCCCTTTTCTGCTCTGGTAGTTTTTCATCTTCCAGCACGAGGCAGGAACTCGGTGGTTTCAGCAGCAGCTGCCCTAGGAGGAGAGAAGTGGTGGGATGGTTCAGGCAGGACTCAAGGGACAGTTTTCTGCTTGACCTGCTCCAAGGACACTGCCCAGAGAGCTCTGAGCTTGTAACTCGTCTTTCACAGCCTGAGGCTTCTGGTTTGCCCACAGTTTCTGTGGCTTAATTCTTTGCTTGAAAAGTGGATGGGATTCAAGAAGTAAGAGCTGGCTCTGCTTTTTACAAGGGATTAAGAAATACTTTTGCAGGCTGCTTTCCTCTTCCTATATTGTGGGACCACAGAGTACCTCTGGAATCCTGCTGAGTCAGCACGGAATGTGTCAAGGGGCAGCACATAAATGTCTTTTGGGGTTTTTTTCTTTCTTTCTTTTTTTTTTCCCTCCCTGTGGTTACATCTCACAGAGAAGACAAAGTGATTACCCATCACATGGAACCTGGAATTTTAAAATGAAAGCTACAGTGGGTTCTGTGTTGAAAACTCTGAAGGTGTTTGGAGGTTTTGAAGCTCCAGGTCCTGGGGTCCCGAGGTTACAGAAATCAGAACTTTCACTGAGTGCACAAATACTCTTTGGTTTTACAGCTGCAGGTTGGGAAGTGTGACTCACCAAAACAACTGCTTCCAGCTGACCCCAGTCGTGTAGTTCATGAGCTGTCACCTTTGCTGGGCTGTGGGTCTGTCCCTTTTCAGCAGCTCCTGTGTTACACAAAAAATCACTTTGAAAAGCAGGGCTGGGGGACTTGGCTTTTCTCACATGGCAGAGCAGGGTCCCACAGCAGAGGGAGGAGACTGAAAAGAGAAAAAGGCTTATCCCTTCTTTCACTGCTGCTCCGTGTTCGGGTTATTGAAGGTCAGTTGTTTTAAATTCCATATTCTCCAGGGGAGAAGGGATCGGAGACATTCCAGATTCCTTAGATTTCTAAGTGATCTCATTTACAGCTCTGTCAAATAAGTTTCGGTCTTATCCATGATCTGATGTATGGGTGCATATTTCCAGCATTTCTGGGGGATCAGAACAATCAGTTCTTCCTCTTTTGTCTGGTGCCTCTCGTCCTTTCTTTCCCTTCTAGAATTTTGCTTCTTGGCTGCAATGCCACTGTTTTTTTTGGTATTTGCACCTGCCACGTTGTCTGAGTGTATGGGTTATAACCTAGGGAAGGCTTCAAACCCAAAGCTTCTCTCCAGGCTCTGTGTGCACAGACATGCAGTGAGAAACCCATTTTCTTTCATGTCTCTGTGCTGAGCTCCCACACCATATTTAACTGTGCCTTTATCTTGGATGGGCTCGTTGTGGTGCAACCCAGGGCTGTCCAGCTTTGTGTGGCAACACTCAGCAAGGAAAAATGCAAGCAGGGCATCCACAGGCTCTTCCCTTTTCCCAACAGGAAGCAGCATCTCCTGGTCACTGAGGGGCAGACCTAGAAAGACCTCAGAAAGACTTGTCAAGTAAGCGAGCATGTTCCTGCCCTGCTCCTTGGGGAGCTGCTGGCTGAGGCTTGGAGTGGAGAGAAAAAGAAGCTGTCCAAACCCACAAGACACAAGCTTTTCTTATCTAAACACTGTCACATCGCAGGCAAACTCCCAGCCTGTTGTTTTACAGGGAGCTGTGTTTGGGAGTGCTGGAGAAGTGGCTGACCAGGCTCCAGCAGCCTCACCTGGCCACGGGCCTGGGTGGGTGGGATGGAGGGTGAGGGCCTGGGTGGTCCTTCCTTTGGCAGCAGGACCAGCTAGGAGGTGCAGAACCAGGGGCTGGTGCTGGTGTGAGCTCAGGGCAGTGAGAGGCTGCTGAGCAGAGCTGTTTGGACAGCTGAGGTGGATGCTTTTTGTCAGTCCACAGATTTACGCCGCGGAATTTGGGCTCAGTGTTTTTTGCATCAACTCGCAGGAGGAAAGGGGAGCAGTAAATGCTTTCATTCCTCTGGCTGAGCCAGGACAGGATGTTTCTGCAGCACCAAATCAATTGGCTGTTAATGCAGGGCTGTGGGAGCAGTGGTTGTGCTGCCAGCCCAGCTCTGACACCCCTCCTGAGCACACAAGTCCTCTCCGTGTCCTGACACCCCGTTATTTCCTTGGGGCAAACAACACCCATCCAGACATGTGGGCATTGCCTTATCACACTAATAAGGTGGATGCTGGTTGTCCTGTCACAGCTGAGACTGATTTTTCCTGCCTGATTTGCTGCTGGAAAAAGCTTTGTATCATTCCTTTGTTTTTCTAAGCTAAATCTAAGCCCTGACTTCCAGAGACAGGTTATATCTTCATCAGGCATTTTCCAGGCTATTAGGAGAGACAATCAGATGGTGGAGTTATGGTGTCTCTTTCTCATATAAAGACTACAGACTTTGTCCAAGAATTTATTTTTCTCTTTGTGAGGCCGAGATTATAAATGTAGAAAAAATAGCTCACATTTGGAGTGGTTTTGAGCTGGCAGTTCAGCTGAGAGTGCTGCCCAGTTTTGTTCTCTGCTGTCCCTGCCCGGTCTTTTGTGATAGGAGAAGGGAAGGAAACAGAGTTTGTGCTAAGCCCATGCATTAGTGCTAAAATAGCCCCAGTCTGGAGTTAATTTTCTCTTTTGAAATTCATAAATTCCAGGGCTAAAAAAAAAAAAAAGTCCACCTTTTGTCAGGAGGACATTGTGCCTCTGACATTAGCAGGACAAAATATCTAATGATCTTGATGGAGCCCACTTGGGCTTGACTGCTTAGAGAGATGAATGATGCTCTTGTGCTGGGAATCTGAATCCTGCTCTCAAATCATGATGCCAGGAGACCTTCTAGACCCCTCCTACACAAAGAGCAGGAGGGACTGGAGCGGAGAAATGCGGAAACAAAGGCATTGATTGACTCCTTGCAAAGTTCTTCCTGTGTAGATCTGAGTCACTTGAGTTGGGGAGAGTTGCAGTGTCACCCAGAGCATTGCAACATGGGCAGACAATGTGTGTGCCAGGAGGGTGAGGAGAAACAGCCAAGGTAATACATAAATATTAACAGAGAAGGGAGGAATAGATGGAACAATAACAGAGGAGGTGGCTGATTTTAAGTGTATTTCTCATTCTCTTCCTTTTGTTGTTAGTAACATTCTTTATTTTCTGCTTTGACAGGTTCTGTGTGTTCATATTCAGGTGAGTGACATCTTTGTCATCTGCCTGGTTTTGTGATCATGAGAAGAAACGAGGGCCCCTGAATCCATGGCATGCACTGGGGGTTTCACTGCTAACTCCCATGGATGGGAACCATGTATCCCATGCACTGGTGTCTCTAAACTTTGATTAAACTGGGGGCTAAGATTAGGAAGGGTAGGTAGGGCAGGTCAGGTGTACAATACTGATAACAGACATCACACAGACATTGCTTTCACTGACTGAAATCAGTGTGTTAAATTTCTGTATTACATTTCTTTATTAGGCAAAGGCTTTTCCCCCAGAGGGTGGTTGGGCACCAAACAGGCTCCCCAGGGTTTGGTCACGGCCCCAAGGCTGCCAGAGCTCCAGGAGTGTTTGGAGGGACAGGGTGGGATTGTTGGGGTGTCTGTGCAGGGCCAGGAGTTGGACTGGATGATCCTTGTGGGTCCCTTTCAACTCAAGGTATTTCATAATTGCCCATGAGAGTGCCCTGTGCTGGTCTTGAAGGTCACTTTTGGGCGGGAGACGCGAAGAGAGATTCCGGGGCGGGTCCGAGTCCTACTCTACCATTCTCACACTGTTAACTCCGATCTCTGCTCTCTGCTCCTTGGCTCTCAGTGCCAGCTGATGCCTCCAACCCAGAGAGCGTGGTGGTGTCTGTGCTGAACATCAGTGCTGTGCTGGGCTCTCAGGCCGTGCTGCCCTGCAAGAGCCACCGCATGGTGTGGACCCAGGACCGGCTCAATGACCGGCAGCGCGTCGTGCACTGGGACGTGCACAGCACCTACTACGGGGACAACAAGATGGAGAGGCTCTGTGACATGTACTCTGCTGGGGACCAGCGTGTCTACAGCTCCTACAACCGGGGCAGGATCTTCATGCCCGAGAACGCCTTTGTAGAGGGCAACTTCTCCCTGGTGATCAAAGGTACGAGGCGGGAGCTCTTCGCTCCGCGCTGTCTTGAGGGGTGGAGGGTTCATGACTGACTTAACTTGGTGGTTTGTGGTGAAAGTGGGTGTTTCACAGTGCTTTTTTAATAGAAAAAAATAAATATCAGTCCAGTGAGTCTGATTCTCAGGAGGAATTTCTCCACTGAAAGGGTGGTCAGGCATTGGAAGGGGCTGCCCAGGTTGGTGGTGACTCCTTGTCCCTGGAGGTGTCCAAGAAGCAACTGGACATGGCACTGAGTGCTCTGGGCTGGTTGTCAAGGGGGTGATTGCTCACAGGTTGGACTCAGTGATCTCAGAGGTCTTTTCCAACCTAAATTATTCTGTGAGGTTCTCTGAAGCACTGGCAATAGCGTTTTAATTGCCTTTGAAACAGCCACATTTTGAAAGAGAATTTGTAACAGCCTGAAAACCACTTGGGCTTTTTGTGAGCCTTTGATTGTATTTAATTTCCTGAGCTATAAACACTCGATGGTCGTTCTTCCTCTGCCTGCTTTAGCTAAACTTAAATCAGCTTTCTCTTTCCATCTGTTAATACAAATACCTGCCTTCCAAGGGCAAACAAACTGAGCAAATTATTAGATTGAGATGATTTGTCTCTGTTTAACCCACCCTAGAACTAAGTTGTATAAAGGCCCTTTTCATCCATACGAGGATTTGGGAAACAGTGTAAATGACAGAGAATAAAACATTCAGCTTCCCCTCTCTTCCCCACTGTACCAGGTGTTGCAGAGAGTGATGAAGGCATATACTCCTGTAATCTTCACCATCACTACTGCCACTTGTATGAAACTGAGAAAATCCAGCTCACCATCACCAAGAAAGGTAGGTGTGGCTGAGAGCTCCGTGTCCCTTCTGGGAGGGACCTGGTCTGGCAGCTGGAGTCCAGCGGCCAGCAGGGCTCTTGGATGCACAGTGGGCTGTGTGTGCTGGTTCACTGCAGGCCTTGCACACTGTTCTGCTCAAGAAGAACATGCAGGGTTCTTCCCATGTCATCTCAGTTGCATGGTCAGGGCACAGGTGCCACCAGAGGCCTGGGAAGCATCAGCAGAACGTGGTGCTCACTGTGCTGCTTTGCTGTCTGATTCCCTGAGTTTCAGAGATTTCATTCAGTGTGTGTGTTTATGAACCTCCCTCCTTCCTTGGCGTGTGCCAAACAGTGTGTGGAGCCTGTTTACTCTTGGCAGCCCAATTCCCAAACCGTCCTGTTGCTTCTGCAGCAGCAGCACATGCCTGGTGACAGTCCGTCCCCACTCGGCTCAGCCACAAAGACCTGCCCTGTACATTGACTTCTGAGCTTGTCCTGAGAAGTCTGTACTTAAAAACCCACCTTGAGTTACCACACCTTAAGCTCAGCTCTAAAAGCAAGCTGCTGGCAGCTGCAGTGTGTGCCACCCATGCCACACAGCCACCACTACCATGCCATTAAAATCGACCCCTGTGGAACACACAAGTGAAGCTGCTGGGGCTGGTTGTGCTGGGAAGCTGTTGGAGGATTGATGGGAGAGGAGGGAAGTGCATCTTCTCTGCTGCTGCTCACACCCTGTGAGCCCCAGCCTGCTCAGCTGTGTTTTTGGTTCTTCTGTTGTTCCTTTTCAAGAGCAAAATACAGAGCAGAGCTGCTTCAGCTCCTCCAGCAATTAGGGCATTTGTGGGTAGCAAAGCATTTCCTGCTTGGAGGATTGGGATGCAGCACATCCAAGATCCTCGTTCCATTCTTAGTCTGGAGAGGGAATATGCTTCCTGCTTTCTGCAGCAAGAGATTAACTCTCAGTTATAAGGAAAAGAAAGTGGCCTTGCTTAAAGCACTGACCAAGGGTGTAGAAGATACAGGTACACTGAGGGCACTTGGTGTGTTCAGCTGGAGGAGACTGAGGGGAGACCTCACTGCAGTTCCAGCTTCCTGGGGAGGGGCAGAGGAGGGGCAGGGACTGAGCTCTGCTCTGGGGGGACCAGGGGCAGCACCCAGGGAATGGCCTGGAGCTGTGTCAGGGCAGGTTTAGGTTGGATATTAGGAAAAAGTTCTTCCCCCAGAGGGTGGTTGGCACTGCCCAGGCTCCCCAGGGCAGTGAGCACAGCCCCAAGGCTGCCAGAGCTCCAGGAGGGTTTGGATGATCCTCTCAGGCACATGGTGTGACTCTTGGGGATGGGCCTGTGCAGGGCCAGGAGTTGGACTGATGGTCCTTGTGGGTCCCTCCCAGCTCAGCATATTCTGTGATTCTGAACAGCAGGAATTATATTTACAAGAACCCTCTCCTTCATTTGTCTGGCTACCCTGTCACCTGAATGTGAACCAGAGAAGCCATTTGTAGACTTGTGAGCCGTCTGCAGTTTTTCTAACATGATTTTTTAAACCCTGTCCTCTAATGTTGAAACTCAGTTCCTCTGAAACCCCTCAATACTTTTGCTTTCTGAGCATATACCAGAAAGGTGTGAAGCTCAAGGAGCACTTGGGTGATCCTCTGGGGACGTTCCTGTGCAGGGCTGAGGGCTGGACTCGATGGTTGGTCCTTCATCCCTGAGATGTGCCCTGCCCAGCGCAGCTGTGTTCTGCTATATAACTACTTCTAAAACTTATAAAAATTAGAAAAAATCAAAAAATAAAAAAACCTTAAGGCACCAGTCTCTTCCAGCTGGGCAGACCCCATGACCCCGTGTGTGTGTGTGTGTTGCCCCCGCAGCCGAGGACGCCGGCGAGTTCTGGGACGGGGAGAAGCCGGTGGTGGTGGCCCTGCAGGGCAGCACGGTGACGCTGCCCTGCGTCAACCGCAACCACATCTGGACGGAGCGGCACAGCGAGGAGGAGCAGCAGGTCGTGCACTGGGACCGGCAGCCCCCCGGGGTGCCCCACGACCGCGCCGACCGCCTCGTCGACCTGTACGCCTCCGGCGAGCGCCGCTCCTACGGGCCCCTCTTCGTGCGCCGCAAGATGAACGTCACCGACGCCGCCTTCGCCCTGGGCGACTTCTCCCTGCGGATCTCGGAGCTGGAGAGCGCCGACGAGGGCACCTACTCCTGCCACCTGCACCACCACTACTGCGGCCTGCACGAGCGCAGGATCTACCGCGTCTCCGTGACCGAGCCCGTGACCAGGGAGAGGAAGGTGGTGAACCTCACCACCCACAACGTCGCCCCGGCCGTAGGTGAGTGGCCTCTGGAAACCTCTGGAAGTAGCTCTCCCAGTTGAGGGTGGGTCTCTACCAGTTGCACCTTTGGGGTTGTTCCTGAGCTGTTCCCGTTCCCTGGGCACACCCAGAGCTGGGTGTGTGGCCACTCTTGACTGTGTCTTGTCTGGTGTACCAGTCTTCATAAAACCAAATTCTGTTTTTTTCCCTCAAGTGCTGTCTGCTTGTTTCCAAGGTGTAGAAAATTTCCAAATCATATGTGAAGTTACATTTGAATGAAACCTTTTCAAGAATATTTTCTTGCTACTTGGCGCCTTAAAAATAAATAAGTGAACACACAAACAATTAGGTACACAACCAGCTATAGCCCATTGTCACCACTTTGCCTCTGATTAATGTAGGTCACACTTTTCTTCCTTCCAGCTATTAAGTATTTAGATCCATTTATACTTTAATCCCGTGTCTTTCTCGTGGTCCTTTGTTGCTGTGTTACATCCACACAGTCAGAGAGCATTGAGCTAAGTGGTAGAAAAATGGGAAGAGGGAGTTAAGGCAGTAATCCAGTTTTGAAACAAACCACGCAGGAGCCACCAGGAGGGGAGCGTGGACCATTCACTCAAGGGTTGGACTCGGTGGTCCTTGTGGGTCCCTTCCAACTCAGAGCACTCTGGGAAATCTGGGAAATCCCTGAGTGTCCCACCCCTGAGGGTCGCTCGCCCTGCTCGTGGTGCTGTGGTGGCACCATGTCAGCTCCTGTTTCCTCTGCTCCAGGGCAGTCCTGAGCCTGCTCTGCTCTCACTGCTGACAGGCCCCGAGGCAAACAAGCTGTTTTTGGAACAGGCTCCCTTTCCTCCTTGCTTTTAGGATCAGGAGAAGGTGTGGGCAGGGGATTGATACTGCTTGTGCTGTTACAACATGCCACCACTCTCCCCTTTGCACGGGTGTTTGGGCTGTGCAAGGTGCCAGACCATGCAGAAATAAGCCCCAGGAATTTTCCTCCACCCTTTGGCTTTTCTTTTTTTTTTCATCTTAAACCAATTTTCATATTTTCCACTGCACTGAGCTATCATCTGACAGCCTGTCCAAACTCAAAACCATCATGCTTCATTCAGGCAGAAAAATAAAAAAAACCCAAGTTTAATATTTTTTTAAAGTCTTTTGGGCATACTTTTTTATTAACATTTTAAAATATTCATTGTGGTTTAATATTTATTGGCTGTTTAATACAGAATTTTGATACGCTTCATACATTTTTAAATAGGTTTATTCTTCTCTAGAAATTGGCTTTCTCAAGTCACAGAAACCTAAACCTCCCCCCTGGGATTGAGGTTGGTGTCCAGAAAACCCTGGCAGTGCTAAGGAGAGGTGGCTGTTGGGGCTGACATGGAGACCAGGACATCCAAATCTCAGTGTGCCTGCCTGCAGCCCTCTCCAGATCACGCTGTGCAGATGGAAACTTGATCTTGTTTTTGGAGTTGTCCACCCAGGAATTTATTCCTCTCTTTCCTGGATGTTGTCCTGGCTGTTGCTGAATAGTTCCCTACCTGCTCAGCACTTAGATGGAACCTCTAAAGTTGTTTAACCTGCCAGGGGCTGTCTCAGTTTGGCAGCGGCGCCTTCGGCGCTGGAGCAAATTTTCCTTCCTGGGAAAAGCCATTTCCACTGTCAGAAAGAGCAACCTTTGGAAGAGCTTTGCCCCTCTGGGCAGTGAACCCTCAGCTGTTCTGAGAGCACCAAGCACAAGAATGTGCTGAGTGCATGGGAATGTGCAAGAAGTGGAGACATCCGGAGTGCCTGTCCCAACCCACCGCTGCTGAGGAGCCTGCAGGGACATGCCCTGCTTGGGGTGCAGCACCACGGGCTGAGGTGCTGCCCCATTCCCTGGAAAACTGGATGGAATCGTGGGGAATATAACAGAAATGAAACCTCAGGAGGTAACAAAAGCACAACAATGAGCTGCTTCAGCAAAGCAGCTACAGCTTCTGGCCTTGCTCCAAAAGGCCTGGAGCCATTTCCAGACAGGAAATTTCGTCCTGTTTGGAAGAGAGGCCGGAGCTCAGTTCTGCTCCCAGTCCCAGCAGTGTAACTGTGGTGTGTGTCTGCTAACCCAGAGCAGTTTTACTCAGTGTTTGCTTTGGAGCAAAGATGCTGGAGAATGGCATCTGCTGTGTCTCCTGCTTGGTGCTGAACCATTCACAACCCTTTGCCAGCCCTGAACAGAAAACAGGCCCCGTGGCCAGGTTTGTGAGCTCTCTTGGTGGAGAGCTCTCCGTTTTCTCCAGCAGAAGAATCTGACCCTTGACACTTTGGGACAGCAGTGTAAGGAACCCCTGATCTAAGTTTTCTTTACAACTTATTTTTCAGTAATTAAGCCAGATCCTGTGGGTGAACTGGAGCCAGATGGCCATGAGATGTACTGAGAGATCAGATCTTGATTACAGAATAAACTTTCATCAGCTCAGCTTGAATTCTGGTCTAGGACTAGGGTGAGGAGGAGAGTCTGTATGACCTGTTTTGGGCACTGGAATTCACTGGTGTGACTGAATCAGCTGTCACTTTTTGCCTCAGTTTCCCCAGTTATAAAATGGGTTATATTCTACTGCCTTCCTGATGATGCACTTTGAGGCCCACCAGTGATGCTTTGTCTAAACACTGGTGTGATAAGTATTTTTAGTATTATTTGAGTAAGCCAAGGAGGCCCCAAGTTACTTAATCTCTGTTTCCACTGTTTGTTGTCACAGTGACCTCTCCAATGCTGCCTAAAGTTTAGCTCAGCTCTCAATCCTGCCTTGCAGGACTGTGGGAAAGCAAAAAGCCAGGAATAGGATGCCTTTGTTTGCTGACTCCTGGCTCAACAGCTGCTCCAGTGGCACCATCTCATTGTGGCAGCTGCTGGAGGAGCCTTTCAGGGTCCAGGGATGTGACAAAGCAGAACTGTCACAAGTACTGTTTGCAGCTTTGCAAGTGGGTTTTTTGGTTGGGTATTTTTGTAGCTTGGCAGTGGTGAAAAAAAACACATGGTAGTTTCCAGCAGTGCAGCCAAGGAGCACATGGCATGTGGCAGTGCCAGGATAAACTGGAAGCTGCTGGAGTGGAGCTCTGGGCTACCAGAACAGAGCCTATTGCTCAAATTTTTGCATTTTCTAGGACTGCTGCTGGCATTAGCAAACTGTCACTTCTGGTTTCAAAGCGTTTATTTCAATCCTCTCTTGTGTTATTTGATTTTTACTTTTGGTGGGTTGGGGTTTTTTAAAACGCTGGAAACAAACTCCCTGACAAACTGGAACCAGTCACTGTGCCAGCACTTCCAGAAATGTCAACATTCCTCATATTAGCACACATCTGTTAAGTGGTGCTGTGGCTTTTGAGGTATTTCCCCCCATCTTTCCCCTTACTCCCTCTGACTGATTTGCAGAGGGAACTCCCAAGGGAATGGAAGGCCAGGACTCTATCCTGGTTCTTGCCTGTGAATGTTCCCTGTCAGGGGGTGAGAGTGTCATTTCAGCTGTTTTGAAGAGAAAAACCTCTCCCAGCACAGTCTTATGGGTTTCCAGTCTGTTCCAGGGCTGGATTTGTCCATTCCTCTGCCTATTGCAAGCAGAGAATTCACTTCCTCTTTATATGTGTAAAACATTGACCTATTTATTTGAGACCTACAAAAATGTTCCACGTAAAAGTTTTGAGCTTCCCTTCCCCAGTTCCAGTGCTGTGGAACTGAAATGCTGCTGCACCCACAAATGGAATGGAATCTTGGCTTTTCTTTGTGTGTGTGTGTGTTTTGGTTTTTTTTTTTTTTTTGTTTATTTATTTTATTGATTTTTATTTCATTTCAAAGGAAAACTTATTCTTTTGGCGTTGAAAATTCCTCCCACTCCGTAAATTATAACCTCCCTTGGCAGGGAGGGGCTGCTTCATATTTTCTCTGTCTGGAGCCTGAGCAGTGTGGGGTGTGTGTTGTGAGGGACCCAGAGGAGGGTTGTGTTACCCTCAGGAAGGTTTGGGGCTGGGTTTGGGGGTGACTTTTCTCTGAACTTCCCCTCTGCAATAAGCACTGATGGCCAGGCAGTGGGAAGGGAATGTGCAACAGTCACTGTTAAAACCTTATCTTCCTGGGAATTGTAATCTTGTGAAGAGCACAGGCGTCTCCCACCTGAGATAAATCAGAGGTTTTGTAAATCAGGCAGGGATTTGCTCCTTAATTCAAGCAGCTCAGAAGAGTTTCTCCCTGAACATCCTTCTCGTGCCCACAAACAGCCCCACGTGTGATCTTGCTTTGCTCTGGATGCCAATTACAATGCAACCTGTTTGCCTTTCTCTCAGACCCAAACGTTGTCAGGGGCCACAATGTGATAAATGTCATCATCCCTGAGAGCAGGATGCACTTCTTCCAGCAGCTGGGATACATCCTGGCAACCCTGCTGCTCTTCATCGTCCTCCTCATCATCGTGGTGCTCGTCACCCGCAAGCGCCGGCAGAGAGGTGAGTGCCAGAAAAATCACAGCCCTGTCCTGCTTGGGGGGGTATCCTGGGATGATCCTGCAAGTAATTCCTGCAAAACACCCTGCTGAAGGCAGGGATCCCCTCCTGGCAAACCAGCAACCTGCACAGGGAGGGTTAATTAATCCAGGTGCTGATGCCTGGATTAATTAGTGGGGTGTAAAAACTTCCAGGCCTCGATTTCACAGAGTCATTAAGGCTGGAAAAGACCTCCGAGGTCATCAAGAACCAGCCTTGGACCAAACACTACTCATGATTTGCTGAGTTGCACTGTTGGAAGGGAGAAGAAAGTTAGGAGTGCCAGACAGCTTCTCTTTACAAGTGGGATTTATTTGGAGCAGAAGGCTCATGTGCATCCCTTGGGAACTCAGATGTCCAAGTCCTTGCTGGACTCCCTGGGCTGGGTGACCCTGTAAGAATTAGATAAACAGACACTGAGATCTTCTGGTGACTTGGATCCCTGGGATGTGGGAGGCTGAGGAAAACCAGCACCTGCAGCATGTGATGGATGCAGGGCTGAGGGGTGAGCTGGGGATGGGCAAGTGCAGCAGAGATAACAGGTGGGGTTCCTATTTTTGTAATAAATGGGAGGTGGAAAGAAATGGAGTATGACAATGGCTGTAGCTTCCCATAGCTGGTCATCCATGGACCTGGGGAGAGCACTGGGAAGCTGGTGAGTAAAGGAAAGGGAAGCTTTAATTCCTGGGTGTTGGAGGGATTGTGAAAGGGACCCTGGTAAGCAGCACAAATAAGGAGCAGTGTGAAAAGATACCAGGGGTTATCATTGGCAGAGGAAGGGCTTGGCTGGACTGGCCCTGACTGCTCATTCTGTCTCTTCTCCCTTTTCAGGTTATGAATATAACGTGAAGAAATATGGAGAGTAAGTAGAATGACAGGGTCTGTTATTTAGGATTAAAAGGCATAAAAGTGAACTTGTGGCCCCTTGTCTCTGTTGTCATTAAAAACCTAAGACAGCTGAGGATTTGGTTAGAAGAAGAAAGTGGTTTGTAGGGCTGGTTTGGCAATTGCATTTCCTTTTGTTCTGCTTTGGGAACTGATTCCCAGATCCTGATTCTGTGAGACATCATTAGGAATTAGTGGTATAGGAATAATGCACAGATCTGCTATGGGATGGGGCCAAGATCATGTATCTGGGTTCCTTTATGGTTTATTTTATATTATTAAAGTGGAAGAGATGGGAAGTTCCAGTACAGATTGGCTGTCTGTTGTTCTAAGCTCTGGACAAACACATGGGGGAAAAAAGAGATCCAGCTACACCAAATAAACACCATAAATTAAATTCCCTAAAGTCCCCTTAGAAAAGCTATTGTGAAAAAGTTTGAAAGGAGACAGTTATTAGAGGATGTGACAATATTCCACTGTTATTCCCTTTACAGGAAGGATGTGAACCTTAAGGAATTTACAGTGGACACAACAGATCTGACCCCACACAAAAGTGAAGACATCAGGCTGGGTATGTGTCAGCTGGCAACCCTGTGCCAAACCAGGTCAAAACTCCTTGTAGCTCAGGAGCTTCTAATGGCATTTGGATGCTCATTTTCAGGTGACTTAACCTCCTCCTCTTTAACCTCCTGAAAGTGAGTGTGGAAATGGGGATGAAAGGAAATCCAGGGTTAGCTGAGTTCATTCTGTCCATCTCCTGTTGAAGCCACTTTAGTTTAACTGTCAGATTCCATCCTCCCTGGGTGTCAAAAATTTAGTGAACATTTGGGCCCTCTGTCCAGATCTGTGAGAGCAATTAGGGCAAACAAACTTGGGGAAAATGGCAGGAAAAATATTTGCAAAGAGGGGAAGGAAGCTCATCTTACAGGTGATCATGTTGTAAACCAGGAAACAATTAAACAGTTGTCCCTATTTTTTTGTCTCTTTGCACCCCCAGAAAAGGTATAACCTTTAAAAGAACAAACTTTAGGGCCCAAGCTACAGGATTGCTGTGAAGGCCCCACTAAACAAGAGGTAGATACAAAACTGGAAGGAAAGAACAGAGGAATTGCAGAGGGTGGGTTGCAAAAATTCTTCTTTGTGTGTCCCAGGAGAGCAAATCCCCTGAATAACTGCATCAGTCACCTCAAAGGGAGCTCTGAGTGGATGATCCAGAGCTTTCTGTTATGTGCTGGGAGAATCTGTGGTACCTGTGAGGAGCAGGAACCCGAAATATCCATGATTAGTGCCAGGGGCAAAAATGAGGTGGCAGCAGCTTTCCTTTTGCTGCTGAGTGGCTGAGTAACTCCACTCCTAGAAATCTGAAGGCCTGGAGTACATCAAGGAAGGACTGATCTGTCTTGCCTGTAAAACTCTTGTTTTCTTTTAATATTCTAATGTCTGTCTGAACCACGCTCCTCCCTCGCACAGATTACAAAAACAACATCCTGAAGGAGAAGGCTGAGCAAGCCAGAAGCTTCCCAGCAAAGAACATTGATTTAGACAAAGGTAATAATGACTTGCTTTCCCCCTAATTGGTGGCTGTAGGAACCTTCTGCTGGGCAGCAGGAGGGAGCAACTCAGTCCATCAGTGAGCTGACCAAGCCACAGCCCAGGCAGGAATGATAAACACCCCGGCAAATGGCAGCAGGAATGAGGAGCCAGTTCCCTGCCCATCCTTTCATCGTGGAGCCACAAGATGCAAGTGGTGATTAGGACTTTTGAAAGCTTTTGGCGTGGCCCAAACCGAATTTTTCTTTATTGGAAAAAGAATGCCTGGCAGGGCTGGAATAGGGCCTGCTCTACTGTAACCTCAGAGGGAGATGGATCCCAAAAATGTCCTGGCAGTGCTGTCTGGGGAGAAAACACTGTGCTGAAGATAGTGTTTTGAGCTGAATTAATTTATGGGCAGTCACTCACTTCATCCAACAAAAGCAAACAGCTCTCCCTCCCTGGGGGCTGAATCTCCTTTTGCTTACCCAGTATTAATCCTGAGAGTTGTGCCTCAGTTTGTAGAGCAGCACTTATGTCAAGCAGTGCTTGTAATAAGCTGTTAGATTCCATGACTCATTTAAGAGGAATTTAGAATATAACAAATGGGACTGAAATGATATCGAGCAGGGAATGGTCTGGAGAGCCCAGGAGTTGCCTCAGACCTGCTGTCTCTGCTGGAGTTCTCAGGATACTTTTTCCCTGCATTCTTCAGAGGTGATCTGTGCAATAATTTATACACTGGGGGCTTTGTGAGGGGATATTTATATATATTTCTGAGGGGGGACTGGGGACAGGGCTGACTGCAAATGGTCACTTGTCACTGCATAGAGTAAGTCCATGTTTTTGTGCTCATTTGAAAGGTTTGAAATCCCTCTCCAGGTGCTGACCTCCGTTTCCATTTGCTTTCAGATTTCAGGAAGGAATATTGTAAATGAAGACATTCCCAAGCTGCTGGCTGGACCAGAAGCTTCAACCAAAGATAGAAAACATGGAAGAGAGATGATTTTTCTTAATACCATCTCCCTCCAGTTCCCATAGAGTTGTTTTTTTTTTTTTTTCCACATAGACTTGAGGGTGTTTGCAAATGCTTCTTGAAAGAGTTAGACTGTCTTGTGTGCATTTATGGGTTTGGGTTACCTTTTCTCCTCATCTCCCAGTCCTCCATTCCCCTCTTCTTTTCTTGATATTATTGTTGGTTTTATGCATCAATGATTTTTATGAGCTGAATCAGCAGACCTTTTGCTTTGATGTTATTGCTTTAAATAAACCAACCTGCATCACTGCTCCAGAGCCATCATTATATATCAGGCATTTTTCCATGTAGTGTATTCATCAGAATAATAATAGCAGAGCCTGATCTCCCGTGGGCTGGCATAAATCAGTGTCACACAGCACTTTACACATTCCAGGTGAAGCACAAAGAGCACAGCCCTCCCAAATGGCAATATAAATACCTCATTTTGTGAATGGGGAAATGTCAGGATCCCCATTTTGCAGGGGAAAGGGAGGCAGATAAATGACCACGAGTAGATTGGGTTCAGCTCCAAAGAGCTCTGGAAGCTGAACTCTGTATTTCTCACTCTGAGCTTGTTTGTTTTCATTTCAGTGCAGACCAAATCATATTTGGCAGGAGCAGACACTTGACTGATGGAGTTACAGTGCTGTAATACCAGTTAGATCAGAACCAGGAATGCTTTGGAGGGGGCTGAACTCCTGTGTGGAACCTGGGATGTGATTTTCCTGCAGTCCTTGGGTGGACCCAGGCCACGCAGAGCTCGTGTGCACATCAACCCACAGGTATGGTTCCAGCACAGGCAGGTTGGAAACGGGAGCAGCTCCTCAGGAGCAGCCCCTGAGGAACAAGAGCAACAGCACTGAAGAGCCTGTCAGGAATTCTGATGGGCCAGGGCCTCAGAAGGGCAGTCCAGGAGTGAGATTTACCCATTCTCATGGATTTTGGCGTTGTTTTGGTGAGTGGACACCTGAGGCAGTGGGGCTGTGGGCTGAAGGGGAGTTCTACATATGAACAGTGTGTCAGGTGGGGATGCCAAAAAATCAGGAGTAATTCGGTGGTGTGATCCAAGCAGGCTAAAGCACCGTGGAAGCTGTGGAATATTAACAGTTCTACGCAGCTCCTCTGACCACCTGGGGTGTTCTGGGGCACCATTCCCAAACCAGGCACTCCCATGGTCCTTGGGGCACAGAAGAAAAGGTTGTGAGCACGATGACAGTGAGCTGTGCAAGGGTGAAGGTGGCTGAGGGTTGCCAAGGGTGAAGGTGGCTGAGGGTTGCCAAGGGTGAAGGTGGCTGAGGGTTGCCAACCTACTCTGGAGAGAGTGGCAGAGGGAGGGGTTGTGTGTGGGCTTGGTGACTGGGTGGAACTGGGGGCAGGGTCTCCAGGACCCCTTTCTTTCTGCCCCTGCCAACTTGGGTGTCTTGTCTGACTGATGCCAGTGTTCTTAGACATTTAAATCTCATGCCAGACCCCTCTCCCTCCTCCCACGAGCACCTGGTGTGTGCCAGGGCTGGGGAGGACTCCCAGCAGGTCACAGGGATGCTGCACTGGGTGGGATGGTCCTGAAAAGCTGAGCTCAGCTGCCCAGCTCTGCCAAAAACGTGGTGGGTGAAGCCTCCTGTGTGCCAGAGGAGCTGTACTGTCTGTTCAGAAGGTTGGACACCACGACTTCAATGCACACTTTTTATAAGGGTAGAAAAGGGTCCATGTGCATTTTTTTAGATATCAGTACTTCTCTCTGTTAGTGGGGTCTATGTGAAAGAATAATTATAGTGAGGACCCTTATTTTTAATGCCTTCAAGTGGTAAATATTAATAATAGAATATAAGTGGAGGTGGAGTTCCTTATATTTTAGTTTTCTTAGCCCTTCCACTGCTCTCTGGACACCTTTTGGGATTTGCAATTAACTGCCTTTTTCTTCATTTAAGAATCACCTCTACAGAAGTGCTCAGGTTGGGCAGACCCATGACTCGTGGAGAGGAGGGTCTGGGCTTGGTCCCAGGCCCCTTTTTGCCTTCTTCTCCCCAAAACAGCCAGGGATTCTCAGCCTGCCTTAGGGCTGGGGCTGATTGAAACCCAGGCTGCATTCCTGCAGGTGCAGGAGGCTCTGCTGGTTATTCCATCAGGGTGGCAGAGTCTCAAGTAATTGTCATTAATGTCTCTCTCCCTCCCTTTCATGTCTGTGAGTCAAAGGCTGGAGATTTTCACTTGCCAGTTCCAATTGCTGAGCACAGCTCACAGAGACACCAGCTCAAAGTGGGGCTCCTCACAAGCTCCAGAGGCATTTAAATACTTCAGTGGACTTCTGGGCTGCAAAACAGCTTAAGGGGAGAAAAATTAATATGTTCTCTGTAACAAGGACTGGGAAGAGCTTTATGAGTTCCTCATCCTTGCTTTGATCACTAGTTGGAATTTGGGTAGTGGTCAGACACGTCAGCATAACCCTGGGCTGGTCAAATTGGGATTGTGGCCCTTTTTCCTTCAGGAGAGGCACACGCTGAGTGATTTGCCTGCTGATCACAGCAGTGGGCTTCAAAAAGCAGCTGCCACATCCAGTGTGTGTAATTTAGGGTGTTAAAATTCTGGCTGAAGGAGACCCAGGCAAGACTGCTGGACAACCAGTCCTGTTTTCAAGCTGTTGGAAAAAAGAGAAAAGGACAACTGGAACGGTAAACTGAAGAGTTCTGGCTGTTTATTTCTTGATGCAGAGGGATTATCAAAGGCTGTTTGCCCTTAAATAGTGGTGAGAAGCCACTTAGGTTTTTCACAGTGCACTTTGCAGTCTGTCAGTCTCTGGCACTGGGGGGGAGTTCCAGGTAGCTGATCTTGCATGTGAAAATTAAAAGGTTCAAGTTGCAGGACCACTGCTCTCTGTCCCTGCTCTGCCACAGACTCACTGCAGTGCCAGACAGGTTGGTTTTCTCTCCCTCTCTCTGTCTCTCATCTCAGCCTTTCTTTCCCTAATCTGGGGCTGTAACTTGCCTCTGGTGGAGAAACACTTTTTTAAAGTGTGTAGCACTTTGGTAAATGTGCTTTGCCCGAGTTATTGGAGATGATGTTCTCCCTGTACCAATTAAATTCTGCACCTTGACAGACTCCTTTGCCTGTCACTTTGCAGGCTTTGCCTCATCACAGCCTCCCTGGCTTCCTGAGACATGCATTCTGTGTTCAGTTAGTTAAAATAGTAATAATCCCTAATTTTTACAGCAGTTCCTCCTCAGTGAGGGCAGAGAAATCAAAGTCTCTTTTAGGATAATGTGTGGACTGTCAGCCCTTGGTGTGGGACAAGGAAAGGCTGTTTGGCAGAGACCTTGAAAGGGGTTAAAACTGAGACTAGAACTAGACCCTTTTCAGCTCTGTGCATACTCTGCTTCCTCTCCAGACTGAGAGAAGGACTTAGGCCATAAAGCTTGTGGTTGTTTGTTTTTTTTTTTAGTTTGTTGTAACTGAATTAATTTTCATTATTATTGTCACTTAACTTTTACCATTTGCCATTGCTGTGTAATTCCTAGTGTTTAAGAAATAAAGGAGAATTTAATGGAGTTTCCAGCTAAGGTTGGTTTTATTTCTTGCTCTTTGGAGATGCTACCTGAGCCATAAGCCAGCATTAGCTAATTCTTCCCAATAGCTCTGCAGTGTGTTTCATCTCAGAGTATCCTAAAGTGCTTTACAAAGTGCAGATTGGATTCAATAAGTTATTCCAGTGATTCCAATATCCTTTCCACGTGGGACATCATTATTTGACAGGGTCATGGGGCCCATGGAGAAATTGCAGCTCTCCAAAAGTGTTGTGTAACGGGCGGATCCGCAGCTGGAGATGGAGTTCAAACCATCCATCAGAGGGGAAGGCTGGCAGCTCTTCCACAGGATTTAATTTTGCAGGTCCAGAAGGGAAGATAACACATCCTGCTGGAATATGTTATTTCACTCCCAGCCCAGATTCCTCTTTGCTTGCAGAACTCACACCTTGTGAAGTTCCTGCTGCACATTCTGCTCTTGGAGGGTTTCCACCCCCTGAGCACTATCCCAGCTGGCACCAGAGTTCTTCCAGGGACACTGATGGAAACAGCTTGGATTGCTGCTTGGATGGACGGTGCAGGGGCAGGAATTTGAAGGATCAAAGCAGGATATGGAACTAAAAAGTGGCAAAAAAAAAAGTGCAAACTTTAGCAAGTGAAGATTATTGACCAGCTTGTCCAGCTCTGGTGAAAGTATCATCTGCTCTCTTCCCTGGCTGGAAATCCCACTCCATTCCATAGCACCTCTTCCCTGGGGTGAATCACCATCCTAAATACCCTCTCTGGTGCTGCTGTGGGGATTTACTGGTCTCTGCTGGGTTGTTGCTGGGGCATCTTGTCACTTTTCTCTTGTCTCCAGGCAACGGATCTGATTTTCCAGGAAAGCAGCTGGGAACAAGGAGGAGCTGATTTAGCACCCACAGGGCCTGCTTTGCAGACCACTGAAATTAAATATTGTCATTGTCTCCCACTTGTCTGAAATGAAGTCCAGATTGTCCCCATTTCCTTTCTGCCTCCCAGTCTGAGCAGAGTTTTACTTGTAAGCCATTAACAGAACAAATTTCTGAGGGGAAGAATAAACACTGGGGACCTGAGAGAAGCAGGATAAAGACCTGAATAGACATTTCTAAGCAAAAACCACTTCTTTTCTAGAGGTCTGTACGTGGCCCTCGGCAGATGAGCTGCTCTGAAGACAATTGCTGAAGGGACTCTTCCTTTTTTTAAAGGAAGTGTGACTCTTTTAAGTGCTGCAGCTGCTAAGAAGAGGTAGGAAACCCAGAGGAAAGAAAACAGTTTGGGTCCTGATCAACCCAATAAATTAACTGATGAGGTGCAGATCCCACAGAATTGTTTGAAAACCAACACGAAACTTGTCCTCAATCCTTCTTTTTTCCCCTCCCATGTGACCTGTAGGGCAATATCCCTCCTTAACACACATTCCTCAGCTAAGGGGGTTTTGGGAATGTCACTGCAAATACCTCCTGTCATTTCCCCCAGGGTTTTTTTTTTCAGTGTTTAAATCCAGTGGCAAGGGAAGCCCCCGGGGGAGCTTTGCCCAGGAGGCTCCAGAGCAGGAAGCTGCTCTCAAAGTCTTTTGCTTCCCTCTAGTGTTTAATGGTTTTATTTCCTTGTCAGCTTATTGTGACTGAGTCCTGCCTAAGGTCCACTGCACAGAGAGGAAGAATAAACGGGAAAAAAACAACTTGCAGATCTTTTGGACCAGATCCAGGAGTGTAAAGTGCCTTGGATTGCATCCCCCTGACATCTCCCACCCTGGCAGCAGCCTGCAGCCTCTTAGGCACATCCAAAATGTGTTCTTGCAGTGGTATTTTTCTGCTTCTCTTTCTGTTTCAGGATCATCTCTGTGTTTAGTTCATATTCTGCCCTGATGCTAATCTTGCCAACAGTCCTCCCAGTGAAAGGTGATTCTGTCCTTTAACAAATATAAATTCTTGCAGGTGGATGAAAAATACCCCTGAAATCTCTGAGTGGGTGCCCAGAGTGTTGGTTTCCCTTTTGTCACATCCCTTTACACAAACACTGATTTGCTGAGCACCCAGAGTGTGATGAGCTCTGAGAATTCCCTGAGACAAGCAACAACCATTGCTATAATTCAAAGGATGGCTTTTTAAATAGGCCTTGCTTGTTCCCTGTGTGGCAACCAAGTGCACTGCTGCACAAATGAAGAAAAGGGTGAGCAGCTTTTGTGCCTCAGGACACTCTCAGCTCCCTGCAGGAGCCAGCAAGACTATTTCCTCTATCACAGAGAGCACAGCACTATTAGCAAGGGATTTTGTGCCTCATATTTATTTTTTGCTGAAGTGTTAAGGCCTGAACTCTGCAAGAAACGAGATATTAGCCCTGATGGACCAGTGGTGTCTTCCTGCATTCCTATGTCCTCTCTTTAATTGGATTAGCTTGTGGTTTGACTGCAACATGAAAGTGGGTTATCTCCTCTCTTCTGTGCTTTATGGGGACACAGAAAGCTTTTTATGAGTCACAGATCCAGTCTTCTCGTGCCTGTTCCAAGGTAGTCATCTGACAATTATACAAGTCGTTATATTTTCAGTTGCCAAGAGTAAAAGCGAAGCTCAGAGAGCAAGAGCAGACTCTCTGCAGCCTCAGCCTTTGTGTGGGCACCACCTGGGCCTCTGAGCAACTCAGGAGCTCGTTAAGCACCAACTGAAGAGACCAAAGGGTTGGGTGTTAATATTTCGCCTGAGTTTCATTCTGCAAAATAAAGGTCAGTACCTCATAAAATACAGTTTGTACCAGAGTTACAGTCCTGCCAAAAGGGAGCCTTCCAGTCCTTGCCCAGAGTTTCTTGAGGGTGCTGGAATTCCTGGGTTGATGGAGCACTTTCTGCACCAAGGGTGCTCCTGGGTGCTTGCAGAGCCTTTAACTCGTGTGTGCACACACAGGACAGAAAGTCGAACACATATTTTTACAGAAATCTTCAGTGTCCTCAGAATTCCAAAATCAAAAAAAGTGAGAAACAACCAACCATCCTGAAAAGTTTTTTATGTACATAGAAACAACTCTTGAAAATTACTCTTTGAAATGCACTAAATTGGTCATTCCTGACTTAAACCAGCACCAAATCACTACTTACAGGGCGAGGACTAAGGCCATACCTTTACCTTGCTGTTTATCCTGTTTGATGATCACACAAGCAGTGATGAGTGGCAGGAACATCAGCTGGAGAACCTCAGTGGCTGTGATTTTGTAATTCCTTCACTAAACCAGAAATGGCAGCAGGCAGGTGATGATGTTTTGGTTCCTCAGTGTTGTTAAACCTTGTTGAGTTGTGGATTATCCAGTGCTGTTGGTAAAGAAGTTCCCAGTCAGGATCTGGGACCTGGCAATGATTAAACTCTCAGAAAATTGAAAATAATAAATAGCAATAATGTTAACAAACCTTCTGGCAGCCACTAACACAGTTGGCTCCTGTGTTTTGTGCTGGTAGAAAAATCACTCCAGTGCCACAGGTAATTCAGTCACTGAGCTGTGATTTACCCCTTCACAGAGAGCAGCTGAACACTGAGAAGTGAATGTCCCTGTCCTTTGAAAGGGCAGAAGAGAGAACACCTTTAGCTTGGGATTTACCTGAAGAAGGGCTTTTTTTTTAATGAACAAAAGATTCCTTGAGACCTAAGGTCTGAAATGTTTTTCTGGTTGCCATCTTTTGGGGGGTTCTAGAAATAAAGGTGAACTCTTCCCAAATCCATCACCTGCAAAGCAGGGCGCTGTGATTCTGTGATCCCTATCCCTGTCCCTTCCCCTTCTCCGTCCCCTTCCCTGTCCTGTCCCTTTCCCCATCCCATCCCCTTCTCATCCCCTTCCCCTCCCTCTCCTCCTTCCCTGTCCCATCCCTGTTCTCATCCCCATCCCCTTCCCTTCCCTC